>NC_090445.1:1656854316-1657157839 GCF_031143425.1 Pleurodeles waltl
CTGATCAAATGAATCTTATTGACAATAGCATGTGGAGGTTAAGTTATTAACTTTGGATGCTGGAGAACAATTCAAACTCTATAAATACTCAAGTCCCTACTTATTTCAGCAAAGAAGAGCACTACTGCTGCCCCCGTCTACAGCCCACTAGCCACAGGAGCTGCACGTTTCAAAGACATTAACACAGATAATTGTAGCACTCCGATAAACCAGCACAGACCTTTTCACTGGTGTATAACCTTCATTATGACCCCACTGCATTGTCGTTAATGTATTATGTGCAGCTTTTTTTTTTTCCCAGTCTTCATATAGTCCCAAAACATTGAACAATTTTCAATAATGTACTCTTCTGTCATTTAAACAGTTTGTATCGATTTTCATGAGCTAATCTCCTGATACGATGATATTTTGCTTTCTTTTAAGCTGTTTATACAGCCATACATAAAAAAAAATGTCATATACGTTTACATAGACGGAGGTCATCCTGAAAAACTGACATGGCCTGAAATGGCTCGACCACATCCGGACAACCCTAAAGGCAATTTGTCTTCCTGCAGCAAGGGTCCGCACACTATGTAAACAAGAGGGAATCGCCTCTCCATAATTAAAGCAAATTGAAAAGGTTGCTTCTGATACGCCTTCTTTCACAGACACTGAATATGTAGCAGTCTGAGAGGGAAGTAATACGAGTGACAAGCGCCAGCGCTGCTGATAGCTGCTACTATGGTGATTAGATGCTTTACCCACATAGCCTCCACGTCACTCCCTAAAAATACAGAATACGTTAATATTTTAAAAATACCTCTTATCGACAGCCTTTTTCCTTCCATCTCCGTTGATTCTGATCAAAGGCTCGGCATGTTTCTTTTTAAAAATCAAACCCGTGGGCGGTAAATTAATGAGCGTGAGACCTGTGCTGTCTGCTTAGATTTCAATTTTTCGCCCTATTTCCCACTGATGGGCTTTTAAGAGTTTGAAATTCGGCATATGCCTCACTTCCGAATTCCTCTGCTCCGTGACAGCCTTGCAGGCTTGGCAGTGTGTTTGCTAAGATTTATTGTCTTTTCGACACCCTCCCTCATGCCCCACCTGTTTTGCTGCTTAATATTCCAACCTCACATTCTAATAATTTGCACACACGCAGGAAATCTCGGTGCTCTTTCTGCAGTTGATGCAATCCCTGGTATGGCTCGTTATTAATTTTTTGGCTAGTTAATCTAGGGGGGCAACAATACCCTCTTTTCGATTTGCACTGGATTTCTCGAAACATCACTCCATTTAATATGAGAAACTCCTTTTTAAATCAAACCAAAAAAAAAAAACATACATTTCTATCATCCAAAGGCAATATTGATCTTTAAAAACTTGAGGCCTTGTTGTGAGCTCTGCAGTAAATCTGAAATCAACAACCATGTTTACCCACTCCTTTGTGACGATGTGAACATTTAGGTAAATTAATTTTTGCAATATCTCACTTGGAAATTGGATGTGAGGATATACCTCGCATTCAAAAATCACACAAGACCCCGGCAAGTAGACTGGATCGAGAAGACATGGTCTGCTTGTGCAAGACATTTTCTGCTTGAAGCAGGTCGACACAGAGGAATGTTGTGCAACATTTACACAATTTCTGTGTAACTGGAATTTCACAAATTTTGTGAGCATAATACAAATTTTGCCGCGGCTTAGTTTAAATGTGATTTCAAATGACAACTTAATGCAAATTGCAAGGAACTGGGTTTGGTCAAATTCCTCTAGGTTTTACTAGGACGAATTCACATGCCAAAAAGTGCGCAAAATGAATAATGTGTCACTTGTTCTATATGGGAGAATAAGGGGCAAAACATACCAGGAAAATACTGTTTCCTTGCAGTTACAATATTACCTTTTATGTACCTGATTTTACCATTTACCAGAGCCTCCACAGCCTGAGGTATAGAGTGGTCACGTGTGTGGCCACCAAACTAGAAAGAGAAAGGGGGGGGGGGGTGGAGAGAGAGTGTGTGAGAGGGGGGGAGGGAGGGAGGGAGAGAGAGGAGGGGACGGGGAGGGAGGGAGAGAAAGAGAGGGGGAGGGACGAGGGGTATGGAAAGAGAGACAGAGAGAGAGAATAAAGATATTCAGAAAGGGTGGGACCCATAGGTTGAGAGGAAAGGTAAGTGTAGCTTTTCAGTTGAATAGGCCCCACCTTGGCGTTACGCTTGACCTGGCACTCTTTCCTCACATGGAAAGCTGCAAACTTTCATGTTCACACACTGAGCTTGTCAACTTTTCCTTCAAATTCTGGTAAAAAACAGCTATGCATTCCCTACTCATAACAAGACTCGATTTTGGAACAGCTGTTCTGGCAGGAGTGCATCAATCAACATTAGTCCTCCTCAAAGGGGAATTAGTCCACACAACAAGCAAATTTGACTACATCACATCTATACTTTTTTTGTGGTTTTATATAACGCAAACTCGGCCCAAGGGCTTTGGAGCACTTTACATACCCACAAATTACACTACAGAAGGTCAGATTCATTATTTGTGGGAACAGGATCCTTGGGCCCTCATTCTGACCCTGGCGGTCGGCGGAGAGGCGGCGGTCGGACCGCGAACAGACCGGCGGTATTAAAAATGGCATTCTGACCCTGGCGGGAACCGCCAACACAGCCCGCCAACTTAACACTCCGACCGCCACAGCGGTACAAACAAACAGCGCGGCGGTTCCCGCCAACAGCCCGGCGGCAGACAAAGTACCGCCCACCCTATTACGACCCACCAATCTGCCACCTTTTCCGGGGCGGGAGCACCGCCGATAAGAACACGGCGGAAACAGACTACGAACGGGAAAACGCTCACCTCTACGCACTCCACGGGAGATTCCGGCAGTATGGAGCCAGAGTTGCAGGTCATCCCCGCACTCCTATTCCTCCTCATATACCAGGAGCACGCCCGGCGGCGCGGAAGACATCGGTGAGTACTGCACCTACGACACAGGGGAGGGAAAAGATTACCGGCACACACCCACCCACCCACACCCACTACAACACACACATCAATGCATTCCCACAGATCACTGTCACAACCCACAAACCACCCCCCTCCGAAATAATGCAAAGACCAAAAGAAGAGATCAGAAACGGGCAGATATATTGAAATAAACTATGTACAAAATATATACAGCTACTAAATGTAGTCCAACCACTGTCCGTGGATCACAGGGGTCCTGTGCAAAGGGGCAAGGCCCAGTCCCACGACAAGAACTCCACGGAGAGAACACTGCGGGGGCATCAGAAAGAAAATAGGACAGGCACCTCAGGGGGAAGGGAAGGGGGGGCACCTCAGCCACTTGAGTACACGACGCCAGATCCACGAGGGGACTCCATGACCACTGGGCCATCCTGGGGAGAGCAAAGCCACAGTCCATACAGTCCATACAGTGGGTGGCCTGCCCACTGGGCCATCCTGTGGAGAGCAAAGCCACAGTCCAAACAGTCCATACAGTGGGTGGCCTGCCCACTGGGCCATCCTGGGGAGAGCAAAGCCACAGTCCATACAGTCCATACAGTGGGTGGCCTGCCCACTGGGCCATCCTGGGGAGAGCAAAGCCACAGTCCAAACAGTCCATACAGTGGGTGGCCTGCCCACTGGGCCATCCTGGGGAGAGCAAAGCCACAGTCCATACAGTCCATACAGTGGGTGGCCTGCCCACTGGGCCATCCTGGGGAGAGCAAAGCCACAGTCCATACAGTCCATACAGTGGGTGGCCTGCCCACTGGGCCATCCTGGGGAGAGCAAAGCCACAGTCCAAACAGTCCATACAGTGGGTGGCCTGCCCACTGGGCCATCCTGGGGAGAGCAAAGCCACAGTCCATACAGTCCATACAGTGGGTGGCCTGCCCACTGGGCCATCCTGGGGAGAGCAAAGCCACAGTCCATACATTCCATACAGTGGGTGGCCTGCCCACTGGGCCATCCTGGGGAGAGCAAAGCCACAGTCCATACAGTCCATACAGTGGGTGGCCTGCCCACTGGGCCATCCTGGGGAGAGCAAAGCCACAGTCCATACATTCCATACAGTGGGTGGCCTGCCCACTGGGCCATCCTGGGGAGAGCAAAGCCACAGTCCAAACAGTCCATAACAGACCCCACTGCCACTGGAGGAGGCAAGTTGGCCAGAGGACATCCTGCAGCCCTGCGCAAGATAGATCCTGCCCTGCCACGTCTGCCAAAGGGCCAGCGGTTCTTGCCTTGAAGGGCCCAGTCCAGCGGTTCTTGAGACGGCGGGGCCCAGTTCAGCGGTTCTTGCCTTGAAGGGCCCAGTTCAGCGGTTCTTGAGACGGCGGGGCCCAGTTCAGCGGTTCTTGCCTTGAAGGGCCCAGTTCAGCGGTTCTTGCCTTGAAGGGCCCAGTTCAGCGGTTCTTGCCTTGAAGGGCCCAGGTCAGCGGTTCTTGAGACGGCGGGGCCCAGGTCAGCGGTTCTTGCCTTGAAGGGCCCAGTTCAGCGGTTCTTGAGACGGCAGGGCCCAGTTCAGCGGTTCTTGCCTTGAAGGGCCCAGTTCAGCGGTTCTTGCCTTGAAGGGCCCAGGTCAGCGGTTCTTGCCTTGAAGGGCCCAGGTCAGCGGTTCTTGAGACGGCGGGGCCCAGTTCAGCGGTTCTTGCCTTGAAGGGCCCAGTTCAGCGGTTCTTGAGACGGCGGGGCCCAGTTCAGCGGTTCTTGCCTTGAAGGGCCCAGTTCAGCGGTTCTTGCCTTGAAGGGCCCAGGTCAGCGGTTCTTGAGACGGCGGGGCCCAGTTCAGCGGTTCTTGCCTTGAAGGGCCCAGTTCAGCGGTTCTTGAGACGGCGGGGCCCAGTTCAGCGGTTCTTGCCTTGAAGGGCCCAGTTCAGCGGTTCTTGCCTTGAAGGGCCCAGGTCAGCGGTTCTTGAGACGGCGGGGCCCAGGTCAGCGGTTCTTGCCTTGAAGGGCCCAGGTCAGCGGTTCTTGAGACGGCGGGGCCCAGTTCAGCGGTTCTTGCCTTGAAGGGCCCAGTTCAGCGGTTCTTGAGACGGCGGGGCCCAGTTCAGCGGTTCTTGCCTTGAAGGGCCCAGTTCAGCGGTTCTTGCCGTGAAGGGCCCAGGTCAGCGGTTCTTGAGACGGCGGGGCCCAGGTCAGCGGTTCTTGCCTTGAAGGGCCCAGTTCAGCGGTTCTTGAGACGGCGGGGCCCAGTTCAGCGGTTCTTGCCTTGAAGGGCCCAGTTCAGCGGTTCTTGAGACGGCGGGGCCCAGTTCAGCGGTTCTTGCCTTGAAGGGCCCAGGTCAGCGGTTCTTGAGACGGCGGGGCCCAGTTCAGCGGTTCTTGCCTTGAAGGGCCCAGTTCAGCGGTTCTTGCCTTGAAGGGCCCAGGTCAGCGGTTCTTGAGACGGCGGGGCCCAGGTCAGCGGTTCTTGCCTTGAAGGGCCCAGTTCAGCGGTTCTTGCCTTGAAGGGCCCAGGTCAGCGGTTCTTGAGACGGCGGGGCCCAGGTCAGCGGTTCTTGCCTTGAAGGGCCCAGTTCAGCGGTTCTTGAGACGGCGGGGCCCAGTTCAGCGGTTCTTGCCTTGAAGGGCCCAGTTCAGCGGTTCTTGCCTTGAAGGGCCCAGTTCAGCGGTTCTTGCCTTGAAGGGCCCAGGTCAGCGGTTCTTGAGACGGCGGGGCCCAGTTCAGCGGTTCTTGCCTTGAAGGGCCCAGTTCAGCGGTTCTTGAGACGGCGGGGCCCAGTTCAGCGGTTCTTGCCTTGAAGGGCCCAGTTCAGCGGTTCTTGAGACGGCGGGGCCCAGTTCAGCGGTTCTTGCCTTGAAGGGCCCAGTTCAGCGGTTCTTGCCTTGAAGGGCCCAGGTCAGCGGTTCTTGAGACGGCGGGGCCCAGGTCAGCGGTTCTTGCCTTGAAGGGCCCAGTTCAGCGGTTCTTGAGACGGCGGGGCCCAGTTCAGCGGTTCTTGCCTTGAAGGGCCCAGTTCAGCGGTTCTTGCCTTGAAGGGCCCAGGTCAGCGGTTCTTGAGACGGCGGGGCCCAGTTCAGCGGTTCTTGCCTTGAAGGGCCCAGGTCAGCGGTTCTTGAGACGGCGGGGCCCAGTTCAGCGGTTCTTGCCTTGAAGGGCCCAGGTCAGCGGTTCTTGCCTTGAAGGGCCCAGGTCAGCGGTTCTTGAGACGGCGGGGCCCAGGTCAGCGGTTCTTGCCTTGAAGGGCCCAGGTCAGCGGTTCTTGAGACGGCGGGGCCCAGTTCAGCGGTTCTTGCCTTGAAGGGCCCAGTTCAGCGGTTCTTGAGACGGCGGGGCCCAGTTCAGCGGTTCTTGCCTTGAAGGGCCCAGTTCAGCGGTTCTTGCCGTGAAGGGCCCAGGTCAGCGGTTCTTGAGACGGCGGGGCCCAGGTCAGCGGTTCTTGCCTTGAAGGGCCCAGTTCAGCGGTTCTTGAGACGGCGGGGCCCAGTTCAGCGGTTCTTGCCTTGAAGGGCCCAGTTCAGCGGTTCTTGAGACGGCGGGGCCCAGTTCAGCGGTTCTTGCCTTGAAGGGCCCAGGTCAGCGGTTCTTGAGACGGCGGGGCCCAGTTCAGCGGTTCTTGCCTTGAAGGGCCCAGTTCAGCGGTTCTTGCCTTGAAGGGCCCAGGTCAGCGGTTCTTGAGACGGCGGGGCCCAGGTCAGCGGTTCTTGCCTTGAAGGGCCCAGTTCAGCGGTTCTTGCCTTGAAGGGCCCAGGTCAGCGGTTCTTGAGACGGCGGGGCCCAGGTCAGCGGTTCTTGCCTTGAAGGGCCCAGTTCAGCGGTTCTTGAGACGGCGGGGCCCAGTTCAGCGGTTCTTGCCTTGAAGGGCCCAGTTCAGCGGTTCTTGCCTTGAAGGGCCCAGTTCAGCGGTTCTTGCCTTGAAGGGCCCAGGTCAGCGGTTCTTGAGACGGCGGGGCCCAGTTCAGCGGTTCTTGCCTTGAAGGGCCCAGTTCAGCGGTTCTTGAGACGGCGGGGCCCAGTTCAGCGGTTCTTGCCTTGAAGAGCCCAGTTCAGCGGTTCTTGAGACGGCGGGGCCCAGTTCAGCGGTTCTTGCCTTGAAGGGCCCAGTTCAGCGGTTCTTGCCTTGAAGGGCCCAGGTCAGCGGTTCTTGAGACGGCGGGGCCCAGGTCAGCGGTTCTTGCCTTGAAGGGCCCAGTTCAGCGGTTCTTGAGACGGCGGGGCCCAGTTCAGCGGTTCTTGCCTTGAAGGGCCCAGTTCAGCGGTTCTTGCCTTGAAGGGCCCAGGTCAGCGGTTCTTGAGACGGCGGGGCCCAGTTCAGCGGTTCTTGCCTTGAAGGGCCCAGGTCAGCGGTTCTGGAGACGGCGGGGCCCAGTTCAGCGGTTCTTGAGACGGCGGGGCCCAGTTCAGCGGTTCTTGAGACGGCGGGGCCCAGTTCAGCGGTTCTTGAGACGGCGGACGGTCTATGGCCAACTGCTAATTGCATGGTGGTGCCCTCCTGGGCAGCGGGGATGGTGCTCCTTCACTGCCCACCTGGGCTGTGGGTGGTGGGGCCCTCCTGGCCAGCTGGGCTGGGTCCTCCCTGGGCAGCGGCTATGGGGGTGGTGGGCTCTCCCGGGGCAGCGGCTATGGGGGTTGTGGGCTCCTCCTGGGCAGCAGGCCTGCTGCCTGACCTCTCCAACTTGCTGCCCTTGCCCTCCTTAGTCGTCGGCCTGTGGCCCTTGCCTCCCTTTGGAGCTGTGGCTGGTGACTGTCTCTGGGTGGTGTCCGGGGGGGATGTAGAAGGCGGGCTCCTGCGGCGCCCCTTCCGCCTTCTGCTCCTCTTCCCAGGGGGTGGGCTGGCTGTCCCCTTGCTGCTGGGTGAAGATCCAGACATGCGGGCTGGCGGGCTCCAATACCCCTGCACCCTTGTCAAGGGGGCTGCAGGGCTGGTGGTGGCTGAGGTGCTCTTCTTACCCCGACGAGAAGGAGGGGGGGGCTCAGGGTCAGGAAAGAAGTTAGTAGTGGCGAGGAAGAGCTTCTTGGGACAATGGAGAGTGGTAGGTACAGTGGGAATGGGAGTGGAGGGAGAGGATGTGGTTGTAGGTGAGTCACGTTTGCTGTCTTTGGGTGCAGGTGCAGGAGGGATAGGCTGTCGTGAGGTGGATGGCTGTTGGGTGGGTGGGTGGCTGCGTTTGTGTGGTGTGGAAGAGGGGGTGACAGACACAGTGGGAGAGGACACAGGGGACGTGTAAATGGCAGTGGGGGTGGTGACTGCACGTGTGCGGACTGGAGTGGAGGGTGTGCTGGTGATGGAAACACTGGCTGATGGTGAGGTGAATGGAGGTGTGAGTGTAGACGTCACAGGGAGGGAGGAGGGAGACGAGGAGGTGGGGGTCACAGAGGTGGTAGTGACTGTTGGCATGTCTGCATCGGAATGTTGCGTGTGTGAATGTCTGGGTGATCTGTGGTGCTTATGTTTGGATGAGCTTCTCTTGGGTGTTGAGGTGTGTGCAGGCTGGTCTGATGGTGTGGGTGGGACAGGCAGAGGAACAGGAGACTGGGAGGAGGGAGTTAGTAGAGGCAGGCAGGAGACAGGGACAATGGCTGCCGTCAGTGCTGAGGCCAGAGCCTGGAACGATCGCTGATGGGCAGCCTGACCCGAATGAATGCCCTCCAGGTACGCATTGCTGCGATGAACCTCCCTCTCCACCCCCTGGATGGCATTCAAAAGGGTAGTCTGCCCAACAATGAGCGTTCGGAGGAGGTCAATGACCTCCTCACTGAGGGCAGCGGGGGTAACAGGGGCAGGGCCTGAGGTGCCTGGGGTGAAGGAGATGCCCGGCTTCCTGGCAGAGCGGGCACGGGGCGAACGCGGAGGGGCTGCTGGGAGGGCGGAGATGGTGCGCTGGGTGGCGGCTGTACCTGTAATGGCGGGGGGCACGGATGGTGCCACCCCCGCAAGGGAGCCCCCTTCCGAGGACGTGTCCGTGTCGCTGCAGGCTCCAGTCGTCCCCGTCGTGGAGCTCCCCTCGCCCTCCGTCTCACTGGTCCAGTCTGACTCTGTGGCATGGCCCTCCTGGGCCATGTGAGATGCAGCTCCCTCCTGCCCCGATGCCACTTCTCCTCCGCCTGATGATGCTGATGCACACAAGCACAGAAAGACAAACAAAAAGGGGGGGGGAGAGAGAAATAAAGGGATATTGAGTACATGGATCTCCGGTACAGTTAGCGGACATGACAGACACAGATGCCCCCTGCACTACGTTGCGCACTTGTGGTCCGCTACGCATTCCGTGGAACATGCCCTACACGCCTAGAGTTGTCAACTGCACCCATGGATGACACGGCCCAGGGATGGCTGTACTGACACACTACTGAGGGTGGTGGCTGGGGACACAGGGGCTTACGGGGGTGCCCAGCCTACAGATATCGCCCTGGCCTAGGGGGACCCACAGCCCTCCTCCCCCACCCAGACACCTCCACTGCACGACAACAGAGTAGATGATGCTTCTACTCACCCCCTTGTGTCTGCTGTGCTGCCCTCACGCGCCCATCCAAATCAGGGTAGGCCACCGCCAGGATCCGGAACATCAGGGGGCTCAGTTGACGGCAGGCACCCCGCCTACGTTGGGAGGCCATCCCCAGCAGAGACTCGGCGGTCTTCTTTGTCCCGCGGCGGATGTCCTCCCACCTCTTGCGGCAGTGGGTGCCCCGTCGATGGTGGACCCCCAGGCCCCGGACTTCCTTGGCGATGGCACGCCAAATCCCAATCTTCTCATGGGCGCGGACCTATGTGACACGTACAGGGAGGGAGAAATACCACGTTCAAGTTACTCAGCATTTTCCTTTCCAGTGGCCCAACGCCCCCCATCCCCGCCAGGCCCCCCGCCAGGCCCCCCGCCATGCCCAACATGCACCCCATCCCCGCCAGGCCCCCCGCCAGGCCCCCCGCCATGGCCAACATGCCCCCCATCCCCGCCAGGCCCCCCGCCAGCCCCAACATGCCCCCCATCCCCGCCAGGCCCCCGGCCAGGCCCCCCGCCATGCCCAACATGCCCCCCATCCCCGCCAGGCCCCCCGCCATGCCCAACATGCACCCCATCCCCGCCAGGCCCCCGCCAGGCCCCCCGCCATGCCCAACATGCACCCCATCCCCGCCAGGCCCCCCGCCAGGCCCCCCGCCATGCCCAACATGCCCCCCATCCCCGCCAGGCCCCCCGCCAGCCCCAACATGCCCCCCATCCCCGCCAGGCCCCCGGCCAGGCCCCCCGCCATGCCCAACATGCCCCCCATCCCCGCCAGGCCCCCGCCATGCCCAACATGCACCCCATCCCCGCCAGGCCCCCGCCAGGCCCCCCGCCATGCCCAACATGCACCCCATCCCCGCCAGGCCCCCCGCCAGGCCCCCCGCCATGCCCAACATGCCCCCCATCCCCGCCAGGCCTCCCGCCAGCCCCAACATGCCCCCCATCCCCGCCAGGCCCCCGCCAGGCCCAACATGCACCCCATCCCCGCCAGGCCCCCAAGCCAGCCAGTGGCCCCAAATCCAGATAGAATTACACTCACTTGTTGGTCTGGAGGACCGTAGAGTAGCGCATACTGGGGGAGGACCCCATCCACAAGTTTCTCCAACTCCTCGCCAGTGAAGGCAGGGGCCCTTTCCCCAGTCGCAGCAGCCATTGTCCCTTCCAGACCGAGGTCACAGCAACACTTGCAGTATAGGTCCTCTCCTGTGAAAGTTCAAGTCGCAAGTGGATAAGTAGATAGAAAATGGCGGTCACGTCCGCGGCGGTGCGTACCGCGGCGGTGCGTCCCGCCACCGCCGGCGCCCTTCGCCATTGGCTCCTGAAACCCATAGGCTTCAATGTTAACCAATGCGGCTTCGCGCCGCGGTCTTGGCCCGCCGCCCGCCGCGGTGTGCCACGCCAGCGCATTGACCTCACATCCCATTGTCACACTTCACAGGTCAGGCAGCCGCCATTTCCAGGGCCCACATGGCTCAATTTCAACTGCGTCACACAGGCCTAGGCCTTGCATAGCCACTCATACACGCCATTCACTGCATAGAGAATCGTATACTGTGCTAGCTGTGAGTACGTACCTGTGGGTTGCCTGACTGTGTGCTCCATGTTGTCCTTCCTAGGCACCGTCCGCTGGGTTGGGCGAGGAGACGGATGAATCCTCCCGTGTACCGACCGCTGGTGGACCTGTCGACAATGGAAGAACGCCACATTATCCTGACCTACCGTCTTAACCGTGCCACTATCCATGAACTGTGTGCCCGGCTGGAGCCCGACCTGATGTCCCCCATCCGCCAACCCACAGGGATTCCCCCTCTGGTGCAGGTCATGTCAGTACTCCATTTCTTGGCAAGTGGGTCATTTCAGACAACAGTGGGAATTGCTTCTGGGATGTCTCAGCCCATGTTTTCAAAGGTGTTATCCAGAGTGTTGTCTGCCCTGATGAAATCCGTGAGGAACTACATCATTTTCCCTGAGGTGGGCGAACTGGCTACAGTGAAGGGTGATTTCTACGCCCTTGGACATATTCCCAACGTAATTGGTGCCATTGATGGGACCCATGTGGCTTTGGTTCCCCCAAGAGACAGGGAGCAGGTGTACAGGAACAGAAAAAGTTACCATTCAATAAACATCCAGGTGGTGTGTTTGGCTGACCAGTACATCTCGCATGTAAATGCCAAATTCCCAGGGTCAGTGCATGACGCCTACATCATGCGGAATAGCAGCATCCCTTACGTGATGGAACAGCTACAGAGACACCGTGTATGGCTAGTGGGGGACTCTGGGTACCCCAACCTGTCGTGGCTACTGACCCCAGTAAGGAATCCCCGGACCAGGGCAGAGGAACGGTACAATGAGGCCCATGGGCGTACTAGGAGGGTGATCGAACGCACCTTTGGCCTCCTAAAGGCCAGGTTTCGCTGCCTGCATATGACCGGGGGATCCCTAATGTACTCACCTAAGAAGGTGTGTCACATCATCGTGGCCTGCTGCATGCTTCACAACCTGGCTTTGCGCCGCCAGGTGCCTTTCCTGCAGGAGGATGGTCGAGACGGTGGTGTTGTGGCAGCGGTGGAACCTGAGGAGAGTGACGAGGAGGAAGACGACGGGGCTGAAACAGACAACAGGGACAGAATCATTGAACAGTACTTCCAATAGGACACAGGTAACATTTCAAAGATAATTTAGTAAAAGTTAACTACTCTGCAGCATCTCTGCTGCCTGTCTATTTGCCCCAGTGTATGATGACTGAGTTTTGGCTTTTCCCTCCCTATTTCAGATCTGGGGTCCCCACTACGAGTCCTGTGCTTCGTTTCCCCATGGACTACAGCTTTGTGGCAGCTGTTTGTTGACTTCACCATGTACAAGGACATATTTGCACTGTCATGTCAATTACAATCTATTGAAATCACAGCCAGACTCCTGATATTTTGGTGCAAAATAGGTGTTTATTGAAGTGCTCAAAATGGGATGGGTGGTTTCAAGTGGGTGGGGGCTATGGTGAAGGAATGTCCATGGCAGAGTCCAGAGTAACAGTCACACAGGTGCATTGTCCAGAGGCCTGTGGAGAGATGGAGCATGGGCAGTTCGAGGATGGACAGGGTGACAATGTGGGACAGTGGGATGACATCAGGTGGTATCCATTGCTGGCGGGGGTCTTGACATCCTACTCTGTCTTGCGAGATCTCAGGGCCCTCTTGCGGGGTGGTTCTTCTCCTGCAGGAGGTGGGGGTCTGGTGGGCTGCTGCTGTGCGGGGGCCTCCTGTCCACTAGCGCCGGCGGAGGTGGATGGCTGTTCTTGGTCCCGGCTAGTGGCAGGGGCCCTTGGGTGTTGTTCAGTGTCCGCCCTGCTGTTTACGAGGTCCTGCAGCAGCCCTACCATGGTAACCAGGGTGGTGTTGATGGCTCGGATGTCCTCCCTGTACCCCCGATAGTGTTCCTCCTGCAGCACCTGGATCTCCTGGAACCGGGCCAGTACCGTCGCCATCGTCTCCTGGGAGCGGTTGTATGCTCCCATGATGGTGGTGAGGACCTCGTGGAGAGTGGGTTCCCTGGGCCTCTCCTCCCCCCCCTGTCGCACAGCTGCCCGCCGAGTTGGCCTGTTTCCCTGGGCCTCTGCCCCCTGGCCGGTGTGCCCACTACCACTGCCCCCAGGTCCCTGTTGTTGTTGGGGTGGTGGGTTATCCTGGGTGCCCTGTAGTGGTAGACACACCGCAGATTGACGCGCCCTGGAGACAGAGGCATGGGCCCGCTGGGTGGGAGCTGTGCTGGTGTTCCCAGAGGGGTTAGGGTCTATAGTGGCCTGTGCCTGTGTGAGGGGAACCGACTGTCCAGAGGTCCCCGATGGTCCGGGCTGGTCATCGGTGTCCAGATCGACAGAGCTGCTGTCATCGCTGACGGCCTCTTGGGTGGGGGGTGTGGATAATTCTGGCCCCTCCGCCGCGGTGTGTTGACGGTCGGGTCCTGCAGGGGTATAGAGGTATGGTTATAGTTTCAATGTGTGGCATATGGGTGTATCTGTGGGTTCCCGTGTCCCCAAGTGCTGGCATTCGTGTGTGGGGGCTTTGGTGAGGGTGGCTTGTGGGGGGGATGTGTATATGCATTGGGCATGCTTTGGTGATGGGTGTCCATGCTTAGTGGACGCATGCAGGCCTAGGTTTTGGGATGTGTGGGTTGTGATGGTGAGACATTGGCGGGGAATAGGTGTGCTGGGGGTGGGGGTGAGGATGGTGGTGGGGGTGAGGATGGTGGTGGGGGTGAGGGTGGGGGTGAGGATGGGGGTGGGGGTGAGGGTGGGGTTCGAGGATGGGGGTGAGGGTTGGGGTCTGATTTGGCATGCAGGTGGGGGGGAAGCAGTATTGAAGCTTCAACTTACCAGTATCCATTCCTCCGCCGACTCCTGCGAGGCCGTCAGGATGCAGGATGTTCAAGACTTCCTCCTCCCATGATGTGAATTGTGGGGGTTGAGGTGGGGGTCCTCCGCCAGTCTTCTGCACGGCGATGTTGTGCCTGGATACCATGGAACGCACCTTCCCCCGTAGGTCGTTCCATCGCTTCCTGATGTCTTCCCGATTTCTGGGGTGCTGTCCCACTGCGTTCACCCTGTCGACAATCCTCTGCCATAGCTCCGTCCTCCGGGCAATGCTGGTGTATTGGACCTGTGTGCCGAACAGCTGGGGCTCTACACGAACGATTTCCTCCACCATAACCCTGAGTTCTTCGTCTGTGAAGCGGGGTTGTCTTTGGGGTGCCATGGGGTGGTGTGTATGATGTGTGGGGTGGAGTATGTGTATTTAAGTGAGTTGAGTGTGGTGGTGTGTGTTGTTTTGTGTGTGGATAGTGTGTGGGTGATGGTGTTGAGTGGCTGTGGCTGTTATGTTTTGGATCCTGGTGTCTCTCTCTTGCCTTCTTTACGATTTTGTAAGCGTAGGGGTTTGTGGGTGATGTGGGTGGGTGTTTTATATTGTATTGTGTGTGTGGGAGTGGTGTGTGTATGTGTATCAGGTGTGTGGGATTCAAATCGTCCAATGTGGGTGAGTTTTGTTCGTTGGTGGGTATTCTGACCGCGCCGGTGTGTCCCGCCAATGGAATACCGCGTTTGAATGACCGCCGCGTGGATTCGTGGGTCGTAATGGGATGGGCGTATTTCTGTTGGCGTGGCGGTGGAGGTTTGGTCACCTCCACCTTTCCGCCGACCGCTGGTCTGGCGGTCTGTTGTGGCGGTCGGATTTTCGGAGGTTTGCCTTCTGCGGGTCAGAATGACCGTGGCGGGTTTCCGCGACCGCGGCGGGATTATGGAGGATTTCTGACCGGCGGTAGGCGCCTTTTACCGCCGAGGTCAGAATGACCCCCTTAGTCTGTTAGCCAGAACCATAGGATGTTGAGCCAATGCCGGGCTCAAACCTGGTTCCCCAGCTCCAAAGTCAGCAGCTCTGGCTGTAATGTCATGCACTCTCCCCTTCTGACTTCAGCATGTGGACAGGCTCTCCATTTCAGCAAGAATCAAATTGAAAATTCTCTGCCTTGCTCAACAAACCATTCATGAAAACTCCTTGTCACACCTTATACGTCTTCTCAAAATGCCTGGTGGCTCCAGAGATCTAAATAAAAAAATATCAAAAAATCTTTAGCAAACCTTCCAAATTCAGAGCCTCAACAACACAAAGCAGTCCTTCTCCTGGTGCGGCCTCCTCAGCCTGGAATTCTTCACCCACTGGTCTCAGCACTTTCACCTTACTCATAGTCACCAGGGAAAATCAAAAGGCCATGCATTAACGTAAAGCCCTCTCACACTGACACAGTCCATGCTTTGCTATATAAACGATAAGTAAGATAAACGGGGAGAGGATGTGGCATTAAGGCCAAATTGCCGACTTTCTCACTGGGGAACCAGGTTCAACCAGAATATTTTGTGATTCTGGACAAAACATTTAATCTACCCATGCCTACAAAAGAAAAAAAAGAATGTGACTTTCTTTAATATAACAGGTGGCCTTATAAAGTGCTCCAATACCTTCAAGTCGAGTTCGCACTATAGAACGCTCTGAAAAAAAGGCAGTAATAACAACAAGCATTTGCAATGCAAAGGCTCTCGCATTTGTGAGAGTTAGAGCTGTTGGTATTGTAAATGATAATGTTTTTACCTATTTGTTTTGTTTTGTAGTGTAGCAGATGTATGTGGTGCCTCGTGAAATGATGTGTGCTGTAGTGGAATATTAGTGATGCAGCATAGTGAATGAGAGAGCGAGATAGGAAAGAGAGGGTAAAAGAGACAGTGATCGAGAGAGAAGTGGGAGGGGCACATGGAGGGAAGGGGGATGGGAAAGGTGGACCACTGCACAGCATGAGGAGGTACAGTTAGGTTGCCTGAGTTAGTAGGCAGTATAGAGAGGGGATAGGTAATGTAAGCGAGGGATGAGAGGGAGCAGTGGTATTGCGAGATGAGAGGTAGTAGTGGCAGTGTGAGAGAAAGATAAGAGGGGCAGTTGGTGTGTGGGGAGCAGAGTGCAGGGAGTAATAAGAAGTGGGGAAGTGAGCAGTCCAGTAGCAATGTGAAGCTGCTGCGCTATCGTGCAAAGTATTAAAATAAAAAAATGAAGCCGGAGGAAAGAGGGAGCAAAGGCTAAGCAGTGCGGGTTGGATCATTTTAATACTCTAGGGTGCAGTACCTGGACATTTCCTTGTTTGTACAGTGTTTGGCGCTCACTGAGACAGCTCAGGCAGAGGAGGAGCTTCAAAGTGAGAAACACCAGAGTGAAGAATGAGAGCGAATGAAAGGGAGTGGAGAGATAAAGGAAATAAATGTGAGATAAATGGAAACTGAGCAGAGATCATAAAGAGATGCACGGAAGAATGGAGAACTACATGGAGATCAAATCAAATGGCCGGAAGAGATAGGGACTGAGGAGAAGAGGAGGCTAGAAACATACAAAGAAGACTGGAAAGGTATAGTGAAGAGACAGAGGGGATAGAAAGTAGGGGCGTATAGAAGAAATAAAGGAAATAATGGAAAGTAGCAAGTGAAGAGGGGAAATAGAAAAAGACAGAAGAGAATGTAAGAGGGAAAAAACAGAAATACAGGGGAGAGCAGAGAGGTGGACGAAGTAGCAAAGTAGGAAGAATGAGAAATGTACAAGGAAGGATGTAGAGGTGGCCAGAGAATGATTAGAGGAAACACAAAGGTTCAGATTCATGGAATAGTGAAAGTTGTAAAGTAGGTGCATGGGAAGTAGTTAGAGGAGGTAAACAACCTTTATGCCGAATTTTTTATAACGAAGTCCTGGTTAACGAAAGCGGAACAACGCTTTCTTTAACCACGACTTCGTTATTTTGTGCCTTAACCACGCATGTCCTGAACAACGAACATGCATGGTTAAGGTACAAACAAGGGAGTCGGCTGAGGAGGACGACGCAGATGACAAGGTGACGAATCAGGTAAGTGGGGGGTTTTAGGTTTTGGGGAGGGGGTGGGGGTCAGGGTTTTTTTTTTAGTTTTGGGGTGGGGTTGGGGGGGGTGGGGCGTTTTTGGTTTTGGGGAGGGGGTGGGGGGTTGGGGGTTTTAGGTTTTGGGGTGGGGTTGGGGGGGTGGGGCGTTTTTGGTTTTGGGGAGGGGGTGGGGGGTCGGGGGTTTTAGGTTTTAGGGTGGGGTTGGGGGGGTGGGGCGTTTTTGGTTTTGGGGAGTGGGTGGGGGGTCAGGGGGTTTTAGGTTTTAGGGTGGGGTTGGGGGGGTGGGGTGTTTTTGGTTTTGGGGAGTCGGTGGGGGGGTCAGGGGGTTTTAGGTTTTGGGGTGGGGTTGGGGGGTGGGGCGTTTTTGGTTTTGGGGAGTGGGTGGGGGGTCAGGGGGTTTTAGGTTTTAGGGTGGGGTTGGGGGGGTGGGGAGTTTTTGGTTGTGGGGAGTGGGTGGGGGGTCAGGGGGTTTTAGGTTTTGGGGTGGGGTTGGGGGGGTGGGGTGAGGGATGTAGGGTGAATGGTGCCTATTGCTAATGATTTTATCAGGAATGCCTTTACAACGAAATATCGTTGTTAAGGCATTCGTGGTAAAATCATTAGTAGTAAAGACGAGGTCGGTGTTCCGACCTCGTTGTTAAGGTTAGTAGTAGTTTAAGATTCGGTGTTCTGTCATATAACCGTTAGAGGATGCAGAGCATCCCACTTAAAACACTGATCCCAGCTACACCAAGATGGCATTTGTCAGCATCTCATCTATTCGTAACCACTAGTCCACTGGCAGGGGAACAAAACATTCGCAGATGAATAAATATGCCCTGCTAATACCCTGACTTTCCAAGACAACACACATTACAAGCAAGTTGCCGGTTTTGCTCCCAGTTGGGGTAATTGGCGCTAGGCTAAACACGTACAGAAAAAAGATGAATGCAATTATGATGCCGAGCTACACCCTCGATTGTGGTACATTAAACTATATGAAATAGAACGTATTGTTAAACATATCTTTCCCTTCGTTTGTGACATCATCTACTCAATGGTATTTGCCAGTCCCAAAACAGCGCTTCAGAGGTGAAGAATGTCTTTGTAGTTTGTTTTATCTGTGAAGCATCAGTCTTTCTTCATTAACTCCTTGGCAGTGCCACCTAAAGGGAGTTTGCATGTCTGTAATAAACGCTTAAGCGCTCACTGGTTTCATCTGATGATCTGAACAGGAGAAATTCGTCAGCAGAGCAGACAAGGCTACAGATTGCTTTGTGCAACATCGGCATGATTTCAGAGTAATTCCGAGTAACATTTGAACATTTTAATGTTACGAGTAACATTTGAACAACTATGAGTAACACCTTTTCCCAAGCAAAAATAAAGCAAGGAATACGAGGGAAACATACAGCTATCAGGAGGTGACACCCATTTGAGCAATAAGAAAGGCTAAGAAAAACTTAAAGGTGAGGCAAAGCAACAGAAATGAAGGGGCACTTCACTAACCTAGTGCCCCTCTAACCATATCCCACCACCGCTTCTTCAACGATCATATAGTGGCCGAAAGAGATGTCATAAGGAAAGGAAACAAAAGATAAGAGGGATGGGGAGGGAGGGGAAGTAGATTGGCAAAGAGGAAAATAAGTTTAAAAAAAGGAAGGATCTGAACGAGGGAAAGTGTGACATGGCACATCAGATCGGCCTTTTTATTCAGTGTGGGAGCTGCAATTAATATCTGCCAGTGGCCCAGCGCTTAACTCTCGTGGCAAGAAATCAAACACAAGCATTTGCAATGCAACGGGTCTGGCATTTGCTTGAGTTAGAGCTATTAGCATGTAAACTCCTAACAGAACTTTTCTTGCCACACAAATTACAAGAAATTAAACACAGCGTGATTGCACTATGTAAAATGTAGCATAATCGCACTGAAATTGAAAACGGTCAACCGAGCGCGATTGCGATATGTAAACTCCAGCGCAATCACGCTGTGCAGAAAAAAAAAAAAAAAGTAGTCCAGAAACCATGCTGAAAACATCGAGCTTCGAATGGTTTCAGTAGTTTACCGTTGCTGTGTAGGTGGGCTAAACACTGCAAAAGGCATGACGTGTGCATGGCTTTCACAAATGAAAGCAAGTGGATTTTAAAAGGCAAGCCCACAAACTAATGAAAGTGACTGGGTGTGGTTAGAAGCCCAAAGAGAGATTACAGCATGGGACAGAGCGCTTTGTGCTCGCCCATAAAAATAACATGGTCTTCGATGACTGTGGGTTTCACCTGGGTTCGCAACTTTTATTGGTGGGTCTTGCAGTTACCCACACCTAAAGTATTTTGGAATCACATATAAGTCTAATACTTTTAAAGGTCTCTCCTAAAATGGTGCATATATTGACATTTGCAGGACCTTTTATTACCGTACAGGGGACTTATAGGCTGTCCATTTCTTACCATGGGTTAGCTTCATCATCGCTCTCATTTGCTTTCTTCTTATTGGTCAGCTGCCTTCCTCTTCATGTGTTTGTCTGTCCGTGTCCTGGAGCATGAATATATTACTTGTGTCTTTCTACTGCTTGCTACACCCCCCCCATGCTGCCTTGGGAGGTGGCACACAGCTAAATATAGAAAGTAAAAAAGATGCTTTGACACAGATGGTGCTAATGCACGTTTTAAAATTAGTTTAAGCCATACTGCACAACAACCGCACTAAATTACAGCATGGCTATAGAACATTGACAAAGCCAATGCTTGTTTACTGTATAGCGCAGGAAGCAAACTCAAAGATAGAATGTATGTGCTCCCGTGTATGTTTGTTTGTGCGTATGTGAGACAGAAAGATATTTTTACACCGCACTCTGGGTTTCACAATCAGCTGACTGCCTCTTCTCTCTGCTTCTATTTCTATAATCCCCTCAAGTCATACAGGGACCCTAATGTGCTGTAGTATAGGCATGCCGCAGTGGCACAATATGGCCACGCGGTGAGGGACAACATTCTGTAGAAGTTAGAACTGTAGGAGGGAAGCACTTGCTGGAGCAGTTAGCAGAGAGTACACTGACATTATCTTCTAGTTGTGACTTTGGAAACGTTGCCTGGGTGGTCGATGCATAACCTTGCACCTCTCCTTGACTTGAATAAAGTGTACACCTAATTGCAAAGTACATTGAGATCCTCATTCAAGGACCCAATCCAATGCTGTTTTATGCATAGATGGTGTTTTTGGCCAAAGCAGAGTTATAACTTCAGCTCTGATTGGGTAATCTGCAGACATTCATACTCAGTACACTCCAGAACAGGGGAACGCCGTGCAGTATTACAGTATTATGTGTATTCTGGGGTCTAAGGGCCAGATGTTTCAAAAGATTTTGCATTCGCAAACGGTGCTAATAGGTAAAGTTTATCATTTGCAAATGCAAACTAGCCTTTCACAATGTATGAAAGTCATTGCAGTCCCATTTCAGGGCATCACAATTTTTAGCGATTCCCTAAAATTGCAGCTCCAAATAGCAAATTGCAAATTGTGATTCCCTAAATAGAAAATCACAAATAGGGAATTCCTATTTGCAATTCCCAATGTACATGTAGCAAGCATTTCCTAAATGCGAACTGGGTATTTAGGAAATGCTATTACCATCAACTCCAAGTTGATGGTAACCACATGCAATTTTTTTTTAAATGCATTAAAAATGCTTTTTTAGAGTGCCATGTAGCACACACATGCCCCTAAGACATGTGTGCGCTTTACATGTTCACAAATGTTTTGGGGGGTGCATCAAAGGGGCCTTAGGCCCTCGCACAATTGGTTTTACAATTCCTAATTTGCAATTTCCTAATAGGAAATTGCAAATTAGGAAATGCAAAACCACTCGCACCTAAAACCCATAGGAATGAATGGAGTCGCAAATCCCTAATAGCGACACCCTAATGGCAATTGCGATTCTGTAGGAATCACCATTACGGAATCGCTATTTTATTACATAGCATTCTGTATTCCCTGAAAAGCGATTTCTTAAAATTCACTATATAGGGAATGCAAAATGTGATTTTGATACATCTGGGCCCAGAACTCAGAATATTTTGCACATTTCGCACAAGGTAAATAACACACCTTACAATTGAGGGGCCTTATTTACTACAAATTCATAGAACAGAGTGCAGCAAGGCAAGCTGCTCTGCTGCTCTGCATGAATGGGAGAGAGCTGAAGAGTGCCATATTTACAAAGATATGGCATGTCATAGTGCAAGGGTACATGTGTTACATGCAGGAATGTTTTTGGACAGTAAGGGACACCTTAAAGGTAATTAAAAACCCTCAACAGAAATTTCCTCTTTCAATGTGTGCTGCAAAATGTAGCAAATGTGGAAAGAGGAAATAACGAGAAATAACAAAGATATTTCTCCACCCTGCACCTCACTGGGATAGGCGTAGCATTTTGACATATTCACTGGATTACTAGCTTTAGAATCTGATAATGTGCCAAAATCCATGGGTGGGTGTGTGGTAATGCCCATACTCCACCTTTGGAATGCCTCTCAAGTTGAAATATAACTTAAGGTAGCACAAGCAGCTGCGTTCCATTTCTTTACAAAGCTACGCAAGGCATTTTTGTCCCCGGGGACCCATCCTAGCGGCCCAATACATTAATCTGAGGAAGAGGAGCTGCACCACCCCACTCCCCAAGCCTTAAAAAGGCCATGTGGACACCATCCCATAGGGCCATGTTTTGTAAAGAATAGCGAGGCAAAGCTGCACCCCGCCCAGAGTCTTTTTTAGCCCAGTGAAATCCATCCCAGGGGGCCTGTCTTTATAATAGGTGGCTGCCCTCTCAGGGTACCCACCATACACACATTGCGGCTGCGGGGGGAGCCTCAGGACCCTGGCGGACCTAGCCAGGTCTCTGCATGTTGCAAGAGCCAGCATTGCTCTCACCCAGAGGGAGAAACTATTTATGCTGCTCCCTCTGGGCAGGACCAATCTGTTTTTCTGTTTCCCTGCCTGCACCAGTGCAGGCAGCAAAACAGATCTCAAGTCTGCGTGCAGCCTTCAGGAGCATTTTTAAAGCTCCCACCAGCTGGGTCAGACTTTGCTCCCATTTGGCGGAAGTTTCAAAAATGCTCCTGCCAGGCGGGAGCAAACACAAGTTTCTCTACCCATGCCAGTGAGGGAAGGGAAACTAGTGACTAGGGGTGGGCTTTTCAAGAGGTAGTGTGTGAGCCGGCCCCGAGGGATGGGGACCCGAGGGTCATAGAAGGCTCGGGGAAGGGAGCTGTGTGGCTGCACTTCTTTTTTTGATTTTTGGACCCCTGGTGTGGGATCCCCAGGGCCTACAATGGCTAGGGGAGTGCGGCTACATGGCCCCACCCCTTTAATGGACATTTCGGGCCAGGGGAAGGGGGAGGGGGAGGGGGGTTCCCTTGGCCTATACTGGCACACAGAGGTTGGCCACATGCCCCCTTCCCTTAGTTAAACAATGTGGCTCTGGGCCGCCATTTCTTTTTTTTGTGACAAATATTGTCATTTTTTTCAATTTTTGCCTGGTGATTCCTCCGGGCCCTCTCTCTTGTGGAGCCTACGGGGCAAGGTATCCCTATCCTACCCTCTTATATGTTTTTTTTTGTTTTTAAAGTTCAGGAGAGTGGACTAAGTCCTGAATCCTGTAATATCTGTCAGCAACATTTTCTGAGGTTGCTGTCAGCCAACCAGAGCTCTTGCACCAACTGGAGTCTGAGTCCTGCAGGAGCAAATTAGATTAAGGGAAAAAATCTCCCTGGGCCAATCAGAACACTTTTTTTTTAATTAGCGACACTCACAGACCAGCCGTCCAGATATATGTATATTTTTTGAACATTCATTTCTAAAAATCTACTGAATGGATTTATACCAAATCACAAAAAGCACAATCTGTGGACAAAGATCTAGCTTCCTGACAAATTTGGTGTAATTACATTCAGCAGTTTTTGCTGATGTGCTTCTTAAAGAAGTCGATGGAAAATGCATGGGAATTTTGCATTTTGGGCCACTCCCTTTTTTTCCCGGCCCCGCTTGGCTGATCACCCTAAAACCTTCCAAGCACAAAGTAGGCAAAAACAACACTTTTTTGGAAAGTTTCGTGGGGATTCTTCAAACTGTGCCACAGTTATTAGCAACACAAAAAATATATTTCGTATGGAAACTCTAACCTAACTGTAACTACCAAGTGGCAATCCTCACTGGGTGATATATTACCTACTGGCGATCGCAGTAGGTATTTATAGTTGGAACAATGTTTCCACAGGAAAATTGTTTTTTGACTTGTCTATACCATTGGTGCCGTTTGCTGTGTCTTCAAAAAAAATTCCCAAAAAAGTATGCCGGTAATTTTTGTTGTGCATGGAAATTTTTGTGGTGATCTGTCAAGCGGGGGCTGAAAAAAAGGTGGGGTCCAAAAAAGTGTATTTCCCATGTTAATTCCCATAGCAGTTTGAACACAACTACAGCCCGAACCGCTGGATGAGTTTACACCAAATTTGGCAGAATGATAGATTTTGTTAGCCAGATTGTGCTTTTTGTTATTTGGAGTAAATCTATTCAGTAGTTGTTGAGAAATTTAAGGAAATCCAAAGTTGTATTTCTAAGACCACGGATCCACCGCAATGACTTGACGAAGAATAAGGAGCTCATGCAGGGGAAATCAGAACTCTGATTGGCTGCTAACACTTCAACAAGTAAATGCTGACAGTCATTTGGGACTCTGCTTCAGCCGAGTCCCCAAAAAAATTTAAAAAAAGAAAAGTGGAGAGGTAGGAATGACCTCACCCCTTAGCTCTGGTCATGGGGCCTCAGAGGGGCCCTGCCAGGGCAAAAAGCACTTTAAAAATAATTGCCACAAAATCCCAACAAATTTGTGGCAAAAATGAAATAATAAAACAAGCCTCATCTCCTATATGTGTTTCAAAGTGGGCCTGGTCCCGAGAGCATCTACACATATTTCACCTTGAAGCATTACTTCGCTGTAACAGAAATATTCAGTTTCCTGTACAAACCCTGCCAAAGTACAAGAACGTGACAAGTAATCATTCAATTGTCTACTGCTAACAGCCAGACACAGGAGCTCTCAGTGGGACACATCAAAAAACACAGGTCCCGGTGCATAGCTTCAAAGCAGCCAGTTCATCCCCTAAGACCCAGGAGCTATCATAGGCAAGAGCTGTGCCTCACCCGGGGGCCCTGCAAACTGAGTTTCTAGCATCACCCTTGAGCTGCCAGAAAACTGAGGCCAGTATATAAAATAGAAAAAATTAAGACCCCTATGGTGGCCAGCAGGTGATGCCGGTGGTGCCCTGGTGATGGGAGGGACAGATTAGAGTTGCCTTCTGCTAATGTCTGCTACTATTACTTTCTCACCTATTAGTGGAGGCATAGACTGCCTCTGTCAACAATCTTTCTCCATGGTGAAATTAGTGGCATCATTATGAGAGTGGAGCTGTGTCTCGCTGACAGACTGGAATAATTCGGGGGTACATAGGCAGTGAGAGAAGCACGGGGTACCACTACATGGGGGGACTACAAAGCTTGAGGCACTCACAGCGTGCGTGCGTGAGGAGTTTGAGACACAGAGCATGAGGAGCTGAGGCACAGGGAGAGCGAGGGTAGTTTGGGACAGCCAGACATGGTGAAGAGCACGAGGCACACACGATAAACCATGTAACCCCAGTTACATGCACAATTGGCAATAGATACATACATATGTGAAGAGTCTGGGGCACACACACAGTGAGAGGCTGGAGGCAGAATGACAAGCAATGAGAGGATCATCAGACACAGAGTATGGTGACCAGATTTTGAGGAGCAAAAACCGGGACAGGTCAGACATAAAAGAAAGACTAAACACATTGCTCTCACTTTTATATCTGGACTGTCACATTTTTTGTGTAGCTGTGTGAATGTTTGCCAAGACTACATATATAAAATTAGCTATGGCTTGACCTCCCACCCGGCAGCCCCAACCCACCCCCACCCACCTCTCTCTGCTCTCCACTCCATCTCTCTTCTGGGAGGAGACAGAGGACTGTGTTGCTTAACAGTAACAGATAAAATACTTTAATTATTTCATTCTTTGTAGGCCTCTTTAACTCATGCTTCCCTAGTTGAGCTGTTCTTTTTCCCAATAACTGGGACATTAATTTAATAATCTGACCTTTGTCCCAAAAACCGGGACATTTATTTAAAATTAAGAGAAGCGTCGGGACACCGGGACCGTCCTCTAAAAACCGGGACTGTCAGGGGAAATCCGGGACGTCTGGTCACCCTAGCTCAGAGGCAACCCACGTGAGGAGCCGGAAGTGTGCAAACCGAGTAGTTTGAGGCGCACGAACACCGTGAGAAGTTTGAGGGGCACAAACACTGAAGAGTCTAGGGCACAAAGTGTGAAAAGCTTGGGGGACATGGAGACAATGTAAGGATCATTGGTATGGCTATCAATAGTGCAGCTGGTGCAGTGGCACTGGGGTCCTGGGGTGTGAGGAGCCCTCTACACCTAAATTAGTGGCTGTATTTCACTACAATTTTTTGCAGTTTTTTGCAGAACTCAACTGGAATATATTGGAGCACTTCATGAGTACCAATTACATTACACAATAATTTAATTTCATGCTTTAGGGCCTAGGATGTCCTTGCCATGCCACTGATATGAAGTTTATACTGGATTCAAGGTTCTTACACTACAGCCCTTCTGCAACCCCCAGAGCTATCACCTCTTAAGGACACTAACGCCAAAGTGCCTGGAGGCGGTCAGGCTCACAAGGCGCTGCATGAAAAACACAATGGCCCGTATTTATACTTTTTTTAGCGCCGCATTTGCGCCGCTTTTTGACGTAAAACGGCGCAAACCTACAAAATACAGGCCCGTATTTATACTTTTTGACGCTAAACTGCGCTAACGCAGTTTAGCGTCAAAAAGTTTTGCGCCGGCTAACGCCATTCTGAAGCGCCATGCGGGCGCCGTATTTATTGAATGGCGTTAGCCGGCGCAAGCAGACCGGCGCTGCCTGGTGTGCGTGGAAAAAAACCACGTACACCAGGCAGCGCCTGCGTTGGGAAAAATGGCGCTAGGGCGTCTTAAAAATGGTGCAAGTCAGGTTGACGCAAAAAATCGCCTCCACCCGATTTGCGCCATTTTTAACGACGCCCAGACGCCATTTACATGACTCCTGTCTTAGTAAAGACAGGAGTCATGCCCCCTTGCCCAATGGCCATGCCCAGGGGACTTATGTCCCCTGGGCATGGTCATTGGGCATTGAGGCATGTAGGGGGGCACAAATCAGGCCCCCCCTATGCCAAAAAAAATATAAAAAAAAAAAAAATTATACTTACCTGAACTTACCTGAATGTCCCTGGGGTGGGTCCCTCCATCCTTGGGTGTCCTCCTGGGGTGGGCAAGGGTGGCAGGGGGGGTCCCTGGGGGCATGGGAGGGCAGCTGTGGGCTCATTTTGAGCCCACAGGTCCCTTAACGCCTGCCCTGACCCAGGCGCTAAAATCCGGCGCAAATGCGGGGTTTTTTGCCCCGCCCACTCCCGGGCGTCATTTTTGCCCGGGAGTATAAATACGACGCATTTGCGGCGCAGTCATTTTTTTAGACGGGAACGCCTACCTTGCATCTCAATAACGCAAGGAAGGCGTTCACGCAAAAAAATGACGCTCTTTCCTCATACTTTGGCGCTAGACGCGTCTAACGCCAAAGTATAAATATGGCGTTAGTTTTGCGCCGAATTTGCGTCGAAAAAAACGACGCTAATTCGGCGCAAACGGAGTATAAATATGCCCCACAATGGCATTTTGCAAGTTTGCGCCGTTTTTGCGTCAAAAAACGACGCAAATGCGGCGCAAAAAAAGTATAAATACGGGCCAATATGTTATGCAATGTAAGTGCACCACTTTCTGCTTTTCAGGGTTACATAATTAGTTAAACAACTGTTCGGCGCACAAAAGGCAAACCCAAACACGTTGTGGCACCACGTCACACCAGTCGATTGAAAAAGAGATTTAAAACCAATCTGTCTGAAAATAAGTTTTTATGGGTTGGCGACAAACCCAGCTTTTAGAGCGCCAAGAGGTAATAAATAATGATTCTAAAAACCTAACACCAATAAATGAATTAAAACTCAGCACTCAGGAGCCTGGCAGCCTTGCAGAAGGTGCACACAGCTAAGAGAGATGCCAACGTTATGAGCAGCTCCACGCTGGCATAGTGTCCCCGGGCTAGGTGTGAAGGAAGAGTTGGGCTTCCGCCTGGCACTGCATCTAGGGCACTGTGGGCACCGGTCTCAGGCAGCCTGGTGCCCTGGCACAGGCTTGGCCAGCAAAGAGCAGTCAGATGTATGTTTTTTTAATCCAGTGCAGACATGAGGAGGAGGAGATCGGGACTCTTTCCCCTTCTGATTTATGGGCAGTGCTAAGAACATTGCAGCGAACCAGGAGCATCCCCCCACTTTCCGGTACCCCCACGCACTCAGCTGCTTATTAGGACTGATGGATTTCGATATTAATTATTGCGCTGCTGGGGAGGAAGAACTCCAGATGCAGAGCCCAGCGTAACCAGTGTGAGGGGGACGGAATGGAGCGGGGTCGCCAGGATAGTGGGCACACGGGCTAGGCAGTGCCAGTCTCATGCTAGTCTCATTCCTCGTGTCAGCATCTGCCAAATCATTGACCTGCCATCAGCTTGGTGGCAAGTGAACAACTGCTTAATTAGTAGTATTTGCTCCAGCTAGCCCTCTAGTGCTTAGAGGCAGCTTGGAAGTATAAAACGCCTTTTTAAAGTTTTGTTATAAAACGAGCTATCGCAGGAAATGTCATTTTACTCTCCTATCTGAGTATTCTTGCTGCAGCTGGGCAGAAAAAAAGCATATCCTGCCTAGCTGAAAAGTATAAAGAGATTCCGCGTCCCGCTGGAAGCGAAGAAGCATGACCTGCACAACAGACTCAAAACCTCTCAACACACACGTCTGCACTCTGTGAGCTATCGCGAGAACCGAAAGACTGCCAGCCCGCAAGTCCTGTCTGTCACAACCTGATAGCAGGAGTTTTGGATGTCAGCTTGCAGTCTGTGCACGGTTCAGCGTGGTCAGAGGCAAAATGACCGTGTCAGCCCTGCAGCCCTCTCTGTGCGCCACTGCAGACACCCGAAGACCCACTCACAGTATGTTCAGAGCAGACTGTGCCAGCCTGTAGCACCTGCCATGTGTGTTGAGCAGTTTTTAGGCAACAATAAAAATGTCAAGATAACTCTGGTGATTAATGTTCCTGCTGAAGAGAGATCAGACTCATCATAAAATAGTGCAGGGGATTAATATGTCTGCTGCAAAAAGCATGAACCACGTAAATCCATCCCAAAGAGACACTCATACACGCACTCACAAACCCACTCAGACACTCATGCACCCACTCAAAGACCCAATCAGACACTCACGCACCCACTCAAAGACCCACTTAGACACTCACTCACAAACCCATTCAGAGACTTATGCACCAACTCAAAGACCCACTCAGGCTCCCACTTGCAGACCCTCTCAGAGGCTCATGCACCAACTCACAAACCCTCACAGAGACTCAGGCACCATCTCACAGACCCACACAGACTCATGCAATCACTCACATACCCACTCAGAGACTTACACACCCACTCAGACTCACACACCCACTCACAGACCCACTAGAAACTTACACCCGCTCATAGATCCAGAGACTCATGAACTCACTCACAGGCCCACTCAGAGACTCATGCACTCATTCACAGCTCCACTCAGTGACTCGTACTTACTCACAAACCCACTCAGACACTGAAACACCCACTCACAGACCCTCTTAGACACTCACGCACGCACTGACAGACCCACTCAGAGACTCACATACCGACTAACAGACCTTCTCAGACACTCACACACCCACTGACAGACCCATTCACAATCCTACTGAGATACTCATGCACTCACTCACACACTCATTGTCAAAGGTTAGTGGTTACATTTAGGAAATACAATTTAAAAACTGTTAGAAATTCACTTAAAAAAACAAAGGTTATAGGGACGTTATAGTAAGAAAAAACATTTATAAAACCTTAGAAATTCACTGAAAAGTCAATGGTTACAGGGACGTGATAGTTAAGCTCATATTTCACACTTACAAAACCAAATTCAACAGTTAGAGTTAGCTGAGCTAACTATAATGTACACCCTCAAAATGCACTGCTTATGACCTCACATATTACATCACTCTCACTCATGACATGGTCAGTGACATCACTGATGACATCACTGATGACCTCTCAAATATAATGAATGTAATACACATATTTAAATATATTACCCAATAGCCGTCACCATTGGGTTGTTAGAGTTTGGATTGTGCTCCCATAGGAAATGACTTCTTTGTGTTGCTAATAACTTTGGCACTGTTTGACAAATCTTTCCCACACTTTCCAAAAAAGTGCTACTTTTCAACTAGTTTAGGCCTGGAAAGTTTCTTGGTGATCCGTCAAGCGGGTGTTGAGATAATGGGTGGGTCCCAAAATGCATTTTCCCCATTTTGTTTTTCCATAGGAACTTTAGATACAACTACAGCCCAAGCACTCAACAGATTTACACCACTTTGGCAGAAAGCTAGGTGTTGGTCCAGAAACATTGCTAATAGTGTTTTGGTGTAAATCCGCTCAATAGTTTTTGAGAAATTATTGATAAAACAAATTGTATATCTAGGATGAAGGAGCCTACGTGGAACTGACAGGTCTCCTGCTGAGATCTGATTGGCTACCACCACATCAAGAAGGAAGTGGTGGCACCCTCATAGTATTCGTGCTCAATCTCATGTCCTAAAAAAATGTAAAAAAGAAATAAGGGGACAGGGTAAAGATACCCTTACAACATAGGCCTGAGACCAAAAACATTTGTAAGTCTGTGAATCCAAGCCAGGAATTTGCTGGTGCATAAATCCATGACAAAAATGTACAACAAATACCATAGGCTTGCTCAAATTTAAAAATAACCACCCCAGGTGGGCCAGTGCAAGGGGGTGGGGGGGATGCAGCATTTATATAAGGAGGAGAGGGCACGTGCCCCTCTCTCCGCGCTTCCCCGAGGTCCCGGGGTTCTCATCCCTCGGGACCAAGATTTAATTGCGGGAGGCAACATGGCCCCATCCCTAGGCCATGAGAGGCCCCAGGGAACCATCCCCCAGGGCTGATAACTTGATCGAAGAGAAGAGGGGCTGGCATGGCACCCCTCTTCTTAGCCATGCTATGGTCCCAGGGGACCCCATTCCCCAGGGTCGGCGCAGTGATGGTGTCTGGGGGTCCCCAACCCCTGGGACAGCATCTATTTACCTGCCCACAAGCATGGTCAGGGAAAGTGCTACAGCTCTCCTACCGGGCAGGGAAATGCTATGAATTGCGGAAAACTGCAGAAAACTGCTCCTGCAAGGTCAGACAATGCCAGCTCCCTCCTGCACCAGTGATGGTTACAGGCAGGGAAGCTGACTGGGCTGTGGGGGCCCTGACCCACCCTCCCACAGCCCCTAACAAGGGATGAGCAGTGGGGCAGCACTAGCTGGGGCAGGCCCCAGGTGGGCACTGGGACAAGCCACTTAAAAAAAAAAAAACATTTTGGGTCCTGCAAGAGTCGGCGGACCAATGGGGTACCTAGGGCTCCTCCCGCTGCCCCTTACGAAAAAAACAATGGATGTCCCTGGTAGGACCAGGACACCCACAAATAAAATTTTAAAGAAAGTGAATAGCCACAACCACTCTTTCATTATTCACTTCTCCTTCAAAGAGCGCCCCTTAATACCCTTGGAGGGCTGCCTAGATATATTTTGTTTTTAGTAACGTCTCTAGAAGGGGCAGGGGCATCACCATTTTTTTAATGTTGTGTGGAACTTTAGGGAATTCTGCAGCCCCTAGCAACACTAGAAAAGAAATAATAAATCTCCTGTGTCATTGAAACCATGACCCCAAGAGGAGTTACCACATATTTTAAAAACATTCCCTAGGCTGGAGTTTTGCTCTACAGCTTGGGATTGCAATGCCATTTAGGGGCTGGTTGGATGGTTGCATTTTATATGATAGTATATATCTTAAACCACAAAGCCTATATGGGGTTGTTTTCATGATTGCATATTTTGGGGTGTAAAATGTTAAAAACTAATCCTTAAGAAAAAATAATGTCTCTCTAACTACTTATTTTCGCATTTTCACCCCAGAACTGTAATAATAAAACTATGTGAAAAAAATTCACAAGCATGTTAATTTAAAAAAACTTTATTATTTGGTTTGAGTAATCAATAATTATAAAAATTGTGTTGTGAGTTTTATTGAAGTATACATTTGATTAAAATGAATGCTAATTTTTGGAGAAAGATGATAGATCTGCTTTGTAAATAGAGTGTTGGGTGGGAAGAAGGGGGAGTTGGCCACAGAGCCTGTCAGGGCATGTACGGGGGGAGGCTTTACATATGGAAATAAACTATAACTTTACAATAAAAAAAAAAACTAGAAATTCACTGAAAAATAAAGGTTAAGGTAGTGTATACGTGAAGTGTTCAGCAACAACGTAGCATTTTAAACTCTAAAATTCAAAGAAATTCACCATTTATAGTTACAGTTATCTTAAGTAACTATAACTCGCGCCCTAAGGTAACTATAACACGAGCCCTCACCGTGCACTGCTAATTAACCCACATATTACTTCATTCATGACATTTTCTATCGCACCACTGATAATATCACTGCAATATTTGAAGATAAATTATTGATTAAAAAAAACTGTGCATGGGAGTTACCTTGGGACTCGAGTTATAGTTACTTGAGGCATAATCAATGATAAAGCTGAGGATTAAAGGCACATGATTTTTGTCAGATCTTGTGTTGAAGTGAGACAACTTCACAATGGGAGTTAATACATGTTTGCACCTTTGAAAAACACAGCCCAATGTTTAGAAACTATAGACCCTCTGGCAAAGCACATGCTTAACATCTTGCCAACTTGAGTCAGGGAATATGGTGGTCTGTGACCCTTTGACCTCCACTGCATCACACGAGGATAGTGTATTCTTAGCAGCCATTAGTCCTGTGAGACCATGGATTTGTTTGTTGTATTAGTGGGTTCACTATGGATGGACACACATCAGAAACCTCACTATATAATTTAAAGAGTTTAATTAAGTTACTTTCCTAACCTAGTGCAGGTAATGTTAATGGGTAAAACTATAAAAGTAAACACAATAGTGGCAATGAAAGCAGGAAATAAGCAAAATATTAGAAAGAATTAGAATACTTGACAGTGTTCAGAAATTCATTACATTGAATTAAGAATCGGTCTGTGGTAACCAATCCCTCCCTTTAAGCCCCTTGCTAAGCTGTCTTAGCACCAAAAGGGTCCTTCTGTGTTACTTTAAGTAGCCTGTAACCTGCATACCTTAGATGTACATTAGGAATGTTGTTCAGATGGCTTCTGTATTTTGAGAGGGCACAGTTAGGGTGCTTCCCAAGCTGATAAGACCCTGCTGATAGTTTCCCCTGGAGGATATATTTAACTCAACTCATGCAATCAACCATGATTTTTCACTGTCTGATACTTTTCTATGCCAAGATTAAATACATTTTTCTGGTTATTTTGAAAAGAACAGACCTAGTTCCTTCACTTAATTCTATCATACATTATAAATCACATTAATACAGGTATAGTAATGACTCAAAATATAATAAAGTAAACATTATATGTTGTACATGTGCAATCGATAATAAATGCAGCATATATTTATAAATGAAAACATGAACACTCAGATGCATGAATATACAAATATATGACATGCAACAAGGGTATATTTGCAGAAAATGTTCAGATGACATCGATATATTTCATTCTGTTGCCTACTCCCGCTCACCACAGTTAGGGCTGTGCAAACTTATAGTTTTTTGCACAAAGATATGAAATGGAGACAAGCTTCTTACATTTCCAAAGATACAACATTTGTTAAGTGTACAGAATTCCATCTATAGTCTCATTTCAAACAAAAATATTTTATGAGAGATTTTGCACCCAACTCCTTTTTGGCAAGATAATTATGTCTATAAAAAGTAGATTTTTTAAGGTTTTTCAAAGCTAACCCTAATTTTATCAGAACATACCAATTTGCTAATGCTTTGCAATTTTCAGAGTTTAAAAAATCTCCCCACATGCCTTCAATCAGTGTATACAGTGCTCTATTTGTATGTTACCAGCAACCAGGGTTTGCATAATTTTCTTTTACGTAATTGAGCATCATTTCAGAATCATTATGTGAAATTACACATAATTAAGCAAACTTCAAGTCTGTCATTTCATGCTATATTTTATTACAAAATGCACCCTCACAGAATTTTTGATACGAGGATGCATTTTGCAATAACAAATAGTGCAAAAAAGCAACACAAACAACTGTTGCTTGTAATCTGTTGTTCTCATGTATTCCCTATAACTTTTTACCATGAATAGTGCATCTGCAATACATTCTTACCACAAGTGGAATATAATTACGTGAGGCAGCATAACAGTGCAATTTTGTGTAACAGTTGCCCAAATGTTGTGAATTACTCTGGCTTAATTTAAATTTTGCCCAGGCCTACTGGTAAGCTTCATTACTCTAACTTGCCATATCTCTTCCGAGTTCCTTATCTATGCAGGAGACCCTGCATCCCTCGGACAGTCATATTTTCAAAGCACCACAGACCTTTCTTTCACTGAAATTCTCTGATGACCCTTATCAAGCCCTGACTTCTGCTTGGACCTCAAAAGATATTAGTGCTGCCTCCACATTATGTATGAACTCAAGCATTCATTCCAGGATCGCAGCCGAAGCACCTCTGGGTGGAAGGAAGATAGGAGAGGAATTGTAATTGTATTTATATAGTGCTTAGTACCCCTGTTGAGACATCAAAGTGCTTTTTGGCGAGTAGCACGCTACTCTAGAACCCAAAAACAATTAGTGGTGGATTAGTATAGGGAAATGTGCGTTAATTTGAGTGATGGGCATGAACGTCTGTTGGTTGGATAGAATAGGATAATTGAGGGATATATGAGGGAAGAATCTAGAAAGTGTTTGTAGGGAGATTATAGTAGTAAAATGAGGTTTGGTCTGAGTCAAAGGAGGGATACATGAGGGAAGATTTTTGAAAGGGTTATTTGGGAGATCTTGGAAATCATAGTACTAGAATGAGGTTTGGGATGAGTCAGAGAGTGGAGGTAGAGAATACACGGAGAGAGATATAGGATGAGACATAGAGTAGTCAAAGTTTGTTTTCTTCTACAGTAAGAGTAAAGCAATAAACATATAGGTGCATAACTACATAGTAAGAAGCTCCCTGGCACCAGAAGCTCAGATCTGCCACAACTTGCGAAAAAAGAACAAGAGAAGACTTGCATTGATGACAACAAGAACCTACGCTAACAAAAGGCGGGATACGTTGAACCTGTGGCAACCTCCTGAAACTGCTCAACTGAGGCTCATCCTGGACCAAAGACTTCTTTCCCCAGCAAGAGGGAACCCTTTGTAAGCCAAAGGAAAGACCATACTCCCATGGACTGGTGGCACTAGTCCACTGCCCACCGCTGGTAAAAAGTACTCACTGGATCTAAAGAACTGGACATCTGGCCCTTCGAGGGTCCCCCAAAGACTGATAGTCCAGTGCAAGTTGAGAAGTGTAGACCATCTCCCTGCCAAGTTACATCCAGCTACCATTCAACTGGACCTCCGGAAGGTGAGATAGCTTATTACCACTGTCAAGGCTTGTTGGTGGTTAATCCAGTCATCGCCACCTTTACTCGACACTGCAACTCGAGTGCACACTGCATCATCTTCATTTGATGTCACCTGTGGCTCTGTTGCTGAATGTTTGCATCTGCTTTCCACCCACACCATCTAAGCGGTAAAATAAGCAACTGCAGCTCCCATTCAGCACCAATGATACCCAAGCACACCTCTGCACCCGAGGTGGCCAGGCTTGGTGGAGCTGTTATGCCTGGTGAATCCCAGTCAGGGGCCCACACAAAGTTAATCTCAACCTGTAGGTGACTGAGTGTCACAAGTACCATTTTTCTGCACTCACGGCTCCAGTGTTCAGCACCAAGGACAACTAGGAGACCTCTGGACCCGGGCCCCACGAGCCAGTACTGTTTTAGGAAGTTAGGCAAAAGTTTTAAAAGGTTATTGCAACATTTTTATAAGGCCCAACTTTCAAAAGTAAAGGTTAGTACACTATGGAGGCCAATAAGAACCTCAACGTCTGTGTCCTCCAAGCTCTGGAGATAGGAGATCAAAGGGCTTTGTGTAAAACTAGGGGCATTGGCTTTAGAGCAACAGCCGCAAGAGTGGGTCCTATGAGGAAGAGAAAGTAGAGAGGGAAGGTCATGCCTTAGAATATAATCCTGGGAAGGATGAGAATGTGCTCTAGCCCAAATTGATAATGACTGGAGGATGGTGAGGGCAATGGATCAACATTTTTCCCAGACCCCCGTCGCCAGTCGATAGTGACAGGAGTCACTCTAGTATGAACCCCCCCATAGTAAAGTGGTACAACACTTTGAGGTTGAGCTTGATCTAATCTCCTTGGAGAACAGAAAGTTTGAACCTGAAGAGAAGAGACTAGTCCTTGATGTAAGAAGGTCCAAGTTGGGCATGGTGCCCAAAGATGGTGGCAGCAATACTCCTAGGAGGAAAGAGGAATCATTTGATCCTAAGATCACCAGAGAGATTGTACCCAAGTTTAATTATGTTGATGACATTATTAAATGGTTTGCAGCCTTAGCCATAGAGAGGGCCTGTAAAATGAGGCTAGGTCACCAACAATGGGGCTCTCTACTTTGGGAGGCATTCTCAGTGAAGGGCAGACTTCTGAACATGGGGCCAGATGTAGCAAACAGTTTGCGAATCGCAAACTGCGAAAATCGCCGTTTGCGAGTCACAAACATGTGTTTGCTATGCAGAAATGCATTTTGCGAGTCGGAACCGACTCGCAAAATGCATTTCCGACTCGCAAATAGGAAGGGGTGTTCCCTTCCTATTTGCGACTCGCAGTGGTATGCAATTCCATTTGGAGTCGCAGTCACCATCCACTTGAAGTGGATGGTAACCCACTCGCAAACTGGAAGGGGTCCCCATGGGAGCCCTTCCCCTTTGAGAGTGGACCCAAAAATATTTTTTCAGAGCAGGCAGTGGTCCAAGGGACCACTACCTGCCCTGAAAAAATAAGAAACTAAAGGTTTTTTTTTTTTTTTTCTAAGTGCAGCACGTTTTCCTTTAAGGAAAACGGGCTACACTTGGAAAAAAAAAAAACTGCTTTATTTAAAAGCAGTCACGGACATGGAGGTCTGCTGTTCCCAGCAGGCCTCCATACCCGTGAGTGCCCATAGTCGCTATGGGGCCGCAATTTGCGACCCACGTCATTAATATTAATGAGGTGTGTCTTTGCTACCCCATAGCGACTCGCAGACGGTGTCTGAGACACTGTTCTGCATAGCAAATTGCGAGTTGCAATTTGCGAGTCGCTCGGACTCGCAAATTGCAAGTCGCAATTTGCCGTCTTCCTACATCTGGCCCTTAGTGTCCTATCAGCACATGAAGAAGACACTCATAAATGGGTTTGAACCCCCCACAGAGAAGTTTAGAGTTACGTTTAGGGACACCCAGTAAGACCAAAACCAAGATTGGGTGTACTTTGTTGACTCCTCAGACAAAGCAATAGAAGGCTGGATTGAAAGCAATGAGGTGGACACATATGAAGGGCGGCTTTATAATCTACTTATGAAAGAGCACATTCTAACCAATTGTACCACCTCAAAAGTGTGACAGCATCTAGTAGATTCCAAGTTGCCTTCTTCCCTTGAGCTGGGAAAGATAGCTGACAAGTGGGTCAGAACCAGGGTGCCCAGGAAGACCAAAAGGTGTCGGCGACCCCAAGAAGGATGCTCAGACTTCCCAGCGAGGGAAAGAGGTGAGCACAACCTAGGGCAAAAAAGCAGGGGTTCTTTAAAAGTCCCCAAAAGTATTCTCAGGAGGGTAGGCCCCAACCTCTTCTCAGTCCAAAGGAAAGGGTTATCAGGTAAGATCTGGGACCCCAAGAAAGGTGGGGTATGCTATGACTGTCAGCAGTCAGGACATACGAAAATGGATGCAGCATGCTTCAAGAAGTCACCCATTGGTGGACAGTCCAAGGGGTTGGCTAGCATAGGAGTGGGGGGAGGAGGTGTATTCTGGAGAGTCAGAGAATACACTGAGGCTACTTTAGTTTCCCTGGGTGTGGTGGATATTGAAGGCCTGGCAGCCTTAGCTCCAAATCTGGTGAAGCACAGACAAGTGCCAAAAATCATTGGGGCTATGGTAGGGGGCTCTGAGGGATACAGGTGCCACTGCCACTATGGTGGCTGCCACACCGATTTCCCCATACCAAACGATGGGATGATGAAGGAAGATTTAGAGTAACGAAGATTACTGTAAGTAATCCAGATCTTACCATCTCTTCTGCTTACACATCCCATTTATTATTATAAACAAAGTGTATGCTTCAAAGCCATTCCTAGTCTGGGGATGAATGACATACTGGCCTACATTAGTAATGGAACTCCAATGGATCATTATGACCAGTATAAATAAACCAAAAGCAAATCAGCCCTTAGTACTACTAGACACCGTGAAGGACGCTGACTAACAGGCTGGCACTTTGCTTGAATTGTAATGACCTGCAGATGTAAATATTGTACCACTCTTGTGGCATCAAGTAAGTGCAACAGCGAATCAACATTTAAAGACAAATTTAGGTCTTAGGGAGAAAACTGGGGTCAACATCATAAGCTCCATTTGATCCATAATAATCTGCAAGTAGCATGGCTTACACTGATCCTGCTTCCTTAGACTGATAATAGCAATCAATAAAAAAGCCTTTGAAGGTCAGAAATTGTCCCCGTGGAGGCCCTGGATCACAAAGTATTCTGCAAGGCAGAGAGGACCACTAGCAAACCCCATGAAGGGGTCATAACCTAAACACTGGGCCTTCATACAGAGAAGTGTCACAGCAAACCACCCCATGGATTCCTTAGATGACCAAATTGCTGCCCTGTGTAATGATAGAGTAGTCAAAGACAATTCCACTTCAAAGTCATCTTGTAACAAATGGAGAATCAATTTCCAGTCACATTGAAGGAGAGAGAAATGCTTAAGCTCACACCACTTTGGAAAACAATCACAGTGTTGGCCATACTCATGACATGTGCCTGACTTACAGAACGCCTGCGTGTAAAGTAGCAGTGAGGGAGAGAGCCTCAGCAGTGAAAGCTCTGCCCTCTCAGCTTCTATGCCGAGAGCCTCCAGTGCAAGCAGGAGGTTGGGTTCAGAGGCATACAACATTGAAGGGCATGACATTAATACAAGAATCTAGTCTTGGCCCAGCAAGATGGGCCAAGGAGAGAATATCATGGCCATTGTTACCAAAGAGGGAACTCTGCTATCATCAGATCCCCTTCCCACTGGATTATTTCTAAAAAGAGGGGAACAAGATGTACAGCAGGGAATGAAAATATCCACCCCAGAAACGTCCAAGCAACATCGCGGGTCAGAACCCTTTGGAGATTTGGGCACCTGTCCTAGGACAGGCATAAGAAAAACCAGGATGTGGATCCGGCCATGATGCCCTTCATGGCTCACTCAACACGCGTTGAGTGTTGAAGCATGCAAGAAATTACAATGAAGAAAGGTACGGAGGAACTGTGGAATCGGGAGCCATTCCAGGGAAGAGGAAGCTTCTTATTAAAGAGGGGACTTGGACAAGGGAGAGAATGAGGAGGTTATAGGAATTCGTTTCACGTTTTGTAATTCAATTGTATGACTTTAGTCAGTGGTTGGGTGAATCGTGGGATTCCAAAATAAACTAATTACTGACTTGTTGGTTTTTATTTTCTCATCAAGTGCGAGGCAGAAAACATCACAGCCCCAGAGAAACGCATGTTTGAAGTTTGCTTGCTTTATTCATAATAAATGACATTTTTGGTTTCACATATTTGTTTGCATATCTTTCAAACTCTGCATTTGAATTCAAATGTAATATCCTTCCCAGCTCTCACTTCTCCACACGAAAGCCGAGAAATGAAGCCGGGAGGGCTGCCCCTTTCATGCTGCTCCATTGCTAAGCCACGTCCGCCTGGAGTGGAACATCCCGTACAGCTTGAGCAGGGCTTAGTTTTATTAGATTTTGCAGTTTGTGCAGCAGGCAGCAATCCCCAAATTGAATTAACTAACAGTTTGCTGGTATGAAAGAGAGGACGTTCATCAGCTGGGAAGCACCTGACTGGTGATGCTGTGCCAAAGTAAGGCATTAATACCTACATTTGCTTAGAATGTATTAAAAAATGTTTGTTTTAAAAATGCAGTACGAGGTAAAAAAAAAGTTCTTTATTTCCAAGCACCCCTATTTTCTTTAAGAAACAAAATCTATTTAAAAATACTATCACAGGTTGGAGGACTGTTGTCCCTTGCAGGCCACCATTCCTATGAAGGTAGTCAACCGGAGGAATTTGCAATTTGAGCCCAGCCTCAAGAATATTAAAGAGGCAGGTTGCTCAGTGATCCCTTCCAATTCCTTATTCTACAAACTCCCCTCTCTACTAATATATAGATCATGACACAAAATAAATTACTGGTATCCAAAAGGCAATGCACACTTTGTGTTTATCTTTTGTGGCTAGTACGATATTTGTTCCACAGCTGAGTGAGTGTGAATTAGGAGCATGAAGCAGACACAGGCATTTGCCTATGTCTGGTGTAATGAGGAAAACGCATGTTCACAGCCTTATTACCAACGTGCAGTCAGGAGTTAATAGCTGTTAATTGCCCTTCCCAATTATTATTGTATCATCCAATCATGTATTAACGTTACACAGGCATCAAGCCTCCAGGGACTATGGCGTGTACTGCCAAAATATTGAGTATTGGTCTCTACTATCAAAGCATTGCATTCAAAATATAAACATATTGTGCTACATTAAAGTCCTGAAGTTGGTTTCATCTGTATGCTAGTTAGAAATGGGGTCTCACAGCTGAGATAACCCCTGATCACCCCCTTGGTAACTTGGCAAAAGCAGTGAGGCTTATCTCACAGGCAATGTGTAAAGTATTTGTACAAACACACACAGTAACACAGTGAAAACATCACAAAAGGACTCCACACCAGTTTAGAAAATAGCCAATATTTATCTCAATCAAACAAGACCAAAACAACAAAAATCAAATATACACAAGCGAAGTTATGAATTTTCAAAGATTAAACTTTATTATAGCGCTTAAAAACACAAATGCTTAAATTTGGTGTTCTCACAGCATCGTGACAGAATCGTTCCCCACAATCTGACGCCAATGGCACCGTTCACAGAGTTGCATGAAACCTCAGGTACAGTACCTGTTGAAAATAAGGAAACAAGCCGGTGCACGGAGTCGGGGAGGCGAGGTGTCTCTGGACTGGTGTAGCATCGGTTACTTGCTGCAGAGCATTGGAGGTGAGGCAGTGTCGGTGCAAAGCGTCAGTTCCTTTTGCTCCAGCAAGGTCGATGTCTAACAGCTCAAGACATGGTGGCGTGACCTCTTGGGGTCACAGTCACGCCACAGGGCTACAGGTGCCACAGCGGAGTCGGGTGTCATGGACATCAGTGACATGGCACACAGGACTAAGGAATTCATGGGACGTCAGCGGGATGGCGTCGTCGTCGGGCCTGCGGCATCAGTCACGGTTGTTGCACTACAGTGGGGACCACAGCTTCAGTTGCAGTGGGCGTCGCAGAGTCAGGCAGCGGAGTTAGTCCTGGCATCATCCGGAGGCAGTGCACTTGGTGTATCATGTTTTTAGGCCAGCTTTCACTCCCAAGGGCCCCGAAACTGGAATAGGCACCACCTGGCAAGTTAGAGTCAACAGCAAGTGAACCCAGAGGATGGTTGGTGAAGTCTGTTATGTCCCTGAGACTTGTTAACAGGAGGCAAGCTCAGTCCAAGCCTTTGGAGAAACTTTACAAGCAGGATACATAGCAAAGTCCAGACTTTGTCATCGTTAAGGCAGAAGCAGCAAATGCAGGCCAACCCAGCAAAGCACACACAGCAAAGGGATAGTACTCCTCCTCCTGCTTTTCAGCTCTGTTCTTTGGCAGAGGTTCCTCTTGATCCAGAAGTGTTCTAAAAGTCTGGGGTTTTGCGTCCACTACTTATACCCATTTCTCCCTCTGAAGTAGGCAAACTTCAAAGGAAAGTTTCTGTTGTTTTCAAGATCCTGTCTTCCCCAGACCTGGCCCCAGACACACACCAGGGGGTTGGGGATTGCAATGAGTGAGAACAGGCACAGCCCTTTCAGGTGCATGTGGCAGTTCCTCCCTCCCCACTCCAGACCACGAGACTCTTCAGGATACGCGGGGAACTCTACAGCTCCCTTTGTGGCACTGTCTAGGGGGAATTCACAAACAGCCCAACTATCAGTCTGACCCAGATGTGGATTCCACAAGCAGGCAGAGGCACAGAATGATTAAGCAAGAAAATGCCCACTTTCTAAAAGTGGCATTTGCAAACTGACAATCTAAAAAACAACTCTACCAAAAGATGTATTTTTAAATTGTGAGTTCAGCGACGCCAAACTCCACATCTCCCAATGGGAAACTATACTTAAAAGATATTTAAAGGCATTCCCCATGCAAACCTATGGAGAGATGGGCATGCAATAGTGAAAACCCTATTTGGCAGTATTTCACTATCAGGACATGTAAAACACACCAGTACATGTCTTACCTTTTAAATGCACTGTACCCTTCCCATGGGGCTACCTAGGGCCTACCTTAGGGGTCACTTACATGTTGTAAAAGGGAAGGTTTGGGCCTGGCAAGTAGGTACACTTGCCAGGTCGAATTGGCAGTTTAAAATTTCATACAGACACTGCAGTTCCAAGTCTGAGCCATGTTTACAGGGCTACTCATGTGGGTGGCACAATCCGTGCTGCAGGCCCACTAGTAGCATTTGATTTACAGGCCCTGGGCACCTCTAGTGCACTTTACTAGGGACTTACTAGTAAATCAAATATGCCAATCATGGAAAAGCCAATTACCAATACAGTTTACACAGAGACCACTTGCACTTTAGCACTGGTCAGCAGTGGTAAAGTTCCCAGAGTTCCAAAACCAGCAAAAGCGAAGTCCAGCACACAGTCAAAAATATAGGACACAGAGGCAAAAAGACAGGGGAATCCACACCAAGGATGCCAGGGCTATAGATATATATATATATTTGTTTTTTCACTGGAAGAAACCAAAGGTTACAAGGGCGTTAAAGTTAGGCTCACATTTTAAACATACAAAATCTTAGAAATTCGCCATTTAAAGTTAGAGTTATCTCAACTAACTATAATTTGTGCCCTAAGGTAACTATAACTCGCACCCCCGTCATGCACAGATTTTTTGTCAAACATTTAAGTGCAAATATTACACTGATATTATCAATGGTGTCATTAAATATGCCATGAGTGCTGTAATTTGTGGGGTAATAAGCAGTGCAAGGTGAGCGAGTGAGTTATAGTTACCATAGGGCATGAATTATTGTAAGTTGGAATAACTCAAACTGACGAATTTCTAAGGCTGTACGTTTAAAATGTGAGCCTAACTATAATGTACCTGTAACCTTTGTTTTTTTCATTGAACTTCTATGTTTTTTAAAATTCTATTTCCTAACTATAGCGCCCGCTTAACCTTTGTTTTTTTCAGTGAATTTCTATGTTTTTTTTTTAATGTACAGTAATTTTCGTTACTATATGTTAATCCAACCACCACCGCACATGGCCTTGGGCCATGCACGGTGGTGGTTAGCCACTGTGGCCAACCCCCTACAGGCACCCAACCTTACACCGTGCACGGCCTTCACTCATGTGCACCGGAGGTTGCCCTGAAGATCTGGCCTGCAGACAGACCATGCGGCCAACCTCCTTACCACCCAACCCCAGGCAGCGCATTGCCCTTTGGCTGTGCATGGAGGGAGTTGTCCGCGGCCTCTCTGGGCATGAGAATAGGTTTGAAAGGGTGGATCCGGGGGTGAGACTGGCTGTCAGATTGTCTGTCTGGGTGTGAGAGCGCGTACATCAAAGTTTTAGTGGGTGCTTCAGTTTTTGTGTGTGGGTCTGTGAGTGGGTGGGTGAGGGTGACAGTGGATCTGTAGTGGCTGCATGAATGTCTGAGTGGGTCTGTGAGTGGGTTTTTCAATGTTAGAAATGGGGTCTCTAGTTAGCAGAGGTATACACTCTTGTCCAAGTAGGGACCACAAACCTACTCAGGGTAAGGCACACACAATCCATATTACCCTGGCCCACCCTCTGGTAGCTTGGCACAGAACAGTCAGGCTTAACGTAGAAGGCAATGTGTAAAGTATTTGTGCAATAAACCATGCAATAACACAGTGAAAACTGAACAAAAATACACCACACAGGTTTAGAAAAATAGAAGATATTTATCTGATTAAATTAAGGTCAAAATGATCAAGATTCAATAAGCACAAGTTGAGATATCACTTTTGCAAGTTTAAAAAGAGTCTTAAATCTTAGAAATCAACAGTTGTCTCTTGTTTGCACAAACTACCTGGTTTGCATCAAAATTACCATGCACAGGGACTGCAGAGGAGGAGATGCGTGAAAAAAATAAGGTGGGCATCGGATTGTCTGATGCGGCACAGACGATGCATTGTTTCTTTAGAAGCTGCAAGGGGCTTTGCGCCAATTTCCCGCGTGCAGTCTTGGTTCCTCACTGCGATGCGGGGATCTTTGGATGTCCAGGGACGATGCAGGGAAAAATCCTGGGCGTGCGGGAAGAATTCACAGGCGTTGCGTCGATCCAGTAGGTGATGTGTAAAATTTTCTGTCGCACTGCAGGCGCTGCGTCGATTCTTCACTCAGGAAGTCAGGCCCTGTCGTTCTGGCTTGGCTGTGCGTCGATCCAGTAGGGTCATGCGTCGAACTTGCAGTCGCAACGCAGTCGCTGCGTCGAACTTTGCTCAGGAAGTCAGGCTGCAAAGTTCTGATTCGGCTGTGCTGCAATTTTCTCGTCACAGGGCACGGTGTGCGCTGATTCCAGCAGGCTGTGTGGCGATTTTCGGCGCATAATGAGTTTCCTTGAACAGATGAAGTCTTTTTGACCCTGAGACTTCAGAAAACAGGAGACAAGCTCAATCCAAGCCCTTGGAGAGCACTTCGACAGGCGACAGACCTTTATTGCAAAGCAGTCCAGGCCAGTCCTTTGGGCAACCAGGCAGTTCCTCTTCACTGGCTGCAGGATCTGGTCCAGGAGTGCCTAATTTGTTGGGGAACGGGACCTAGTTTATATACCCAAAAATGCCTTTGAAGTGGGGAAGACTTCAAAGAGTGGTTTTGAAGTGCACAAGGTCTCCTTTCAGTACAGTTCTGTCTGCATGCCGGGGTCCCAGTAGGGGGTTTGGCAGTCCATGGGTGAGGGCAGGCCACTAGACTTTGAAATGTAAGTGTCAGGCCCTCCACCCTTCCAGCCCAGGAAGACCCATTCAGTATGCAGATGAGTGCTGATGTGACTGAGTATCCTGTGTTTGTGGTTGTCTGGGTGAAATACACAAGGAAGCTGTCAACCAGCCCAGTCCAGATGTTGCTTGGAGACAGGCTTTAAGGCACAGATGGATTTTAGGTGCAGACAAATGCTCACTTTCTAAAAGTGGCATTTCTAAAATAGTAATATTAAATCCAACCTCAACATTATGAGGATTTTCTATTACCGTTCTGGCCATACTAAATATGACCTGTTTACCCCTTTCTGATCAGAGTCTACCACTCAAACAGTATATGGGAGTAGCCCTAATGCTATCCTATGAAAGGAGCAGGCCTCGCAGTAGTGGAAAACAAATTTAGGAGGTCTCTCAGTAGTGAAAAACGAATTTAGGAGTTTTCCTCTACCAGGACATATGAAACACATATGTAGAGAAAGAGAGAAAGAAAGTGAGAGGGAGAGATATAATTTATTTAGGTTTTCATGTCTGATATACTTAGAATTAGATATTTCTGTACAATTTACAATGAAAAATGTATTTATTATTTTTAAAAAATATAATCATTTATTTTTGTAAAGGAAAAAAAAGGGAAATGAGTCCAGCTGAAGTCAAACCCCCACTACCCAGCATGAAGATCTGCGACCTTCACGCTAAGCTGGGGGGGTCCTTTTTTTTCACCCTTTTATGGGCTATCTGGGACCGTAAGGGAGCCCATACGGTCTCCCTGTGGTCCCACCTTATGTATTTATTTATTTTTAATAACAAGGCCTTATTGGCTACCTGGCACTGCAGGGAAATTCTTAAGGCTTCCCTTGCAGTGCCATTGCTTCAGCAAGCATGGAGCTGCTTTGACAGCAGCTCCATGTTTGCTGAAGCATTTCATGTCTGTCCCCTGCATGCGAGCAGGAGACAGAGATGAAAACTTTGGATTTTGACAGCGGAAACTGATTTACATGTCCTGCTGTCAAAACCAGAGGTGTTTTCTGTGGCTTGAGTATTGTTGCAGAGCTGCAGCCAAGCCACAGCAAACAGCTATGTTGCGGGGGTGGGCACCCCGGGACATAGCAGGAGCTTTTTTTTAAATATTTGTCTCAAATGGACCCCCTTTTGTTTTTTTTAAATATTTGCTCTGAGGGGTGGTGATCCTTGGGGCTGTGGGGGAGGCCATTGGGCCTCCCCTACCTTATAAAGCATTTTGCCCCGAGGGTGGTGGTCTCCGAGGCATGAGGGGGCCGTGCAGCTCCCCCGGACCCATTAGCTCAATTGCCCCATGGAGGTGGTGGTCCCCAGGGCTCATTAAAGCCCAAGGAAGGGGCCCCGTGTGCCCCCCTCCTACATTAACATAAAATGCTTCCACGATCTGGCCCCCTGGGGTGGGGGGAGCGCAGGAGACCACTTTTTAATTATTTTTTTAATCTTGGTAAAATCTGCGGATCTTCCCGGGATTTTTCTGATTTGTTTAAAAAAATGCTTTTTAACACTGGCTGGGTTCCTCAGCGACCCCAGCATCAGGGCTAAAGGACCAGGGTCACTCTATGCTGGCCTCCTTTCTTTTTCTTTTTGTCTTAACACTTCCTTGTTGAAGTGTTAACAGCCAAATAGCACAGGGTGAATTGGATCCACAGAGGATCCGCGTCCCTACATATCTCTATTTTTTGCCTTAAATTACTCAGAAACCACTCAAAAGATTTACACTAAACCACAAAAAGCATGATCTGTGGAACAGAATCTAGCTTTGTGCCAAATTTGGTGTAATTCTGTTCAGTGGTTCAGGCTGTAGGTGTGTCTAAAGTTCCTATGTAAAAATGAATGAGGAAATGCATTTTAGGACCCCCTTTTTCTCAGCCCCACATGATGGATCGCCCTGAAACTTTCAAGACAGAAGCTGAGCTTAGGAAAGTATATGTTTTGAAACTTCTGTGAAGAGTCATCCAGCAGTGCCAAAGTTATATGCAAAACAAAAAAGGCTCTTTCCATGGAAACTAGGTCCTAACTATAGCTAACTAGTGGCGACCGCCACTAAGTTTTATATATATCTATATATCTATATATCTATATCTATATCTATATCTATATACATAGATATAGATATATAGATATATATATATATATACATATATATATATTAATCTCTCTCTCTCTCTCTATATATATATATATATATATATATGTATAGAGCGAGAGAGAGAGAGAAATATATATATATATGTCTTGAAAGTAAGTAGATGTGGATCAATTCCTGTGCATACGTTTTGACACAAGAAGGCCAGTTTTAATAGTAATCTGACAAGGCAGATTGCCATTTTAAAACAGGCAAAAAATAGTAAAAGTATAAAAAATATGAGGAAAGGCACACCAACACAGAAAACAGAGCACACAAACCACAACGCTTTACTACTGCCTGGCAGCCATAAAAGTATTTAAATAAATTATTTTAAAATTATTTAACAGCGTGTTGGAACATGGACTTCAGTGAACAGGTGAGAAAGAAAACACATACACTCTCCTGGAGTGCTACATGCAAATGAAAAAAAGTTCCCCCAAGTCAGCAGTAGAATGATATACCTCATCCATTCAGGACACTAGAAGACTAACATACTCCTAAGCAGGACAAAGAAAATAATAGAGTGGAAAGCCATTGTATCAAGAACACACATCAGGTATACACTTCACAACCATCCAGTCATGAGCAATAGGCATTTTCAAAGTCCATTTCAAGTATATACTATGTACTGGAAACTAAAGATCTGCCAAAAACAGCGAAAGCACTCTTTATCCAAGACCTAACAAGGGGTAGTAGAAAGACAAATGTAGGCAGGGAGTTAAAGTGTTGAAGAGAATGGCGAAGAAGAGGAGTCTAGAAAGGAGAATAAGATGCAGAGAAATAGAACGAGAGAGACTGATGCAAGAGTACAGAAGGGCAAATTCAGGGTAAGAAACAACTGCTGTTTGGAGACCAATTGACACAATACATAGATGATAGATTAAAATGACAAAAAAATATATAATCACATCAGCCAAAGCAAAGATGTTCTCTATGGCGAGTGCGTAGTACGCCCAATTCATATTTTCGAGACAACAACAAAATGCAGCCATTCAGAGGTACCACTGAGCTATCAGGGTACCCGCTGCAGAGGTAACTAGGTACCATCCACAGAGCAGATATAATTGCAGGAGTGGTGATTGTGTTGTGTCCAGTAGGTGGTCAACTAAGAACTGTTGAGTGGGGCAAAGCATTGTCTGAGGAACAGTTTGAGAGGGTGCGATTCGCTTGTTTCTTGGAAGGGGGAAAGAGGATAAAACACCAGGAGCTCAGTTCCCAGAGGGAAGATCTTGTCTTTACATCAGAACTTGGGCAGGGCACAGACAACACCTTTTTACATGGTTTGCTGAAGCAGGGGCAGACGTTTTAGCAGAGTGTTCACTGAGTCATGTAAAAAGGAAGGGGGCAACTCTTGTACCGACAGTGGTGATGGGCTGCGCCCAAGAAAGAAACATTATGAGCATCACCACTTATTTTTTTTTTTTTACAAATTGAGCACCGGCTCATGTTCATTACATGGCAGCGTGACTGAGGCCACACTTTCAAGGTATGCGCATGTGCTTTCCCTGCTTCTGAGTAAGGATTGCTCTTGGGTATAGAGTACAAGAGAAAAATTATTAAAATGTTGCACTTTTGCAAAAAAACAAAAAAAGCAGGGCTGAGACTTTAGCAGCTTTGTTGCAGCTTCTGTCATATATTCAAAGGTAACAAGCACAGCAGTGAAACTGAGAAAGTCAGGAGAAGCAAAGTGTTTTCCAGTAAGAGCAATAACACCTAGGAGAGAAACAAGTGTGTCTTTAATTGTGAGATTTTACAGAATTTGAAGAGGAGGTAAATTTTACGTGCATTCAAAATTGAAGGCAGACCGCTGTTCAAGGTAATCAGTGAAAAATACTTTATTTGAAGGCTCATTTGCATAAAATCACAAGATATAAGACATTAAGAATATTTAAAAAGTTATAAAAAACAGTGTATGTGGTACAGTGGGTAGAAGTTTTTAAATAGGAAAAACAGCAAAGCAAATTATGGGGTCTTTAAGAGTCTGCAGGAAGATAAGAGCAGGTCTGCAGAGTCCGAAATGATAAGCTTTCACAACTGGTAGAACATACATCCTTGTGTACTCTACATAAAATCCGCAGAAAAACTGAAATGTACCAAAGTTTTCTGAGAAGCATCGTCACATGGACCGACGGAATGACTGTCTCAACCCACCCAAAAAAAAGTCTCAAAGGAAAACATAACAGACTATGGCCCTCATTACAACATTGGCGGTATTGACCATCTACCGCCACGGCGACGGCAGCCACCATACCAACGCGTGGCTACCAGCCGCCCACCCGAATTATGACCGTAGATGGAATTCTGCCAGAAGGCTGGCGGAATACCGTCGACGGTCATGGTGGCGGACGGCGGTAAAGTGGCACTGCTGTCAGCAGCAGCGCCACGCCAGCAAAACACAGCTGACTGTATCATGAGGAATGATACGGCCTGGTGGTGTTTTGCTGGTGGACGCTGCTGCTGGCATCAGCTACGCATCTCGTCTCCTGCGGAAGACCCCCTGCAAGCAGGTAAGTCGGGTTCTCCGACAGGAGAGGGGGGTGGTGTGTGCTTGTGTGGGGGTGTTGTGTTTGTGTGTGGGGGCGTGGGGGTCTGTTTTTGTATGCATGCATGCGGGTGTGAGTCACTTTGAATGAGTGCATGAATGACTGAATGTGAGTGTACGTGTATGTTGTGTGTTGTGAATGCGTGTGTGCGACAATGTATGTTGGTGTGTGTTGCGGTGTTGGGTATGTATGTGTGCATTCATGGGTGGCTGTGGGTATGTGTGTGTGTATGAGTGTGTATGTGTGCGCGTGTGGGTGTGTGTAGGAAGTTGGCTCTGAAGGCACTATTTCAAAGTAAGGAATAGTATGCACAGAGTCCAAGGGTTCCCCTTAGAGGTAAGATAGTGGCAAAAAGAGATAATACTAATGCTCTATTTTGTGGTAGTGTGGTCGAGCAGTAGGCTTATCAAAGGAGTAGTGTTAAGCATTTGTTGTACATACACACAGGCAATAAATGAGGAACACACACTCAGAGACAAATCCAGGCCAATAGGTTTTGTTATAGAAAAATATATTTTCTTAGTTTATTTTAAGAACCACAGGTTCAAATTCGGAGGGCAGACCAGGGGGGTTTTGTAGGGCACCGGGGGGGACACAAGTCAGCACAAAAAGTACACCCTCAGCAGCGCGGGGGCGGCCGGGTGCAGTGTGCAAACACGCGTCGGGTTTTCAATGGTTTTCAATGAGAGACCAAGGGATCTCTTCAGCGGTGCAGGCAGGCAAGGGGGGGGCTCCTCGGGGTAGCCACCACCTGGGCAAGGGAGAGGGCCTCCTGGGGGTCACTCCTGCACAGGAGTTCCGTTCCTTTAGGTGCTGGGAGCTGCGGGTGCAGCGTCTTTTCCAGCCGTCGGGAAATGGAGTTCAGGCAGTCGCGGTCAGGGGGAGCCTCGGGATTCCCTCTGCAGGCGTCGCTGTGGGGGCTCAGGGGGGACAACTTTGGTAACTCACGGTCTCGGAGTCGCCGGAGGGTCCTCCCTGAGGTGTTGGATCTCCACCAGTCGAGTCGGGGTCGCCGGGTGCAGTGTTGCAAGTCTCACGCTTCTTGCGGGGAGTTGCAGGGGTCTTTAAATCTGCTCCTTGAAACAAAGTTGCAGTTCTTTTGGAGCAGTGCCGCTGTCCTCTGGAGTTTCTTGTCTTTCTTGAAGCAGGGCAGTCCTCAGAGGATTCAGAGGTCGCTGGTCCCTTGGAAAGCGTCGCTGGAGCAGGTTTCTTTGGAAGGCAGGAGACAGGCCGGTAAGTCTGGGGCCAAAGCAGTTGGTGTCTTCTGTTCTTCCTCTGCAGGGGTTTTTCAGCTCAGCAGTCTTCTTCTTCTTGTAGTTTCAGGAATCTAACTTCTTAGGTTCAGGGAAGCCCTTAAATACTAAATTTAAGGGCGTGTTTAGGTCTGGGGGGTTAGTAGCCAATGGCTACTAGCCCTGAGGGTGGGTACACCCTCTTTGTGCCTCCTCCCAAGGGGAGGGGGTCACATTCCTATCCCTATTGGGGGAATCCTCCATCTGCAAGATGGAGGATTGCTAAAAGTTAGAGTCACTTCAGCTCAGGACACCTTAGGGGCTGTCCTGACTGGCCAGTGACTCCTCCTTGTTATTCTCATTATCTCCTCCGGCCTTGCCGCCAAAAGTAGGGCCGTGACCGGAGGGGGCGGGCAACTCCACTAGCTGGAGTGCCCTGCGGTGCTGTAACAAAGGGGGTAAGCCTTTGAGGCTCACCGCCAGGTGTTACAGGTCCTGCCTGGGGGAGGTGTTAGCATCTCCACCCAGTGCAGGCTTTGTTACTGGCCTCAGAGTGACAAAGGCACTCTCCCCATGGGGCCAGCAACATGTCTCGGTTGTGGCAGGCTGCTGGAACCAGCCAGTCTACACAGATAGTTGGTTAAGGTTTCAGGGGGCACCTCTAAGGTGCCCTCTGGGGTGTATTTTACAATAAAATGTACACTGGCATCAGTGTGCATTTATTGTGCTGAGAAGTTTGATACCAAACTTCCCAGTTTTCAGTGTAGCCATTATGGTGCTGTGGAGTCCGTGTTTGACAGACTCCCAGACCATATACTCTTATGGCTACCCTGCACTTACAATGTCTAAGGTTTGGCTTAGACACTGTAGGGGCACAGTGCTCATGCACTGGTGCCCTCACCTATGGTATAGTGCACCCTGCCTTAGGGCTGTAAGGCCTACTAGAGGGGTGACTTATCTATACTGCATAGGCAGTGTGAGGTTGGCATGGCACCCTGAGGGGAGTGCCATGTCGACTTACTCGTTTTGTTCTCACCAGCACACACAAGCTGGCAAGCAGTGTGTCTGTGCTGAGTGAGGGGTCCCCAGGGTGGCATAAGATATGCTGCAGCCCTTAGAGACCTTCCCTGGCATCAGGGCCCTTGGTACCAGGGGTACCAGTTACAAGGGACTTACCTGGATGCCAGGGGGTGCCAATTGTGGAATCAAAAGTACAGGTTAGGGAAAGAACACTGGTGCTGGGGCCTGGTTAGCAGACCTCAGCACACTTTCAATTCAAAACATAGCATCAGCAAAGGCAAAAAGTCAGGGGGTAACCATGCCAAGGAGGCATTTCCTTACACAACCCCCCCCCCCAAATGAAAGAGGATGAGAATAACCTTTCCCAAGAGAGTCTTCATTTTCTAAGTGGAAGAACCTGGAAAGGCCATCTGCATTGGCATGGGCAGTCCCAGGTCTGTGTTCCACTATGAAGTCCATTCCCTGTAGGGAGATGGATCACCTCAACAGTTTTGGATTTTCACCTTTCATTTGCATCAGCCATCTGAGAGGTCTGTGGTCAGTTTGAACTAGGAAGTGAGTACCAAAGAGGTATGGTCTCAGCTTCTTCAGGGACCAAACCACAGCAAAGGCCTCCCTCTCAATGGCACTCCAACGCTGCTCCCTGGGGAGTAACCTCCTGCTAATGAAAGCAACAGGCTGGTCAAGGCCATCATCATTTGTTTGGGACAAAACTGCCCCTATCCCATGTTCAGAGGCATCTGTTTGCACAATGAATTGCTTGGAGTAATCTGGAGCTTTTAGAACTAGTGCTGTGCACATAGCTTGTTTCAGGGTGTCAAAGGCCTGTTGGCATTCTACAGTCCAGTTTACTTTCTTGGGCATTTTCTTGGAGGTGAGTTCTGTGAGGGCTGTCACAATGGATCCATATCCCTTCACAAACCTCCTATAGTACCCAGTCAAGCCAAGGAATGCCCTGACTTGAGTCTGGGTTTTTGGAGCTGCCCAGTCCAGAATAGTCTGGATCTTAGGCTGGAGTGGCTGAACTTGGCCTCCACCTACAAGGTGTCCCAAGTAAACCACAGTTCCCTGCCCTATCTGGCATTTGGATGCCTTGATAGAGAGGCCTGCAGATTGCAGAGCCTTCAAAACCTTCTTCAGGTGGACCAGGTGATCCTGCCAGTTGGAGCTAAAGACAGCAATATCGTCAAGATAAGCTGCACTGAAGGACTCCAAGCCAGCAAGGACTTGATTCACCAACCTTTGGAAGGTGGCAGGGGCATTCTTTAAACCAAAGGGCATAACAGTGAACTGATAATGCCCATCAGGTGTGGAGAATGCTGTCTTTTCTTTTGCTCCAGGGGCCATTTTGATTTGCCAGTACCCTGCTATTAAGTCAAAGGTACTTAAGAATTTGGCAGCCCCTAATTTATCAATCAGCTCATCAGCTCTAGGAATGGGATGGGCATCTGTCTTGGTGACAGAGTTAAGTCCTCTGTAGTCCACACAAAACCTCATCTCTCTCTTTCCATCTTTGGTGTGAGGTTTGGGGACTAAGACCACTGGGCTAGCCCAGGGGCTGTCAGAGTACTCAATTACTCCCAATTCCAGCATCTTGTGGACTTCCACCTTGATGCTCTCCTTAACTTGATCAGACTGTCTGAATATTTTGTTTTTGACAGGCATGCTGTCTCCTGTGTCCACATCATGGGTACACAGGTGTGTCTGACCAGGGGTTAGGGAAAAGAGCTCAGCAAACTGTTGCAGGACCTTCCTACAGTCAGCGTGCTGTTGGCCAGAGAGGGTGTCTGAATAGATCACTCCATCTACTGAGCCATCATTAGGGTTTGATGACAGAAGATCAGGGAGAGGCTCACTCTCAGCTTCCTGATCCTCATCTGTTACCATTAACAGATTTACATCAGCCCTGTCATGGAAGAGCTTAAGGCGGTTCACATGGATCACCCTCTTGGGGCTCCTGCTTGTGCCCAGGTCTACCAGATAGGTGACCTGACTCTTCCTCTCTAGCACTGGGTAAGGGCCACTCCATTTGTCCTGAAGTGCCCTGGGACCCACAGGCTCCAAAACCCAGACTTTCTGCCCTGGTTGAAATTCAATCAGTGCAGCCTTTTGGTCATACCAACACTTCTGGAGCTGTTGGCTGGCCTCAAGGTTTTTGCTTGCCTTTTCCATGTACTCTGCCATCCTTGAGCGAAGGCCAAGTACATAGTCCACTATGTCTTGTTTAGGCTCATGAAGAGGTCTCTCCCAGCCTTCTTTCACAAGAGCTAGTGGTCCCCTTACAGGGTGGCCAAACAGAAGTTCAAAGGGTGAGAACCCTACTCCCTTCTGAGGCACCTCTCTGTAAGCGAAAAGCAGACATGGCAGGAGGACATCCCATCTCCTTTTGAGTTTTTCTGGGAGCCCCATGATCATGCCCTTTAATGTCTTGTTGAATCTCTTAACAAGGCCATTAGTTTGTGGATGATATGGTGTAGTGAATTTATAAGTCACTCCACACTCATTCCACATGTGTTTTAGGTATGCTGACATGAAGTTGGTACCTCTGTCAGACACCACCTCCTTAGGGAAGCCCACTCTGGTAAAGATACCAATGAGGGCCTTGGCTACTGCAGGGGCAGTAGTCGACCTAAGGGGAATAGCTTCAGGATACCTAGTAGCATGATCCACTATTACTAGGATGTACATATTTCCTGAGGCTGTGGAGGTTCCAGTGGACCCACTATGTCCACACCCACTCTTTCAAAGGGGACCCCCACCACTGGAAGTGGAATGAGGGGGGCCTTTGGATGTCCACCTGTCTTACCACTGGCTTGACAGGTGGGATAGGAGGTGCAAAACTCCTTAACCTTCTGGGACATGTTGAGCCAGTAGAAGTGGTTGACTAACCTCTCCCACGTCTTGGTTTGTCCCAAATGCCCAGCAAGGGGAATATCATGGGCTAAGGTCAGAATAAACTCTCTGAACCCCTGAGGCACTACCACTCTCCTAGTGGCACCAGGTTTGAGATCTCTTGCCTCAGTGTACAGGAGTCCATCTTCCCAATAGACCCTATGTGTTCCATTTTTCTTGCCTTTGGACTCGTCAGCAGCTTGCTGCCTAAGGCCTTAAAGAGAGGGACAGGTTTCTTGTCCCTTACACAACTCTTCCCTTGAGGGTCCCCCTGGACCCAAGAGCTCAACCTGATAAGGTTCCAGCTCCATAGGCTCAGTTCCCTCAGAGGGCAGAACTTCTTCCTGAGAAGAGAGGCTCTCTTTTTCTTGTTGTGTTGCAGCTGGTTTCCCAGCTGACTTTCCTTTTTTTCTTGGTAGGCTGGGCCTTTCTTCCAGACTCCAGCTCTACTTTTTCACCCTGTGCCTTGCACTGTGCCCTTGTCTTGACACACACCAGTTCAGGGATACCCAGCATGGCTGCATGGGTTTTCAGTTCTACCTCAGCCCATGCTGAGGACTCCAGGTCATTTCCAAGCAAACAGTCTACTGGGATATTTGAGGAGACCACCACCTGTTTCAGGCCATTGACCCCTCCCCACTCTAAAGTTACCATTGCCATGGGATGTACTTTAGTTTGATTGTCAGCATTGGTGACTGGATAGGTTTATCCAGTCAGGTATTGGCCAGGGGAAACCAGTTTCTCTGTCACCATAGTGACACTGGCACCTGTATCCCTCAGGCCCTCTACACTTGTCCCATTAATTAAGAGCTGCTGCCTGTATTTTTGCATGTTAGGGGGCCAGGCAGCCAGTGTGGCTAAATCCACCCCACCCTCAGAGACTAATGTAGCTTCAGTGTGACACCTGATTTGCTCTGGGCACACTGTTGATCCCACTTGGAGACTGGCCATTCCAGTTTTAGCTGGAGTGGAGTTAGAAGTGGTATCTTTCTTGGGACAGGCCTTGTCTCCAGTTTGGTGTCCAGAGTGACTACAGCTACGACACCAGACCTTTTTGGGATCAAAGTTTTTACCCTTGTACCCAGGATTGTTTTGTGAAGAGGTTCTGGGCCCACCCTCCTGTGCAGGTTTTTGGGGGCCTGTAGAAAACTCTTTACTATTTTTGTTTTTGGCTGTCTCACCACCCTTCCCCTGGGGAGGTTTTATGACCCCTTTCTTTTGGTCACCCCCTGTGGAAGTCTTGGACACCCTAGTCTTGACCCAATGGTCCGCCTTCTTTCCCAATTCTTGGGGAGAAATTGGTCCTAGGTCTACCAGATGCTGATGCAGTTTATCATTGAAACAATTACTTAATAGGTGTTCTTTCACAAATAAATTGTACAGCCCATCATAATTACTTACACCACTGCCTTGAATCCAACCATCTAGTGTTTTTACTGAGTAGTCTACAAAGTCAACCCAGGTCTGGCTCGAGGATTTTTGAGCCCCCCTGAATCTAATCCTATACTCCTCAGTGGAGAATCCAAAGCCCTCAATCAGGGTACCCTTCATGAGGTCATAAGATTCTGCATCTTTTCCAGAGAGTGTGAGGAGTCTATCCCTACACTTTCCTGTGAACATTTCCCAAAGGAGAGCACCCCAGTGAGATTTGTTCACTTTTCTGGTTACACAAGCCCTCTCAAAAGCTGTGAACCATTTGGTGATGTCATCACCATCTTCATATTTAGTTACAATCCCTTTAGGGATTTTCAACATGTCAGGAGAATTTCTGACCCTATTTATGTTGCTGCCACCATTGATGGGTCCTAGGCCCATCTCTTGTCTTTCCCTTTCTATGGCTAGGATCTGTCTTTCCAAAGCCAATCTTTTGGCCATCCTGGCTAACTGGATGTCCTCTTCACTGGGGTTATCCTCAGTGATTTCAGAGAGGTTGGTCCCTCCTGTGAGGGAACCAGCATCTCTGACTATGATTTGTGGAGTCAGGGCTTGAGAGGCCCTGTCTTCCCTAGATAGGACTGGTAGGGGGGAATCACCCTCCAAGTCACTATCATCATCCTCTGTGTTGCCATCCTCAGAGGGGTTGGCTCTTTCAAACTCTGCCAAAAGCTCCTGGAGCTGTAGTTTGGAAGGTCTGGGGCCCATTACTATTTTCTTTAGTTTACAGAGTGACCTTAGCTCCCTCATCTTAAGATGGAGGTAAGGTGTGGTGTCGAGTTCCACCACATTCATCTCTGCACTAGACATTATGCTTCTAAAAGTTGGAATACTTTTTAAGAATCTAAAACTAGTTCTAGGTTCTAATTCAAACTTTTCACAAACTTTTTAAACACTAAAAGAAATGCTAAACAGGGACTAACACAAGGCCCTAGCAGGACTTTTAAGAATTTAGAAAAATTTCAAATTGCAAAAAATCAATTTCTAATGACAATTTTTGGAATTTGTCGTGTGATCAGGTATTGGCTGAGTAGTCCAGCAAATGCAAAGTCTTGTATCCCACCGCTGATCCACCAATGTAGGAAGTTGGCTCTGTATGCACTATTTCAAAGTAAGGAATAGTATGCACAGAGTCCAAGGGTTCCCCTTAGAGGTAAGATAGTGGCAAAAAGAGATAATACTAATGCTCTATTTTGTGGTAGTGTGGTCGAGCAGTAGGCTTATCAAAGGAGTAGTGTTAAGCATTTGTTGTACATACACACAGGCAATAAATGAGGAACACACACTCAGAGACAAATCCAGGCCAATAGGTTTTGTTATAGAAAAATATATTTTCTTAGTTTATTTTAAGAACCACAGGTTCAAATTCTACATGTAATATCTCATTTGAAAGGTATTGCAGGTAAGTACTTTAGGAACTTTGAATAATTACAGTAGCATATATACTTTTCATATAAAACACAAATAGCTGTTTTAAAAGTGGACAGAGCAATTTTCACAGTTCCTGGGGGAGGTAAGTTTTTGTTAGTTTTGTCAGGTAAGTAAATCACTTACAAGTCTCAGGTTTGGGTCCAAGGTAGCCCACCGTTGGGGGTTCAGAACAACCCCAAAGTTACCACACCAGCAGCTCAGGGCCGGTCAGGTGCAGAGGTCAAAGAGGTGCCCAAAACACATAGGCTTCAATGGAGAGAAGGGGGTGCCCCGGTTCCGGTCTGCCAGCAGGTAAGTACCCGCGTCTTCGGAGGGCAGACCAGGGGGGTTTTGTAGGGCACCGGGGGGGGACACAAGTCAGCACAAAAAGTACACCCTCAGCAACGCGGGGGGCGGCCGGGTGCAGTGTGCAAACACGCGTCGGGTTTTCAATGGTTTTCAATGAGAGACCAATGGATCTCTTCAGCGGTGCAGGCAGGCAAGGGGGGGGGCTCCTCGGGGTAGCCACCACCTGGGCAAGGGAGAGGGCCTCCTGGGGGTCACTCCTGCACAGGAGTTCCGTTCCTTTAGGTGCTGGGGGCTGCGGGTGCAGGGTCTTTTCCAGCCGTCGGGAAATGGAGTTCAGGCAGTCGCAGTCAGGGGGAGCCTCGGGATTCCCTCTGCAGGCGTCGCTGTGGAGACTCAGGGGGGACAACTTTGGTTACTCACGGTCTCGGAGTCGCCGGAGGGTCCTCCCTGAGGTGTTGGTTCTCCACCAGTCGAGTCGGGGTCGCCGGGTGCAGTGTTGCAAGTCTCACGCTTCTTGCGGGGAGTTGCAGGGGTCTTTAAATCTGCTCCTTGAAACAAAGTTGCAGTTCTTTTGGAGCAGTGCCGCTGTCCTCTGGAGTTTCTTGTCTTTCTTGAAGCAGGGCAGTCCTCAGAGGATTCAGAGGTCGCTGGTCCCTTGGAAAGCGTCGCTGGAGCAGGTTTCTTTGGAAGGCAGGAGACAGGCCGGTAAGTCTGGGGCCAAAGCAGTTGGTGTCTTCTGTTCTTCCTCTGCAGGGGTTTTTCAGCTCAGCAGTCTTCTTCTTCTTGTAGTTTCAGGAATCTAACTTCTTAGGTTCAGGGAAGCCCTTAAATACTAAATTTAAGGGCGTGTTTAGGTCTGGGGGGTTAGTAGCCAATGGCTACTAGCCCTGAGGGTGGGTACACCCTCTTTGTGCCTCCTCCCAAGGGGAGGGGGTCACATTCCTATCCCTATTGGGGGAATCCTCCATCTGCAAGATGGAGGATTGCTAAAAGTTAGAGTCACTTCAGCTCAGGACACCTTAGGGGCTGTCCTGACTGGCCAGTGACTCCTCCTTGTTATTCTCATTATCTCCTCCGGCCTTGCCGCCAAAAGTGGGGCCGTGACCGGAGGGGGCGGGCAACTCCACTAGCTGGAGTGCCCTGCGGTGCTGTAACAAAGGGGGTAAGCCTTTGAGGCTCACCGCCAGGTGTTACAGCTCCTGCCTGGGGGAGGTGTTAGCATCTCCACCCAGTGCAGGCTTTGTTACTGGCCTCAGAGTGACAAAGGCACTCTCCCCATGGAGCCAGCAACATGTCTCAGTTGTGGCAGGCTGCTGGAACCAGCCAGCCTACACAGATAGTCGGTTAAGGTTTCAGGGGGCACCTCTAAGGTGCCCTCTGGGGTGTATTTTACAATAAAATGTACACTGGCATCAGTGTGCATTTATTGTGCTGAGAAGTTTGATACCAAACTTCCCAGTTTTCAGTGTAGCCATTATGGTGCTGTGGAGTCCGTGTTTGACAGACTCCCAGACCATATACTCTTATGGCTACCCTGCACTTACAATGTCTAAGGTTTGGCTTAGACACTGTAGGGGCACAGTGCTCATGCACTGGTGCCCTCACCTATGGTATAGTGCACCCTGCCTTAGGGCTGTAAGGCCTACTAGAGGGGTGACTTATCTATACTGCATAGGCAGAGTGAGGTTGGCATGGCACCCTGAGGGGAGTGCCATGTCGACTTACTCGTTTTGTTCTCACCAGCACACACAAGCTGGCAAGCAGTGTGTCTGTGCTGAGTGAGGGGTCCCCAGGGTGGCATAAGATATGCTGCAGCCCTTAGAGACCTTCCCTGGCATCAGGGCCCTTGTTACCAGGGGTACCAGTTACAAGGGACTTACCTGGATGCCAGGGGGTGCCAATTGTGGAATCAAAAGTACAGGTTAGGGAAAGAACACTGTTGCTGGGGCCTGGTTAGCAGACCTCAGCACACTTTCAATTCAAAACATAGCATCGGCAAAGGCAAAAAGTCAGGGGGTAACCATGCCAAGGAGGCATTTCCTTACAGTGTGTAAATGTGCAGGGGGCAGGTGAGGGAGGGTAAGGACTCTGGGAAGGAAGTCCCTGGCACTGATAGTGCCTACCACCATTGTTTTCATGGAGGTACACTTCCCATGAAAACCATGGCAGAGGGCGGGGTCATAATCCTGAGGGTGGGATTATGACGGCCACCTGGCCGGAGACCGAAGTCTCCAGTCCAGCGGCCGTTTCCACCCTGGCGGGCAGAGTGGTACATTGTCATAATTTGGGAAAAGGTACGGCCAGCCTGTTGGCAGTACCTTTCCCCAAATTACTGTCGACCGCCAGGGTCGTAATGAGGGACTATGTATAGAACCAGTTCTGAAACTCTGCAATAATTACCTCTGCCACTACTGGCAGTGTTCAACAAATAGGGTTCAATACCGACAGTGGTCTGTAGCAGAATATATCCTCTATCTAGGTTTAGCATTGTCCCTTGATTCTGTCTTTGCATGCCTGGGGTCCAAAAAAATGGTGCTTTAGCCAGGATTTGTCAGACTTGATCAAGCTATTAGGGTTGGAAAAAAGAGATGACCTGCCTAGTAGGGCAAAGAAGTTCTTAACATAAGACAACCATGGGATGTTCAGCCCTTGATCACAACTAAGGCAGTTCATGAGTTCAAGGTTGCCCAGGGATTATTCCATATGGACAGCCAAACACCAAGGGTAAAAGCTTGACAAGGTCCTCAATATATAAGCCAGCATTCCTTGTGACATACAAAATGAGAGCAGCAGGGTGGCTGGCATAAAAGTCAGTGACAAAAATGATTTTCTTCAGTTTGGACACAATCCATATTTGTGTAGGCCCAGACACCTGTGCCTTAAGTAGCTACTGGGATGCACTGTATTTTGTATATTTTAAGGAAGGCCCTAATCGACTTGACTCCAACCATGGGAATCCGATTGAAAAGAGCATTAAAAGAGCACTAATTGTAAATTTTAGATGCCATGTAGATACATTATTATTCCAGAGGCCAGATGAATCAAACTGGATCCCCCGTTATGAAAAGCTGTTCATTGTGGTTAGCTTATTAGAGTGAATACAAATTAGACTCAATCTTTGTTTCTTAGGGCTGAAAACCATAATATGCGATTTGGCATAATTGATGTCTCTCATAAATTTTGAAAAGCCTTGAAGTAAGAACAACAGGCTCCTTGGTGTTAATGCCAATAACAATGCGTCATTGGGGTAAATTAGTGCAGGGACATGTAGATTACTAATGTGTGATAGCGCTGTCCAGAGGAAGTCAAATAATGTCTCAAGTTGTTAATATGGAGTACGAATGGAATTGGCACTGAAGTACATCCCTGACGAACCACTCTAAAAGGCCAAAAGGTTCTGTACACTCTCCATTTAGACCTAACAAACCCTGGCAGTTAACTTCCAATGAAAGCAAACATAGGAAGTTGACCAGGACCCAATCCATGCCTATTTTAATCAACATAGGCCGTAAGTTGGACTTGTTCACGTGATTGAATGCACTGGACAGGTCCATGAAGGCCAGGTACAGCAGGCAGTGCCTGCAAAAAACATATTTGCAGATGATAAGTTTTAGGCACTGCTCCAGCTTACCATGACCCTCCCTGAACCCATACTGACAAAAACTTAGGCTATTGCAATTGTTGGCCCAAGTTATGATCCAATTGAAAATCACTCTTTGCAGAACTTTTGCTGTGGAACTGATGAGGAAAATTTGTTGATTGCATCAAGGGTCCAGTCAGTCCCTGTCTTAAAAACAGGCCCTGACAAGGAAGTCAACCAGGAAGGTGGTAAATATGCGAAGTTCTGTTGATTAAACATTTTAGTTAACAGGGGTGCCCATATGTCAAAATTACTGTGAAAATAGGTCTATCGGACCTCCATTAGGACCCCGGGCCTTGCTAGATGGACAATTCCGTAGGGCTGACATTACTTAATTCAGGCCAATCTTTAGACTTGAGCTAGAGTCTTTGGCAGACAGCTATCTTGAGGTCGGAATTTCACAGCAACCGAAACTATAGACATTGAAGAAGTGAGCAACCTAGTCAGCTGCGATAATGAGTGTATTGAGTGACATGAGATTCCTGTTGCTATTTCTTTCTAAATGACCAATGTCCAGATAGATTTGATATCTTTCCTCGTGTTTGCATTCATTATAGCATCGATGTCCCGGTCCTGATCTCCTGCTAACTATGTTTGATGATGTGTCTGCATTAGGTTCCACAACTCCTCACTAATTCTCTTTCCCACAGTTTGGTGCCAAAAACAAGTCTCTGGTTATGGTTACCCAAGGAACGAGCTGAGTCAGTGGTGTAACATTAGCCCCGGCTGCCCCATGGTGGAACGGGGCCCCGAGCTCCAGGGAGCCCACCCTGAGCCCAGGACACTGTGCATGGCGGCAGGCTCCGATCTGGGCAGGGGTCCCTTCCAAGTACTTTGCAGGGGGGTGCCCTCTAGTTCTGTTATGCCACTGAGCCGAGTCAAACCATTTTGGTTTCTGGGCATCAGAGCTGGGGACAGACTTTCAAAGTAAATTTCTCACTGCCACTCAAATCTCAAAAAAAGATTTGATAACAGCACAACACTTCCCCTCCACTTTGAGGCAGATGACAAAAACCTCAAAATTATGCCTGAGTAGTTTTCAAGGAGAGGTGAAGAGTTATGTAGAAACCACGCCAAGTGCAGTTCATTATCTTTAGTACTCGTATGGTAACTAGAGCAAAGATAAAAGACGGGCTGTGAGACTGGTTTGATCAATGAAACGTGTGAGAAGGTTGTGATCTTCAATACACAAATCGATGGTTTCACAGTGTCAGGCAAAGGTGATAAGTGTTCTTGATAGAAAAATATAATTGATGATAGGTAAGCAACTCTAGCCACAGAATGTGAGAACATCAGGAATATGTTCAAGGTATAGTTCACGAGTACTTATCAGATTTCTCTCTAAATAAGATTTGAGATTTGATCTGAGATTTGAGTGCTTGTGCATATAATCTAAAGCACTGTCAGTCCTATAGTCTCGATCTAGGGTGTGAAGATTGAAAACAGAATTGAAATCCCCACATAAAATTACATTGGTGCAAGTCAACGTCCCCCTGTGTACTTTAATAACCAGATCAAACACCTCAAAATGTTTCTGATCAAGATGGAAAGGCAAACTATAGTGATAAAAAACTGTAAACAAAACACTGGCACTGAAGGAAACTAGCTGTGTGAAGATGTGCTCCTTTGAGATAGCAAAATGCAGTCTCTCAAAGTGAAGTTAACCATTGGCTTAAGTAGGCTGACTCACTGCCCCATGGCATGAAGAATGGCACAAAGCAGAAAGTCGGAGGAAGAGAAAGACGGACAAAGTGTCACAAAGGGAGAAAGTGGGAACCTGAAAGAGTGAGAAAAAGGGCCAGGGAGTGTCTGGCAGTGAATTAAAGAGGTGTTAGGTTAATTTAAGACTATGAAGCCTTGGTATTTGGTGCACCAACATGTCGTTGCTCCTGCCACAGGCTTCCTAGTAGAGTTTTGGGCACTGACACTCATTCTTTTACAATCCATACAACATCAGCAGAGGAAGGATATAAGCCAAGCATTTAGATTACTGTGAGACCAAAATGCTCTTAGAAGCTAAAAACATAAGCATAGAGAGGAAAGCAATTACACCAAGAATAGACAAACTGAACTAGACAAAGCCATACAATCATGAGTAAGGAGAAGACCCAGCACCCCCTCTACATGTATTGGAAACAATAAACAGCTAAACCTGTCTGTAGCCAAGTCCTAAACGAGGAGCCAAACAGAAAAAGAGCTAGTAAGGAATGGTTGGCACTGAGTGCAGAGACAGGCAGCAATTGATGATTGAAGGTACAGGGTGAAAAGAGGTGAGAAAGCGGCAGAGTTTGCTTGTAATTCAGGGAGGGACAACATGCAAACAAAGAGCTGGGGGAGAACAGTAAAACTGGTTACAAAAGATCACTGAGACCTGTAAAGAACAAGTGATAGCCTGCAATAAAAGTAGTTTTACAGTGTTTAATGCAGCCTGAACACCTAAAAGAGACCAGGTTTGAAAAATAATTTTCTGATTTGAGCCTATTCCTGCCCATCTTCTACTGACAAGTTATTTCTTTAACCTCTGCATCTCTCTTCAACAGAAGCACTGTCTATTTCAGCAGAGTTTGGAAACTCTCTCCCAGGCCTGCCATGAGTATATAATGATATCATAATGTCATCATCTCCATACAATCACCAGCAGGCTGGAGATGATGGCAGGTTGTGAGCTGTGGGGCTGTGCAGAGTTATTCCCAAATGTGTTTTAGGTCTTACTTTATAGAGCACATGTTCTGTCGCTTGTGAGACATCTTGTTAGGTTAAAGGGGACTTTGAGCCCGTCCATTGCTTGGCTTCATCTTCACTCTTATATGCTGGCTCCTGTTTGGACAGCACATGCTGGTTTCACTTCATCTTCATGTTTTTCTCCCACACCTGGAGCATGGGCAAGTACTACTTCCTTTGTGAGTGTCCTCTCACTACTCATGCTTTCTTGCCCGGGCTACTTTTTTCGTGTACTTGCAGCACTCTGTTAAATTGCGTGTGCTTGCAGGCCTTCTTCCATCTTCCCTCATGTCCTGCTTCATTCTATTGCTTGCCAGTCCCCCTCCATCCTCCCATGTTGTTGCCCCATTGTCATTGCTTGTCCTGTCCCAGTCTCTGTCCAACATTGTTGCTTTACCTGTTCCCTCTTCCCGCCTCCCCTTCTTCATTGTTATTTGCTCCTTCCCCGCCCCATCCCACCATAACAAAAGTTCTATGTTACATCTGGCACTTTTTTCTGTCCCCCTGAACTCCTTCCCCCATCGATGGTTTTCCCAGGCCTTGACGCTCTAAGTTGTTGCTCGCCTTTTTCCCCATAAACCCCCTCTCATCAGAAAAAAAAAATACAATGACGAGGGCAGCGCTGTGTGTCATAGCGCTTTTTTCCCTAGCTTTTAGCCATGCTGCACAGCTGCCTTGCTGCTGTATTCATGGTTAACACACATCGACAAAGAAAATAGCTCTGTCATTGGAGAGATCTAGTGGCTTTGCCAATGCTTGATTCCTTTTGCACATGCACACCACCTTCTCAGCAGCATGGAGACATGGACGTGGTGAATACGAACTCGTAGAGATCACCGGAGCATCTGGCAATCTGTAGAGCTGCTCTAGTTTGTGTTCCTGTTATTTGAAAACATTTGCAGCTGGAGGAAAGTAGGAAAGGAGCCAGTGTTCCCAGGAGAATAATGGCAGCAGGTCAGATGGATGACGTCTGCAGAACATAGGTTGCTAAGAGAGGGGACGAACAAAGGGAACATTGCACTAAGATAAATGAGCATCATTCGAGCTCTGCAACATTTTCTACTCGTCCTGCAACTATGAAACATTTTTGTGAAAGCTACTCTTCTTGGCTCATTTTGCATACCATAAACAAACAGAAAAATGTTGAACATCTGCACGGGGCGCTGAATAAGGTGAGTATAACTCCACAAAAGACCTCGAAAACAGTGACCCTGCCAGCTGCACCTCACCCTAGTCTGTTTCCTCACTCACATGGAGGATAACAATCAGTCAGATATCACAGAAGTGCCCCAAACTCTCTGTAAAAAATCATGCAACCCTCTTGGACCGCTCAGAAGATTCCATCTGCTGATTATGTAAGTTGACAAGAGCGTAGAGGACTCCAGGCAGCTCATTCGGACTTCCATGCAAAGCTACATAAACTGTAACTGGCGTAACCACAACAGCGATAACGAGCATCGACAAAGCCAGTAGGTGTGCTTTTTAAGGCTAAATGTGAGAATCAGGCAATGGTTAGATGGTTTAAAAAGTAAGCGCATTCAAAGATAAACAAGCATTGGCACAACTAAGATGTCTCACTTTTTTGACCTATTGGCTTTGCCATTGGTTTATAAGGAAAATGGCTTTTGTGGATCCTCTGAAATATCGGTGAACAAAAGAACAAGAAAAACACGTGATGATGTGTGCGCTCATCAGAGGATACACCTGGCATTATGCGGCCACGACATTCACGTGATGATTGATGTACGTGTATGTATGCTTCACCACACATACCGAATGACATGGGCACCATGGTTTTTAATTTATTTTTTGTTGCGTGATCCAAGATGGTAAAAGCTACTTGTATAAAAATTCAGAGGTTGGGTCAATGGTGTGATTAGTCATTTTTTATTGACTAAGCTTTAGGGAAGGCATGGCCGAATTGCATGGGTTTCAGCAGATGAACGGTGACTTATTGGCAACTGCTTGGAAGTAAGGGGCAACATAGGAATGTGGCAGAGATGACAAGGGGGAGCAGGCAGGACCAGCGGTCTGCAGAACGAGTGAGGCAATAAATAGTTACACACAAGTTCACCCTCCTGGTATGTATATGTTTCCTAACCAAAGAATGACAGTATCTGGCAAGAGGATATAAGAAAAGGCCAAAAGGTGATAGCAAATACTGGCAGGTACAGGAACATCTGGGAGTTCACCAATGTGTACAGGGGCTATACTAGATGTTGAGGACAGAGTATAGGGTTTACCCTCCAGTGCAGACCTCTGAGATCAGGTTTCTCTCACCTCTCTCCTTACACTAACCCTAAAACCTTTCTGTATCAACTGAGAGCCAGATTACTAAGCCATGGTGTGGCCATCACAAGGTGACACAAGGCTACACAAGTGCTTAAGTGAGATTTACTAAGTCACGTAGAGCCTCCTTGCGTGGCTTTGATGGTTTAATAAATCCAGAGTAATGCAAAGTACTGCAAATCACTGCCTAGAGTTAATCTGCGTTGGGAAGACATTCCATGGGTTGAGCATGGTCATTCCCAGGCATCCAACCATAGATTTTGATGCAAACCTAAAGTAAACCTGGGATTGCATCAAAATTGTACGCCTTCTCAACAGAGGTGCATCGAGGAGAACTATTTCCCCTCATTATTTCCTCTTTCTAGATGTACTGCATTCTGAAGCACACATCTCTAAGAATTGTTTTTTTGAAGGAAGGCTTCACAAAAACAGTCCTGCTTTGTAATGCAGGCACCCTTTCACCATGGCGCAAGGGTGTCTGCGTTGGCACTAGGCAGCACCTGGGCACCAGTGCAGCCGATTTACCGTGCTGAAACAGCACTCCAAGATTTGAAGAAAAACATTTGAAATCTTGGCGTGTTGTTGCATCGTGGTCATGTTGATACAGGAATACTTTTCCCGTCTAAAAGCAGGATTTCGTGTCTGTTTCACTCTGACATTATGATTGGGAGAGCGTCTTTTTATTTTTATTTTTTATTTGTGGCAAGCCAATGCTGAGATTTTTAATGTGCCTATAGCCATTATTTAAGCATTTTGATGTGTAGTATATTTGGAATGTTGGAGGCAGTGGACTTAAAGTTATAAAGATGGGTTATGGCTTCAAATTGGGTTTCAGCCTTGAAAAAGCGACAGCAGTCGTGAAAGACGGGTTTGCTGTCTTACTGCAGCTGTCTCATTCTTCAGAAGCGTCTGGGCTTTATTTTCCCTGGAAGCTGAGACGGTGATTGTTCTATTAAAAAAACACATTTGGTTTGCTTTTATTTTCAGTAAAAATTGTGTATAAAGAATGATTACATTTAAGAAGAAAGTGTTGTGGAAGAATTGGAAATATAAATAATGAAATCTTATGGACTTTGCTTCGAATCATGCTTTTTATAGGATTCTCTTGCAAGGTAAATTAATTCTATGCTGTCCCTGGAGGATTTTGGTTTCCATGACCATTGGCGCAGTCTGAGGTGTCTTCAATGAGGTCCTTCGTGCCACTAGAAGTATGCGATTTTGTCGCTGTGGCATTCTCCCCATAATTATGAAAATAAAACATTTGACACATAATCTTTCATCTGATGCATAATCTGAAGATTTTAACAACGAATTGTTTCTGACTCAAAAGAATGGCAGGTTACTAAAAACAGGGATATGTTGCTGCACAGTGGAAGGCCCCCCACAGAGGTTGACTTGTCAATTTTCTGTTGCTTATTTCTGTTCCTCGGAATAAAACTGGTACTAAAGAGGTGAAACTTTTTTCACCAGACAAATGTCAAATGACAAAAGAAGTAACACAATTACAAAATATGCTAATTATGCACATAATTTAGTGTTTCTTGTTGGATATTTTTTTTAACACTACCACATAACTTGGTCGTCCTCTGCCGCATAAATCCAGTGGCCCTGGCCACAAGTGTTTTCTTCCCTCCTTGAACCTTCTTTTTCTGAAGAGGTCAGCATCATCCATGATTGCATTTAAGGATCTTTTAAAGGGAGTAGTTGCTGTATTGTAGTCGTACTGTGCTGATGAATGGGAAATCCTGGCTGTGAAGCAAGATTCTAGGGCTTCTCGGTTGAGTTTCTCTTGTCCAGATTTTGGGATATTGGAGAATTCTATCCTGGAAGCTTGCACCTACATTTTGTCCAGATTACCATCTTTTTTAGAATTCACAAACAATTCTAGGGATACTCCTGGGAAGCTGCCCCTGTTGGAACACTCACATGGATAAAGATTTGCAGGTGCAGAAATATAGTTCACCGGATGACATGTAATCATGGGTTAATTTGCATTGAATATCCCTTTTCATTTCCAAGGGGAAGATATAGGGCCTGATTCTAACTTTGGAGGACGGTGTTAAACCGTCCCAAAAGTGGCGGATATACCACCTACCGTATCGTAATACGGTAGGTGGTATATCCGCCACTTTTGGGACGGTTTAACACCGTCCTCCAAAGTTAGAATCAGGCCCATAATCTTTGTGGAAGTTTTTTAGCTTGCAACCCCATCAATTTTAGTAGTGTTCTTTCCCCTTTGCCATAAACATGGACTTGCCCCTGTCCTTTTCTGGAGTAAATGTGTGACCATTTTTAGTGAGGGAAATTAATCAACAGAAGGGTTATAAATAGATAAACTTGTGAGTGAGAGTGCCCAGCTTTTGCAAGGGTCCTCGGCCTAAATTATCTCAGCCCTCCCTGTATCCACATTTACTCACAATTACGCTTATTTACATCATTTTAAATGTGACTAAACATATTTAGGTGTCCAAATTCACACGTGGAATATTACTATAACAAACTTACATGCATATAAAGTATAATTATAGTATGTACACCTACTTGACACTAAGGTTCGTAAAGGGCTATGTAAATTGGACCAAAACTATTAAAAGCAAAAGCACAAGTCCGAGAATTCAATGCGATATCAGGACTTCCTGACAGGGTAATAAATCAAATAATAGTCATTTATTTATTTACTTCATTAATACCTCCCTCGTATGCGTGGGCTAGAATCTGAGGGCCTGATTCCAAAAGAAAACTTAATTTTAGAGTGAGTTTACACTTTTGAGTAAGTTTTCTGCTTTTTAGTATTCACCAAGTCAGAGTGCAAGTTACTACTAAAAATTTAAAAAAGGAAGTATCGAACTACACATGACCAGCCACTGGTACTGCAGCACTCTCCCATAGACAAAAAGGGAGGTAGGGACTGAAATTAAACCTCATAGAAACTAAGGTAATGATGGTAAATTAAATTAAATTATTCAAAATAGTTAAAACATAAATAAATATAAATTAATATAAACATAGAACATATTCATTATTTAATTATAAAATACTTTAATAACCTTTTTTTAAATTAAACAAATAATGTAATGTTCATTGTGTATTAAAATATAATTAAATTACTTTTAATTAATTTAACACATCACTTTCAATAATTATTATTACACAATAAAACTGTTTTTCTTTAGATGTTCTTTAGTTTTTCATTTAAACTTCATAAAAATAATTGTAATTTAAAGTAATATTTCCATTAAAGTTTTATTTCACAAATAATGTAATAGTGATATTTAATTGTTTTGGACTATCTATAAAGTAAATATATAAAATTAATTAACATTAATATTTAACTTTTTTATATTTACTTTCAAGTTACATAAACATCTTTAGGTTTCCCCTATACTTAACACTGCGGTGATCTCCACCCCAGCTGCAAAATCTCCCTATTGGAAAGTACAAGGAAAACATGAACATTTGAATACATTAGTGTAAACCTGGGTGGATGGATGATTGGGTAAATGTATGAGTGAAATTGATAAGTTAAATCATTTAACCATCTGAGGCCTAAGACAACAGCTATGACAATATTCTGAAAAAAACTTTTCATGTTAGGACAAGCATTACATCATTGTTGGGCACACTTGTGCTAATAGAGGCTACCATATTACCTTTATGAAATAAGGGACAGTTGATCATAGCCTGGCAGGCAGACTTCATCATTAATATCACTGGCTTCGGGTCTAAACTGAAAGATTGGCAATACTTGCTCCACCAAACTCAAACCAAAGCTCTCATCTAACTTACTTGTAAGTGCCTAGTAAAGTGCACTATGTGTTCCCAGGGACTGTAAATCAAATGCCACTAGTGGCCCTGCAGCACTGATTGTGCCACCCGCATGAGTAGCCCTGTAACATGTCTCAGAACTGCCACTGAAGTGTCAGTGTGTACTGTTTTGACCTGTCAGTTCAACCTGGCATGTGCACCCACTTGCCAGGCCCAAACCGTCCCTTTTACTACATATAAGTCACCCCTAAGGTATGCCCATGGCAGCCCCATGGGCAGGATGCAGTGTATTTAAAAGGTAGGACATGTACTGGTGTGCTTTACATGCCCTGAAAGGGAAATATTGCTAAATTTGTTTTTCACTACTGCAAGGCCTACCTTTCCCATAGGGTAAGGTGGGGATTGCCTTGAAATATCTCTTAAGTACAATATCTCATTGGGAGCAGCTAGAGATGTGGAGTTTGGTGTCTTTGAACTCACAATTTAAAAATACATCTTTTGGTAAAGCTATCTTTAGATTGTAAGTTTGAAAATTCCACTTTTAGAAAGTGGGCACTTTCTTGCTTAACCATTATGTGCCTCTGCCTGTTTGATGAATGCAAATCTGGTTCAGACTGACAGTTGGGCCGTTTATGAATTTACTCTAGACAGGCACAACAAGGGAGCTGGGGACTGTCCTGCATATCCTGATGGGTCTTCCTGGGCTAGAGTGGTGGGAGGAGTGACACCTGTTGATATCTTTTCTTGTGTATGGTGGATTTTTGTTGTTTTGGTCTTGTGTAACTTAGATAAAAATTGGCTATTTTCCTTCACAGGTGTTTTCACTGTGTTACTGTGTGTATGTGTGTACAAATACTTTACACATTTACACTGAGATAAGTCTGACTGCTTGAGGCAAGCTACCAAGCGGATGAGCAGGGTTTATCTTAGGTGTGTGACTCCCTAACCCTGAGTAGAGTGAGGATCCCTACTTGGACAGGGTGTAAACTGACTGCCAACTAGAGACCCCAGTTCCAACAGCTAGCGTTGGCCTAATGGAGGGCACTCTTACCTCTGCTAATACCCTGTTGTGGTCAGGACTGCAGTACTACAGTTCCAGGAGTGAGACATTAGGAAGGCTCCAGAATATGCCAGCACCTAATGTTTCCTCCCTTGAGCTGTCTCATGCTCTAAGTGGCCTCAAAGGGCCAAAGTTGGAATGTTCTTGTACTAACTGGCTACCCTGTGACCCTGACTCATTGGCCTTTTATTCTGTTGGGGAGGGATGCTAAGTTTCTTGTGGCCTCACTGTCACCAAGGGCAAGGCTGTCTCTCCAGAGCTTACACGCACATATCCACATATGACATACCTATAATTATGAGAACTGGTCATTGACCATAATAAAGTGTGCATTTACTATTCTAACTCCACGCATGCTTTGATAGTAGGGAAGGTGAAAAAGCAGACAGGCAAATATAACTGCACTTTCAGTTTTTTGATACACTCACTCGAAACTACCGAAACACACGTCATCCTAACTCACTGGTCCTCATGAGAATAGTGTTTGTCTGGAACTGACAGTGTTTACCCACGCTATGAGGACCGAACCAGTCATCACAACATGGGCTATCCATGCCCACACACACACCCATCCACTTGGTAGACCATGGCCAAACAAAAATGATATTTTCACACTCAAGCAGTAGCGTGTAGTCCGGGTTTCACTGTTACCTTCCCTGCACTATTCAAGTCATGCTAACTGCAAACATTCCTGTTTCCGCCAACAGTGTAACTCCAGAAGCAAACAGTGGCAAGCTTTATTTATTTATTTTTTATGACGCTTTATCTAATGCTGCGTGTCACATCATGAATAACTAAAGCATGAAAACAGGGTTATACTAGATAACAAGAGGGAACCTGGGTGTAAAGGTGTATAGAATGAGAATGAAGTATTTAAAGTGCTGTAGTACTTCAGAACACTGCAAATGCAAAATCTATTGCACCCCAACTATTCAACCAGTTGAAAAAGTAGAAGAACCGCATAGCTCCTAAATAGAATGAGTTTTATTCTTTTCCTGTCCACTTCCTTCTCTGGGAGTTGTGGTTGCACAGAGTGGATGGACATTTGGGGCCAAATGTACGACCGTTTTTGGCCTGTTTGTGACCGCTAAAGTGGGCTCTGGCATGTACAAACCCTATTTTGCGAGTTGGTAACTTATTACTGACTCGTAAAATAGGGTTTGCGAGTCACTATCAGAAAGGGGCATGCCAAGGGCATCCCTTCCTAATAGCGAGTCAAAGGAGGATGTATGATTGCTTTGAATCTGGAATGCGGTCGCAAAACAATTGCAGTTTACAGCCTACTTCAAATGGGTGGGAATCCAGTCATAAACGGGAAGGTGTCTCCATTTTGTGAATGATAGCAAAGATGTTTTTTAAGAGCAGGCAATGGTATCAGGGACCACTGCCTCCCATTAAAAAATGAAAGGGAAATGTTTCATTTGTCTTTTTTGAAATGCATCCCATTTTCCTTTGAGGAAAACGGGCTGCATTTAAAATAAAGTTGATTTATTTAAAAGCAAGCACAAACATGGTGGTCGGCTGTCCCCAGCAGGCCACCATCCCAGTGTTATTGCCCATTCCCAATGAGTCACAAATTGTGACCTGCCTCACGATTATTAATGAGGCAGGTCAACTGTGACCCCATTGGGAATCGCTAAATGTGTCTGTGACACATTAGCATATTTCCTTTTGTGACTGTCAAACATTTGTTAAAGTAAATGGTCATACACCTGGGTCATGGTCTTGGGATGGAAAGGAATGTCTGCTGGGAGTCAGAGGTTGTTGTGCAGTCCCTAATGAAGAAGCATGATGTGCAGCTGGTGAAATGTGGATGGCTGGTAGAAGAAAGCAATTGCTGATGCCTGAAGGCATCTTCCACCTCTCTGATTACCTGACTGCACCCAGGTGGGATCAAACACACACACAGAAAGGAGTGACAGCACATGGACAGACACCTGGACAACCGCTTTACTTAACAGGGGAAATAAGCTTGCCTCTGGGTCCTGCAGCAATAAGGTGGGAAGCTGGAAGAGAGTCAGCAATGCCTAAAGAGGGGGCATGACAGCAGACCACCTGGAGAAGAAGACTAGGATCCCCTCTACTCATGGAAATGGAGGACAGCAGCACTGCACACCAGTCACTCTGAAGTAAACACTATGACCATTTAAGAACAACAAGCTCTGTGTCACACACATGGAGCCTGAGACAACAACAGCAGTAAATGTAAGATGTCGCACTAGCCAAAAAACCAGTCTATTTGTATAACACGCATCAATACTTAAAATGACGTCATTGTAAATAGAGTTGTAAAATAAATAAAGTTGTAGAAGTATGTTGAACATACTTACTGAAAATGCCAGCAGCTGTAAAGTATGAATGATTTAAAAGCTAACATACTTTAGGGCATATTTATGATGTCCCACCACCACCTTGCGCAACATTTGCTTCATTTTTTAATGCAAATATGGCGTTAAGGTGGCATTTCCCTCATGCCATATTTACAAAGTGATGCACACTTTGTAAACCGTAGCGCCACATTATGCCTGTGCCAGGCATAATATATGCAAGGGGGGGCGTTCCCACATAGGTAGGCCCAGAAAAATGGCACTAGATATCACTGTGCCATTTTAAGCATCGTTATAGACACCTGCCTAAAGCAGGCATTAGGATGACACTCCCATTGAAAACAATGTGCTTTGCTGCATTAGCGTCATAATTTATGGTACTAATCCAGAAAATCTCCACATCAGCTCCATAAATTATGACGCTAATGTGGACATGACCACCAAGGTGTGCCATATTGTAAATACACCGCACTCATGATGTCATTAGAGGGATGCAATGGGGCGCATCTTGAATGACGCACCACTTTTTCATAAATATATCTCATTGTGCCTCCGGTGACACCTGCCTCTAGTGCAGTCACGTGCTCTCGCGAGACTTTAAAAATAGGCACATGGCCTCTCTATCTTTGGTCAGGGGTGTCACACGACAGGGCAAACCAAAATGGCTACCTGGAGCACGAAGAGGCAGAACCTGGGAGGGAAGTTAAAGGCTGTGCACAGAAAGCAGAGTGTGCACACAGCGAGCAAGTAGAGTGAGGTGATGCAGAGCACCGCAGACCAGCCACCTCTTGGCCCACTAATAATATATGGAATAATATACCTCCAACTGTGTGCAGTAAATAGATATTGCAAGTGTCTATGTAGTTTCATTTCCTTTTAAATGCACTCGGCCTTCGGGCCTCGTGCCTTTATCTGGCCAAGCAATTTCACTTTACTTGCAATATCCTGGGAGTACATTAGTCTAATCTAATTCTCTCAGTTCAAACTGTCAATAAATGAGCCAGAGGGCAGTGACGTCGTCTAACTTTTCCTCAGTCCCCATGTGCTGGCAAGTGCTTTCTCTGCCGATCTGCATTCTCCGGTAAAAGATATGAAATATTGTTTAGTTTTAGTGCATTCCATTTAGAATGCTACAGGCAAGTACATCTTCCCAGGTCCAGGCAATGCTAAAACGGTAAATTCAGCTTGAATAATTAATGGATGCCTTTTAACAATATCTTAAAGTTACACAAGCGGGAAGTGCGATGCATAAACAGAAAATTCATTGCTTACGACGAACAGAAGTGCAGCTTTATAGATGGTTGTGAACACCGGCAATGTTTCTCTTTACAAAGAGGGGCACTTAGCAAAAGCCCATTTTCGAAGCATCACTACAAATCAGAATGTATTCTTCAAAACGAGAAAGCAAGATGAAGCAAACACATTGCTGTATCTTTTGTTTTTGGAAATATTAAGGATTTAGAGATAGGTTGTCCCTACTTGTGATATGTACATGTAGGGCGCCTTGCAGGTGGTATGCTAATATGGGTTGGTATGTTTTTTGACCTCTACTGTGAAAGTGATGGATACAAGAAACAGGAACATAATGTAGATTTATTTAATCATTTCAAGGGGACGCTGAATGAGGCTCCGTTTGGTTAATGATTACATCGCTGATTTAGGAGAAGAATTAAAACTCTGAGGTATTAAGAAAGTTGCAAACTATTCTAACCTTAGTGCCATAAGTAGATCTACTAAAAATAACCCATGTTTCCATTGCATCTTTGCCACTGTCGGTGTGGTTAATGAAGTAGATGTGAGGTGCAGATGCAGTATTTCCCAAGGCATGGACCCTAAAAGCAGTGCAACAGTTATATGAAATAGTGTCACTGTATTAATTTAATAAATGGCAGGGCAGGACTGGCAACCCAAAGCAGCCCTGGCAAATGTTGTAAGACCATCCCACATAGGGTGCATAGCGAGCAAGCCTCACCATTACAATGGGGTTTGGAACCCCCAATAAACATTTGGTGAAAATGGCAAAAATGGAGCATTTTTCAATACATTTTTCATTATATATTCAATTGTGTTCATTTTTAAAGCATAGTAAATGATGACCTTACAGTGCACCAGGATATGGCAGTCTTTATAGGGGCTCTTCAGTGATTCCCTCACCATCAACCTCTAACAGTACCTCTCATATCTCCATAGCCCCTCTCTCAGATGTACTTCATTTGTTTTATAGTGTCTCTCTTACCAGGACAGGGCATTGGAGCACTTTACTTCACACACACATATACAGAGACAATGAATCATACATTTGTAAATCAGTGTATGGAAAATGTTGACAAAGGGGACTATAAGGTGTAGGTTTCACATGTCATCCATACTGGTAGGCATTTTTTATAAGTGCATGGTCTGGGGGATCATAAACGCAAGATTCAGAATGTAGCACTGTGTTTAGGGTTGACTTTACTAATAACAATTTCTACCCAAACAAATCCTTTTTAGCAAAATTAGGATAATCAAAGAAGGGGAAAAAACATAACTTTCTGACGTGTATCATGCATTTTGCATGCCACTCTTTGAGGGGCAGTTAATAGCTCACTGTGCTAGATTATGATTGTAACTTATGAACTGCATAGTAACAAAAGGCACTCTGTGACAAAAGCAATAGCCCACTGAGCTATGCACATAAAATAGTATTCTGTGATCTTCATAGTACATATTCTTTGCAGCAGGTATTTTAACCTTCTGCGCTACCTTAGATGAGTCAAAATTGCCAATAGGCAAAACCCTGATCTCTCTCCAGCAGGTACATTAATCACTAGAATCATCTTGCCACTTTTATTGTTGCCTGAAAACTGTTGGATATGCATGCAACTCTGCAGTGCCTTCAAACTGCGGCACTGCTACAAAACCGGTCCCTCAGTAACATAAGCTGCCTCTCACCTGTCTAGCCTCCCGGGGAAAAGCCCAATGTCCTGTCCGGCCAGTCCAGCCTTGCTAAATGGTCATTTTAAATATTTGTTTCAGACAGATGCTAGAAACAGTTCATTAAGAGACATTTTTTTAAAACAAAAAAGCTGCAGTAGCTCAGAATGTGTACAAACATGCAGAAAGATTCTAGCTTTTTTCTAACAAAGGTGTGCAAAAATAAAGACATTCTCTCTGCCTGTCACTGTAATTTACTTCAACAGAGCAGAAAAAAGAAAAGCAACATTCTGTTTTTGTTGCTTGCTCCGTGACTTGACCTGCCTTTCACCTCTGCTGCTGGCAGCAGGCATTGTGAGGTCAGAACCTGACTGTAATATCTTCTAATAGTTGAGCTCTGATTTCTTTTTTCCTTATAATCAGCGTAGGTGCATCACAGGATGCAGATTATATAAGGTATAGAGCACTCCCTACCATACATTATAAGGAAATGGAAATCCACCAGAGTTCCATAACCATACAGAGGAACAAGGCCAAGGGCTGAGTTCCTTTATAAGGTTAAGGAACTCCGAGGTAACTTGAAATATCCTTATTATGTACACCAGGGGGAACTTTATGTCATATAATATATGGTCATATGGCCTTTAAAAAATAAATGTGCAGTAGCTCTGAATGTGTAGAAACATGCAGAAAGATTCTAGCTATTCCCTATCTAATGAGTGCAAAAAATAAACGTGCTCTTGATGCTTGACCTTTGTAATCTAAAAATGAGAACAGAAGAATGGAAATCAACGTTCCCTGTTCATTGCTGTAAACAGCTGCTTGGATTATGGTTCGTGACATGACTTGCCTTTCACCTCGGCTGCTCCGGTAGCAGGAACTGTAATAAGAACACAAAAAGAAGGGGCGAGAGGAAAAAATAAATCCCTTGTCCCTCCTCCCGACCTCAGAACCATTCTCACAAAAAGGACAAAGAAAACAGGAATGTTTTGTTCCTGATGATTCAGTAGAATCTACTCTAGGTTTAGAGATAATTCTGCAGTTTTCCTTGTCCTTTTTGTTAGAATAGTAGGCATTGTGATGACAGAACTTGAGAGTGTTATATTGATGTTTGGGTTTATTTATTGCCAAAGGTTTTTGATTTTGTTGTAGTAGATAGAATGGAGGTGAGCCAGTACCTATTGAAAGCTATTTCTGACTTCTAAGGTTGGCCTCAGATAAAAGCATGCCAGTCATTTGACATGGTTATCGTACCAACTAATAATTATAGACACGTACACTGGCCATCACTTGATTTATATGAGTTTTTGCCAAAATTCTTCACTGAAGGTTTACCCCATTTTGGAACAGGTACTCCGAGCTTAATCAATTGTAAGCAGACATTTTATAAAATCTGAGATAACAAAAAATCATATGCTATATTTTATAAGTGGATCAATGCTAAAATATAAAATATGCAGCTGAGAAATAGAATTCAATCCTATGGTGCTGTGTATGTTTGGTTAAAACATGTCCCCATCCTATATTATGAGGAGAGGTAGAAAATTATATATTCCCATAAATATATCTGTTAGACTTTTCATCCTTGGCGTGGTCTCCCTTAACTTTTTGCCTCTGTTCCCCAGGTTATTGATGTGTGCTGGACTCTGATTTTGCTGTTTTAATTACTCCTGGCACTTTACCACTGCTAACCAGTGCTAAAGTGCAAGTGCTCCTGTTTGAAACGTGTATGTAACTGGTTCTCCATGATTGGCATATTTGTTTTACTGTTAAGTCCCTAGTAAAGTGCACTAGAGGTGCCCAGGGCCTGTAAATCAAATGTTACTAGTGGGCTTGCAGCACTGTTTGTGCCACCCACACAAGTAACCCTGTAATCATGCCTCAGACCTGCCACTGCAGTGTCTGTAAGTGTATTTTTACACTGTAAATTCGACTTGGCAAGAGTACCCACTTGCCAGGCCGAAACCTTCCCTTTTCTTACATGTAAGGCACCTCTAAGGTAGGCCATAGGTAGCCCCAAGGGCAGGGTGCAGTATATGGATAAGGTAGGACATATAGTAATGTGGTTTATATGTCCTGACGGTGAAATACTGCCAATTTCGTTTTTCACTGTTGCAAGGCCTGTCTCTCTCACAGGATAATATGGGGGCTACCTTTAAATATGATTAAAGTGTAGATTCCCCTAGAGAGTAGATGGACATGTGGAGTTTGGGGTCCCTGAACTCACAATTTAAAAATACATCTTTTAGTAAAGTTGATTTTAAGATTGTGCGTTTGAAAATGCCACTTTTAGAAAGTGAGCATTTCGTTGCTTAAACCATTCTGTGACTCTGCCTTGTTTGTGGATTCCCTGTCTGGGTCAGTTTGACAGTTGGGTTGCTTTTCACCTCACACTAGACAGTGACACAAAGGGAGCTGGGGTGTAACCTGCATTTCCTGATTAGCCATCTCTGCTAGGAGGGAGGGGTTGAGTGGTCACTCTCATCTGAAAGGACTGTGCCTGCCTATGACAATGCAGACTCCAACCCCCTGGTGTGTGTCTGAGGCCTTGCCTGGGCAAGGCAGGATTTTACAAGTAGGTGTGAGTCCCCTTTGAAGAAAGGTGACTTCAAAGACTAAAATGGGTATAAGAAGGGCACCCAAATCTACAGACTTGAGAAACACTTCTGGAACCAAGAGGAACCTCTGCCTGGAGAAGAGCTGATAGCTGCGGAAGAAGTGCTGCCCTGCCTGTGACTGTGCTTTGTGGAGCTTTCCTGCAGTGCTGCTTCTGCCAGAGTAAGAGGGCAAAGACTGGACTTTGTGTGCCTTCCATCTTGTGAAGAAATCTCCAAGGGCTTGAGTTAGAGCTTGCCTCCTGTTGTTTGAAGTCTCAGGGACAGCAAAGACTTCTCTCTGCCAGCATCTGGAGTCTCTGGAGAGACTCCTGCTCTGACAAGTGGTGCCCTATCCAGTCCCTGGCCCTTGAAAGGAAAGCTGGTGGAAATCCAAGGAAATCGACTTCGGACGACTCCAGACCGACGCCGCTGCTGAATCCGGTGACGCCGCCTGCACCCGACGCGTAACCTTCGCTGGAACGCAACGCTCTTCGCAGGCCCGGCGCTGCTGCAGCCCCGCTGAAGTCCGCGACTCCGTGGAAGTCGCTGCACCACGTCGTGACCGACGACGCTCGAAATGCGCGGATTCAACGTTTCGCACAGACGCCGCGATCCCTGACTTTGCGCATCGGCTTGTTTTCACTCTTCACCAAAGATACTGTACTTGGGGGTCTACACGACTCCGTGTCCAGCGCCGCTGGTGTCGGCTTGTTGGGAACGACTCCGTCACGTTTAATCTTTAAAAATTTATAACTTGACTTGTGTATGTTGGATTTTTGTCGTTTTGGTCTTGTTTTGTTTAGATAAATATTTCCTATTTTTCTAAACTGGTGTTGTGTCATTTTGTAGTGTTTTCATTAAGTTACTGTGTGTGTTGGTACAAATACTTTGCACCTAGCACTCTGAAGTTAAGCCTACTGCTCTGCCAAGCTACCAAGGGGGTAAGCAGGGGTTAGCTGAGGGTGATTCTCTTTTACCCTGACTAGAGTGAGGGTCCTTGCTTGAACAGGGGGTAACCTGACTGTCACCCAAAGACCCCATTTCTAACAATATCTGTCAAGAAATGATGTGTCTATGTTGTATTTGTGTTAGAACCAAAAATTATGACAGATGTTGAAACATCTCTATGGAACCCAAACAAAATTGGAGCTCCTGGAGCTTATTTTGTGCCATTCGACTTTCCTCTATGTGAACCAGCCATAAATGTTGCTATTCTAATTAGTATATTTAATGAAGTTATAGGATAGGCCTGGTAGTTTTAATCATGCTAGGGTAATTAGAGTAATTTCAGTAATTCTGCAATATTGTTTTGACAAAGAATTATCAAACATTATGTAATTATGCCTGCTCAAATAATTAAGAGTAATTTACGGGAGAAATGGCACCACAGGAGCACAGGAAAAATTAACCTAGCAAGCGTGAGAGGCTGCTTTTGGCTTTCTGCTGCATTTAGTACCATTTTCTTGGTCCACAATTTATCCTTGGGTCGATTCTTGACACAAGGATGCAGTTTGCGCTAAGAAAATAGACCTAAAAGGCAAAACTCCATGTACGCATGCATAATTTTCCTGTAATTCTGCATAATTGTACTGCAGAAAATTATAAATGTTATTCCCCTTTCATAGAGTCTCAGCAAGTTTCTGATACTTGGAGACATGTTATAATTGCTCTGTTTCATGAATAAGGGTCAAAGACTGAGTCGGGGAACTATGGCTCAATTTGTTTAACAGATATTGGCCCAGATTTACCAGATTCCATGCAGCGCAGCAGCCAAAAAATCTCTGTTGTGTGAGAAGGAGAGAGCAGGATAGCACTATATTTACAGAAAAATGCGCTCTCCTCCCCTCTCCCTAGCGCCGGTGCAGAAATCTGCTGCCATGCGCTACTCTCACACCTTTTCACCATAGCGCAAGGGTGTGTGTGAGTTTAACATATGTTTGTATTGGAAGGATACCCTTCCAGCATAAAATACTATTCTTCGAATAAAATAGAAACTTTTCCCACCTTGCATGTGTGCTGTACAGTGCAGCACACATGCAAAGTCGGAAAAGAAAGAAGAAATTATTTTCTAACGCTAAATCTTGTCTACTTTAATAAGTAAATAGGGTTTAGCATCAGAAACCTTGGGTGGTTGCATAGGAAAGCCCATGCACAACACATGGTATGCCCCCTTGGCACTAAGGGGGTGATTCCGACCCTGGCGGTAAAAACCGCCAGGGTCGGGGTCCGCGGGAGCACCGCCAACAGGCTGGCGGTGCTCCTTTGGGCATTCTGACCGCGGCGGTACAGCCGCGGCCAGAAACGGAAAGTCGGCAGTGTACCGCCGACTTTCCGCTGCCCATGGGAATCCTCCATGGCGGCGCAGCTTGCTGCGCCGCCATGGGGATTCCGACCCCCATACCGCCATCCTGTTCCTGGCGGTTTCGGCCGCCAGGAACAGGATGGCGGTATGGGGTGTCGTGGGGCCCCTGGGGGCCCCTGCAGTGCCCATGCCAATGGCATGGGCACTGCAGAAGCCCCCGTAAGAGGGCCCCACTTTGAATTTCAGTGTCTGCTTAGCAGACACTGAAATTCGCGACGGGTGCTACTGCTCCCGTCGCACACCTTCCACTCCGCCGGCTCCATTCGGAGCCGGCTTCCTCGTGGAGGGGTGTTTCCCACTGGGCTGGCAGGCGGCCTTTTGGCGGTCGCCCGCCAGCCCAGTGGGAAACCCAGAATGACCGCTGCGGTCTTTTGACCGCGGTACGGTCTTCTGGCAGGCTATGCGCTTCTTTGCACTACTTTTGAATGATAAGTCTAGCTCTGGAAAGTAAATAAGTCAAAATAGATTTAGTGTCGATTTACGTCACTGTTGTGATGCAAATATGACACTAAAAGTTAGTAAATAAACCCCTCTATGTCTGAAATACTTAAGAGTGTCTTATTAAATAAGATTTCATCTTGGACGAAAGCTAAAGACGTATTGTCTTATGCACCGGATGGATTTCAAAAAGATCAGCATATCCATGCCCAAGTTCTCTGACTTTAAATGATTAATAATAAGTATTGTCTGTAAATTTAGGTGTGTGCAAAAGTGAAATTATGCCAGTTTTATTTGCTTAACCTCCAATAATTCTCATTAGACTGGTTATGTGACATTCTCCAAATTACACCATGAGGGCACTTTCCATAACTAGATGGCATCTGTGGTAACAAGTTACTGCCAACAACCAATTTGCAGTAAAAAATTACCGCAAACACATAGGAATACGTGAGTGGCTGTTGTTTGAATGCATCCTTGTGCCAAAAATTGATGCAATTATTTATTTCACACTAAGATACAGCACAAAAAGATGGATTTACATTTTACATAATGACACGTATTTACGCTTAAGTTTGCCATAAAGTCACCTAATTACTTAAAAGCAACTTAAGCAAATTTCAACAACCCTATTTAAAGTAAGTAAACTTTTTTTGATTTTTATTGATATTAAAATTGGGTTTGACACTGTAATTCATCCCTGTTGCAGGAAATACTGACAACAAGGATGGGCTTATGGGTAGTAAAAAGTCTAATTCCACACCATTATAAGAAAGATTGAGCATAATTTAGTAGTGGGTGGAGAACTGAGTGTACCATTTCCTTGTATCAAGGTGGTGTGTTGACATCCTCTCTTTTTGAGGGATGGGCAGTAAACTCCACTCTGCCGGTGGTTTGTGGAGTCTTGCCATTTGGCTCCATTTGGAGTTGTGAAAAAAACTCCACAAACCGCCGCATGGCGGAGTTTATCAGCACCCACCCCTAGATAGATGGTCACACAGAACTGTTGAACCTCACCCTCCTCCGTTTTTTCCATTCTCCCATCATTCACATAATTTAAAGTACATATTCCTTTAGCTAGACATGTAAACACATACATACTTATGCTTTTGCCACCAGCTCTGATGTTGCAAGTTTCAGCCAGACTAGCACTCTTGTCTTTACTGGGACTATTAAATTACATCCGTGTACAAGCTAGTAGCTTGTTCCAGGTCACTGGCTGCTGCGTTCACACTACACTTCCCAGCACTTTCTGTGGCCATGTGCTGCTCCTGCCCCCAGCAGATGCGAGTACTGTTTTGTTTTTTCTCCTGTGGTTTTGCCGCCTGCTGCCCTACAAGTGCCAAGGCAGGGGCTCTTCCCTATCCGTCACACCTCACCCTCCCTGCAGGAGGGCAGGATAGTCTTCAATAGCATGGTGAAGGTCAATTTCAATACACACCGGGAGTGTTGGGAGGGCGCCAGGTAAGACTCTACCACTAACATTGGGGGCAGGGTGTGGTAAGACCATCTTTCCAGCAAGGAGGGGTGGGCGGTCCTGGAGCATGGTGAAGACAGTGCAACTGCCAGTTCATCTCAGTGTTCAGTGTTTCCTGTAAAATATCACCTGGTCATTATGCACCATCTTAGGGCAGCGTAATCAGTGGTCCCGGGACTCCTCCTTCAGATAAGCGATTTCTGTATATGCCACTATGCCTGTAATTATGACCCTTTTCCTCTCCAGCTTATATTAGTGAACAGGCAGATAGTAGTGTGTAAGGATGAAAAGAGACCAACCTGGTGTGCAGTTCAAGAAGAAACTTTACCTTAGGGTTTGGGACGATCATTTCCGGTGGCTCTGCATGGATCTGGTTTGCTTTAGCTGTTTTGCAACTCTCTTCTGGTAGCTTTTCAGTGGGTGCAACAATCCTGTTTATTTTTCTTTAATCAGTGTTAGTCTACTTCCTCCTGCTTCAAACGTGTGTAGTTTTGCATGCTGTGATCAATTTTGGTTGTGAGTGAATGTGTGCTCTTTAGCTGGCTGAACTGTGTGTTGCATTGATAAAAAATGTACTTGTGCTGCTTTCCCTATGATTGGATGAAGAAATCCATCTCGTCTAGGTACAAACTTCTGCACTGCACCAAAACAGCAAGACACCATTGTCGCACCCATTTATGAGTAAAAGAGGAATGCTCTAAGACACTATTTTGGGTTCTTGTGTAGAATGTTGATTCCCATAGGGTTCACTGCATAGTGAATCAGGATTTTATTAATGACAAGGAGGCTAGAATTATGCATAAAACCTTTATTTGCCACTTCGAACCAGCACCTCTAAAGAATCTCAAATAGAACACGAATGACCAAACAATAGAATAGAATTTAACAGTCCAATATAAGCCTCCTGTCAGCTATTTTCCTCCTCTTTTGTTCTGATGCGTCCTTTAAATCCTCTTCATCATCCTTTACTCCAATCTTGAGCTTAAATTTTCTGTAGGAAACGTAAAACACATCACTACTCCATTCCCTTCATTGACTTAAAATTTACAAAGAAATATTAACGATCATTATCAAAGTTTTATCTAAATATCATCCCTATCCATATCCCTCCACACCTGAATGGGTGGCACTTATAATGCTAGCCTCCTTGTCTTTAATAAAATTAGATTCTCTATGCAGTGAAACCTCCGTGACACAACATTTTCTGCCAAGACATAAGGATAGGATTTTGCATGTTCAAAGTTTGTAGTAGTTTGTTTGAAACATGCTCCATCTCTCTGAAATAAAATTTCCTGAATATCTCCGCATTACTCTAATCTACCACGTTCAAGATTTCTTCCACTCTCCCCCAAAACATGTGTGTTTTGCTAACCATCGCACCTCTAATTGATTGAGGTTTAAAATTAGACAAATTCACACCAGCCTCTTTCATAACCAACTTCACCCATCTTGCTATCCTAGCTGATGTGACACCACAATAAGGTTTTACATAATAGAGCAATAGCTGATCTGTTCCATGACTTCTATTCTCACTCACTCTTAATTCGAACTCTGTCAACCAATGCACAACACATAATTTTGGATTGTCATCAAACCTACAATAAAAGACAGATTCCGACACAGTCTTTGTTCTTTCTTAAATCTGAAAAAAGGACGCCTTCAGGTTGATAATAGTGTCTGCTTGCCTCTAAAGCCTTCACATAAAAAACTCTTGTAAAATAAATTAATCAAAACAAGGTAGCTAACTTCCAAGTCAGCTTCTTCGAACCAAGATACATATTGACAGGCCTTCCTGAAACAACTTAAAAATTCAGTTGACATCCCAGACTGAATCATATCTCACCAGAGGAGGTCTTTTCAAATGAATCCTTTCAGTACTCTACAAATTAACAGACTTCTGCCAATTGAAACTCCATTCACTAAGGAATGACCCACAGCAACTGCAGACCTGTAACAATTCAGAAATTTTGGCAGATGTGAAACAAATCTGCCAAAACTTTGCAACCATCACTTCATCCGCTTCCACTGTATCAAAATCTCTTGCCACTCACCAACGTAACCATGCACTCCATGCGCTTTTATATTGTTTGCTTGTCCATGGTGTTCAATACCCATGGTGCAACTCTGAAGGTGGTCCCAAAAGTTCTGTGAAAGTACCTGATTTCCTGATATTCTCCATACTGGAAGGTTGAGCACATTTGCTTCTACCGATGGATGTTCTACTCCATATAAACCTTTGAACAACCCTTTGCAACATCTTATTGCATATGGAACCTCTATCACCATGTCTATTACCACCAGGAACCAAGCTTGAGTCATCCAAAACAGAGTTAGTAAAACCAACTACATCTCTGCCTCCTCACTTGAATGAATACTCTCTGTATCATAGAAAAGGGAGGGAAAGCATAATCCTTACTTTTTTACCAATCCTGGGGTAAGGCATCCACTTGCAGTGCTCCTGGATCAGGTCTTCAACTGCAATAGTTCTCTAAGTCTAACTCATGCATCAATCTGGGTGCAAACAGATCTACCTGTAACGGGCCCATACACTCTTAAATTATTGTGAAATATCCTTCCTTTGACTTCCAGTCACTCTAATCCACTAGATTCCTGGAATGTCAATATGCAATCTAGTTCTTCTTTCTGGGTAAATACTGGGCCCTCAATCAAATCTTGTGTTCCAGGCAAAACTCCAATATTTCTTTCACTAAATCTGTGAACCTTTTGGGCCTGCTGCCTCTGAACTTGTTTATGTCTGTTAGAGCAGTAATATTGTCCATCTTTAACAAAACTGAAGACCCCTGGAACTGTGATCTGAAACCTTGCAATGCAAACATTGCTGCCTTCATCTCCAAACAATTTATATGCTCCTTCCGTTTGCTCAAACTCTGTACACCACCTGTTTTCTGTGCTGAACACATGGCTTCCCAGCCTAAACTGCTTGCATCCACCCCAATACAAAATCTGGTTGTATTCCAAATATAGCTTGACAATTCCAAGCTTCTAGATTTTGCAATGACCATTCTAACTCCTTCCGTGCCTCCACTGATATCTTTACTATATCTCCGTACCATAATCCTTTGGAGAGCCTAAGGGTTTCAGACATTGCAAGGCTCTGTAATGTGGAGGATCTGGGAACACTACTTGAATTAAAGGTGATAAGAATCTTATCACCCTGGCTATGTCTCTCAACGTGACCAAATCTTTCTTCAAGACCATTTTCTCTTCTTTCTTTATCTTTACAACTTTCCTTTTCTGGCAACAGCAACTTCCCCTTCACTGTGTCTACATCAAAACCCCAAACTCTAGATTTTGTTTAGTTTCCAGAACTGACTTCTCCTGATTTAAAACAAACCCTGGGGTTCGTCAGAACAGACGCACAGAGATTCTTTATCAAAATGCCATCTAAGTAAATGATCAGATGAACTCCTCTTTCTCTTAAACACCCTGCAACCCCACACATGACCTTTGTAAAGCATCAAGGGGCTGAGGACAGTCTAAATAGAAGGCATAGAAATCGAAATAGTTGTCTTTCCTATCTGAGCCATAACATTTTTTTACTTTCTTCTGCAATCAGAACGGTGAAATAGGCATCTTTCATATGCACCTTTTCTACGAATCCTTCAAATCTGAAAAGATGTACTCCCTCTTTTTTGAAGTGTCTGTAAGTTACAAAATAATGTAATTCTCTAAAGTTTATCACCAGACGCCATACCTTGCCCTTTTTCTCAACCATAAATAATGTGCTTACAAACCCTACTTCTTCTGTACACACTTCCTTTATTGCTCATTTCTCCAATATGAAATATATTTCGCCACTCACTACTTCTTGTAATTGCAGATTGAAGTAAAGCTCTCTTGGCTCTCAAGACAGAAAGGGGTCGGAACTGAACTCAATTCGATACCCTGTAATCGTGGATAACATGCATGCATCATATGTAATCAGTTTCCACCTCTCTAATGGAATCTCAAACTTTCTCCCAACTTATAGTGTGGAAAACCAGAACTATTGTTCGTACTCACCTGAACCTGAGGAAGATTGATCTCTACCTATTGACGATTTTGCTCTAGATGATCTTCTTCCTTGAAGGTAAAAACCTCCACTGTATGATGTTTGGACCCCTCTATATGCTCCTCTACCTGCATTCTTAGACTTACAAAAACCTCGGCTAAGAGGTTGTCCTCTCCTCCCAGCCCAGCCATATAAACTATTAGTTCCAAGAAACACCTTACTCATCAAATAATGTACCTTATCTAGGGCAGTGAAGGTCAGCACATATTTTCCTAATGCTTTGACCATTCCTTCCCCAAAAAGCAAACCCTTTGCCTCTTCACTTGGTTCTTCCTGGCCAACTCACCCAGTTTCGGAATAACCCAAACCAGAACAGCCTTTCTACACTCAACAATTAAACCAGCATAAGCATTCCCTAAAAACAATTTTCTCACTGGCGGCAACCTCTTAGTAAATGTATAGCTAAGTCAGAGCCTTTAACAAATGCTTCCTCTACCATATCAAAAATACTTGCCAAAGGTTCTAAAATAACCAATAATTTATTCTCATATTGCTTAGGTGAGTGTTCCAAACCCTTACGTGGATCTCTACCTAGTTTATAGAGATAGGTATCATTTCAGGATCCAAATTTTAAGGTAAAGTGAGTGAGTACATTCCGCTCTGATAAGACTGCATTCATCCTTTTCTAAAGGCCTTCTGATCCATTTTTTTAATATAATCAGCCACGTGAGCTAGCAGCCATGGATCAGATCCACGGGGATGTCTAATTTCTTTTGGAGCAAATAATTTATGACTCATGGGGTCCACAATAGAGTTCTTATCTGGTTTCTTCTCTTAAAACTTTTCTTCAAACTCCTCATCTAAGGACGCTCTATCATCCAAATCCAAGATGTATTAATTTACATCTTCATAGTACAAAGGATGAACCTGCCCATTTTAAATGCCACTTCGGTCACCAACTCTATGTGAGCTGCTTGGGACTCAACTCCCATAATGTGAATCTACTATGTTTTCTCTTTTCCATGCATTTACCCCCAGGACCTCTATTAACTCTGTCCTCACCTCCTGATATGGAAAAATATTCTTCTTTATCAGTGGAACCTCTCTTCCTCTCCTTAAATGCCTGCCTCACTGATTCCTGAATCGATTCCTTTAATTCCTGAGTTATTAAACTCTTTACATTAACCTCCAGCCTAGACTCCCCTTGTAGCTGTTCTGCCATATTATTATATCTTACTTTAACACAACCTAATCCAAATCCTTAAACAGTATATATTAATAATAAACTATACAACTGACTAAAAATAATCAGTATAGTTATTTATTTATTTTTAAAGTTTTATTTAGCACGAACATGACCAGTGAGGGTATCAGAGCGTTATGGATGACAGAAAATAAAACTTTTACTCAACCTCAACTATTATTTTTTACAAATTCTAATTAACTGGAATAATTTTCATGTAAGAAAAACAACACTACAAGCCTCCACAGGTAACCTGAATCGAAAAAAATTACGATTGACAAGTAATTGCAAGCACTGCCTAGGAACGTTGCTCACCCTCAAATTCCTCTAGAAACATGCACCAGCATTGCCCGTTCCCTTAACAACATAAACTGATACACATTTTTCCATGAGGTAAATGCTCTTTATTTAAAAAAATATTTCAATTTCTCGTCACTTTGCCCAAATAACTTGTAAATTGAAAAACGAATGTCTATTTAACTGCGCACATGGGATAAACAACCGTTTCCCAGTGGATGTCTACTAAGCCTAAACTCCTATAGAAACAAGCCTTGGATGGGATGCAGGCCCAAATAAAGATAGCCAATGCTCCAAAGCTTACTTGAAGCTCACAAGGGCAAAAAAGCCCTTACTGCTGCGCACCATGACAAGCATGTGAACCGCTTCTCAACAGCTGATTCTCATGAAGGTAAATCATGAAAAATACTGTCTGTTTTCAATATTTTACTTACCTCTCAAACAAGTAAAGAGTAATCCAAAATGAATTAAAATGCTTAGATATTCTTTAAAAAACACAAAAAACTGGAGAAAAAAACTAAAAGGAATTCATCTAACCCTAGAAATTAATAAAGGAACAATCACCTATAAATACAAATCCATGGATTAGATTTAGAAATACCCATATCATACAGAAACATGATCTCTTAAATCAACACACTAATCATTTGAAAATAATTTCAAATATGAACATATACTTATCTGCCCAGAAGCAGCAAACAAAAGAGGAGGAAGATGGCTGATAGGAGGCTTATATTGGACTGTGGAGTTCTAATCAAATGTTTGGTCATTAGTGTTCTACTTGAGATTCTTTAAAGTTGCTGTTTGAATTTGACAAATAAAGATATTTTTGCCCAATGCTTGCCTCCTGTATTGCCATAGAGTTCTTCTAGTCCATGTTTTCTTTACATTTCATATGAAGCTATAATAGAATACACTGAACCACAGGCACCAGAATGCAAAGAAAAAAACCACATAGATGGATGCATGAACCGGATCAAGTTGAGACGGGGCATGGCGTTTCCACTTGTGTGCTTTCATTCAGCAAATCAATGTATTTTGCTATTTGCAGCCTTTGTTCTGTTAAGTTGTACCATTTCCACTAACATATCCCCAAAAACCTTTAGCATGAAAGCTTGCGATTGGATAAGTGTTGTCTTGATGATGCCACTTTTCATAAAAATACCTGTGTTTAAAATGTGATTTAATATGCCTTGTGTACAATGGGTATCAAATGAAATCGCAGGTAACATGAAACACTGGTGGGTGAGGGCCATCTCTGTCATAGTTTGCTATCATGGCATTAGTTTGTCATCTCATTTTCTGGGCTTGATATGATGAAAGCGAGCAGCATTTTGTCATCCCTTTAGTGCCTCCCAAGCTTTCACATACAATAACCCTAGGTGTCGACTCGGAGTGGGAATGGAAGAATGCTGGGTGCCAAGTTCCTACTTCTGATGTTGCTTCAATAAAGTGCACTGGAAGAGTATTTATTTTGTTACACAGTGATGTTAAGAAAGTCCCTTAATCTAAGAACGCTTGATGTCCATACACAAGGTAAATTACTAAAGTACTGTTGAATGCGTGCAGCGGCCACTGTTACTACCAAAGCTGGCGTGAATGAATAATCTGAAGCTTTTCTGATGCTGGAGTCCAACTGATTCTTTGGGCGCCTGCAGTGCAATGCATTGTGTGCTTGATTTATGAACCATCAGCTTCCTCAGGAGCAACAAATACTGAATATCGAACCTGAGACCTTTTATTTCAGTTATTTTCCATTGTTTGCAATGCTAATGAACAAGGCTGGATGTCGCAGGGTCATATCTATGGGAACCGGCTGAAGACAAATGTGTGTTACTGGTGGAGGGAAGTTGGGTTTCGCTCACCACATACTAGTAAGAGTGAGATATGCAATACGGGAATAATGATAGTACATTTAAATAAATAACTTATTTTTTTCAAATACACTATCATTATTCTTGTATTGGAGGGGTGGGCACAAACTCCACGGAATCTCATTGAGTTTTTATGTAACTGCAGAATTCCGCAGAGTAAAACTTTGCATGTTTCATCCACCCCTACTTTTTAAGCTTGGTTTATTGATGTTTTTAACATAGACAAATAGTAATAGTTTCAACTTTAAAGGTTATCAAATGATTGTGCTGCTCACTGCATATAATGCTGTACTACTGGCACTCGCTGGAAGCTCAGAAATGACTGATAAATGTACACTGCTACAAAGAGAAGCTGGCAATAAATGAACTAAACAAATGTTGATTTGTGGAACGAAGATTACATTGAGATCTCACATTAGGGTGATCCATTTTGGTCGGCAAACACGGCACGTGGAGCTCCCGTCATGCTTCGTGACTAACGAGCTTCTGCCTGGAGTAGCAATGGCGGTCAGACGTGCACGGAAGATCGCGCCGCGCTGGAACTGAGCGTCTGTCGGTGTACTTCCCCTCCCCCCTCTGTTCAAGAGGGCGGGAGATGCCTCCGAATGAAATTCCTCATTGAAGGGGTGAGCCACGAGTCGGCACGAGACGGCGGTCCCCAGCATAGGTGCTGGGAGACCGAAAGGCTGCAGGAGGAGAGCGGTACAACAAAGGGTGTGTTCGGAATCTCCCAGCCAACTTGCTAGTATTGCCTCCTTTTACAACTACTGGCTGACACATCTTGAGGACACGCAAGAAGGCAGGAGGCATGGTCAAGTAGAGAAAGAGGAGAGGAGAGGAGGGAGATGCATGACACGGATCGCAACAGTCAGTCAGATAAGTGGAGCACTGGAGTGGACATGTGGTTTGGGTGAATAGGGGTGGCAGCATAAGAAGTTGTGATGGCCAGCATAAGGAATCTATTGTAGACACTTGCATGGATATTTTGCATGGACTGAAGGAGTGAAAAAGACTGCTAAAGACTGCAAAAAAAGAGGAAAGAAAAAAAGAAAAGAAAAACAAATCTGAAATAAACAGCCGTTGGCCAGAGTGTGGGCAGAGGGCACTTTTTTTTTCGTTTTCAGCCATCAGTCGTCAGAGGCCCCTTCAAATTTAACAGGGGTCTGGAGAGTACAACGGAAGCGGTTTGTGGATGCGGCTGTTTTCCCTGGTAGCCCCTGCTGCTCCCACCACTCCTGCCGCCCCTGCCACTCAAGTAGTGCTACCCCGCACTTAAGACATTCAAGTTACCTATCTGGCTGCCACTCCCTGCAGTCGTATTTACTCCACTTCAGTCTCATCTCAATGTACCCCCGTCACAGTCCTTCCCCTCACAGAGTACGATGAAACGTATGACCCGGGACGGTGGCCTTAAAGCACGGACAGTGGCAAAACACACAAAAGGAGCAAAATCGAAACTTTTGACTCCTGCCTTGGGCAGGTATAGGCATAGCTCTCATCAACAAGATGGATCAGTCTCTCTTAGAGATTCTGCGAAGAGCCAGGACTCTACATCCTCCTTATCAGGTCTCTCTGTCATGCCCGATCTCCGCATAGGGGAAGACTCTGTACAATCGGCAGTGCGGTTGGCCGACCTGCATTTTCATGATTGTTCGACAGGTGAGACTCCCTCTTTATCGCCAACCTTAGTATTTTCAAACAATCTCCCTCCTTCTCACTCTACGACATCCTCTCAATATAAGGGGAAAGCCTATCCGCTTTTTTCCAGTAATGCTAAAGAACCACCTAAAGTGACCACAGGAGGCTCATTAAAAGAAGGAGGATCCGAGAGTACAATTCTGCCAGAAGAAGAGACTGCAACTAGTATTACAGCATCTCCCACCGAAGCCGCTGCTGGAGTGTCAAGTAGAGCAAGGATACTTCAGAGAACCTAGCAACCAACACTTTGCTTTTGACACCCAGCTCTTTACAGAACCCCCTCATTACGGTGAATACAGAAGGCACCACAAATATTACCGCAACAATGGAGGAGTTGATTGGCCAGATCTTAGTGGAACTTCGAGCCATAAAAGTCTCTCAGGAAGAAACTCGTAGGGAAACAAAGGAACAGTTGAATCAACTCATTTAACTCTTCTTTCGACTAGAGTATCATAGATGGAACAAAGGGTTTCGGATTTAGAGGATACTAATAACCAAGTTGAGACGACAACATCTCGGGTCCAATCCGAACTAGAAAATTTACAAAATAAGCTGGATGAGATAGAAAACAGATCACGATGTTCCAACCTTAGATTTGTGGGGGTTCCGGAGGAGATGGAAGCTGGCTCCTCTGTAATTAAGGTGGTGTCTGAACTTATTGGTAAAATCATTCTTCCGGACAGGTCAAATCCGGAAGGAGATTTATCCATCATGAGGGTCCATAGGGTACCCTTTGTGAGTCCGGTTAACTCAAAGTATCCACGTACTATTCTGGTTAATTTTGGCGATTTTAGAATAAAGGAGCAAATTCATTCTCAAGACAGGAAAGCACGTGAATTTAAATTGGACGATGGTTCTAGATTTCGTGTGTTTTCAGACATGTCAGTGGCAGCAGCCCATCGGCGTCGGGAGTTCGTCAGACTAATTGATGATTTCAAAAGATCGGGGGCCCCGGCTGGTATAGTGCAACTAACGAAACTGAAAGTATTGTATAAGGGTCAAGCGAAAGTCTTTCAAAATGTCCAGGAAACAAGGAACTTTTTGCAGCATGTAAAAAAACAAGGAAATAGTTAGTAGAAGTCTCTATGTTGAGTGCGTCAGGCCATATTTTACATATTACGTATGGATATTTTGATGTATCAATATTGTGTGCTTTTCATGGTTTAGTAGGAACGTACATCTGTTTTTTTTTCATAAGCTAGGGCACAAGGATAGCAGATATTGACATGATGTGTAAGGAATGTGAAATGTATAGAGGGGGGTAGGGGGGGAAGGGCAGGGGGAAAGTCGTTCAAGGTATTTTTTCAATTGGACGATTAGCTTTGTATGCCAGTGTCAGTGCGGATCCTCTGCCTTGCTGCTCTCTAAAGGCCAAGGCTCTATCAGGTGCCACGTCAATGCACCCTAATGTTGGGTTTTTGGGCACAGGGAGGGGGGTGGTGCAGCGTCCAATGGATTCATGACGGGTTGGATCTGTCGGGGTAGGGAGGTGAAGGGAGGGGGAGAGTTTCACAGGGGAGATGGGGTTTCAAATGGGAGTTAGAACTAAAAATGCAGGTGCTAGTCATCCAACTTAATTGCTTGCCTGAGAAAAGAATACAATAGAAAAGTACGAGTGCAATGGGATTTAGCAGGAAGGAATAACATTTTGCGTAAGGATGGAATCTAAATTAAGAGTAGCCTCCTGTAATTTGAATGGGGCCAATAACAATGTGAAATTTTGGCTTAGTTGGCTGGCAACAGCACAGGTTCAAGTGCTTCTTGTACAGGAGACACATTTAAAGCTTAATACTAAGTTACCAAGACTTCCGCCATACATTGCCAATTCTTTTTATGCTTCAGTAGATGCCGCAGTACGAGGTGTGGCAATCTTGTTCTCCAGGAGATTCGTAGGGAAAATAAAGAGGGTTATTCGTGACCCACAGGCGAGATGGATAATAGTCTCCACAACAATAACAGATAAGGAGGCCCATTTCATAAGCTACTATGGTCCGATAGAAGATGATATAAAGCCAATGCAGACATTATACACGCATCTTTCCCTTCTTCAAGGGTATTTTATAATAGGAGGGGACTTTAATGTTATGCCAAATACCTTGTGGGACTCATCACGTAAGAATAAAGCATAGAAGAAACCAAAAACTTCTCAATTTTTGGCAAAACTGATACAAGAGTTAGGTTTAGTAGATGCGTGGCGAGCTGACCATTTGTATGTTAAAGAGTACACGTGTTATTCTAAAAGGTATAATATGGCATCAAGAATTGATTTTATCTTGGTCTCATTTAGATTAAATTGGCATAGAACAGGAATACTCGCAAACTCTTTCTCAGCCCATTCAGTTCCTTTGAATGATTTCAAGGATTCGGCTAATCAGCATCGTCGTTCACAATGGCGCCTTGATAGGTCGCTTTTGGCAGATGAAGACTGGGTAACTAACCTCAAAGTATTAGTAACTGATTTTTTTAAGATAAATAAGGGATCCGCCCCTATTTTTGACATTTGGGGGGCAGTCAAGGCCTTCATACGAGGGGAGGCTATCTCATTCAAAGCCCATCTAGGTAGAACAGCTCACGAAAAGAGCTCTAAACTGCAAAATGAGCTAGAACAGGCATTAGGAAAAAAACAACTACTCTCTAGTCCGGAGTCACTACAAGGGTTGGCAAAAGCCCAGGCTAATCTAAGAATTTTTTTTTTTTTCTAAGGAAATACTTAATAGGCCTACTAGTTATCAACGTCAATATGAAGAAAGCGAGCATGCCAGTAGATTTCTTGCTTGGTCGATCAAAAAGCATGCCAGTAGTAACTTAGTAAAAGCTATCTTCGATGAAGAGCAGGGTAGGATGGTCATGCAATCTAACGAGATTGAAAAAGTATTTCTCTCACACTACGTTAAGCTATATACAGAGGAAAAACAAGTAAATGATTCACAAATCCAAAAATATCTAGATACAATACTTGTACCTAGGCTAGATACGGAGGCACAGTCTTTATTACTATTTCCTATTACCTCTCAAGAAGTTATTAGAGTAATAAGGGAAGCTTCCAACGGTAAAGCTTCAGGTGAGGATGGCCTCCCGGCAGAAATGTACAAGATTCTAGAAGATCAAATTGCTTATATATTAACAAATTTATTTAATGCTATGCTAGAAGGAATAGAGGTTCCCTCCGAATTTTCAAGAGCAATTGTGGTTAGTTTTATTAAAAAAAGACAAACCACCGGAATATCCTGGTTCATATCGTCCAATTAGTTTGCTAAACCAGGACTACAAACTTTTTATTAAGATTCTGGCAGTTCGTGTAGCTCAGGTTGCTCAAACATTGGTACATGAGGATCAGTGCGGATTTCTGCCGGGTAGGCTATTATCCACCAATACAAATCTTTTAATACAAACTATAGATTATTGCATAGCTGTCATCCGGCGGTAATTATGAGGCTTAACGCCGAAAAGGCTTTTGACCTAGTACAATGGCAAGTGTTATTCATGGTGCTTGCAAAGTTTGGTTTTCCTGGGAAATTTATTCAGATTATACAGGCTCTCTATGCAGGGGCTCAAGCTATAATTTCAGTCAATGCCCAGACAGTAGGATCAGTACAAATAACGCGAGGCACGTGACAGGGTTGCCCTCTCTCTCCAGTTTTGTTCGCACTTTTTATTGAGCCGCTAGCTGCAGCACTTCGACAGGACTCAAATATTCTAGCCCCTCTACCTCCCAAAGTAAAACTATTTGCGGACGATATGATTCTATGTCTTAGTGCAGAACATCAGAATATCGATAGAGCATTTGCAAAAATTAGGGCATTCTCCGAGCTAGGGGGCTACAAAATTAATCAATCTATATCAGAGGCTTTGTTATATAATACAGGGATGTCGGTCCTGCCGCAAGGCATTCGTGTTGCATCCTCAGCCTCGCATCCCATTAGATATCTTGGTATATACGTATCTCCGAGTTCGGCAGATTTGTTTCAACTGAATCATATGAATGTTCTGAAAAAAATACAAGAACTGTTACTTAAATGGCAGGAGACTCCTATGTCTATTATAGGAAGGACTGCTTTGGTTAAAATGTCGATCCTTCCGCTACTGTTATTTCTCTTTTCAAGCACGATTCTATGAGTTCCGAAAAAGTTTTTTGATAACTTAGACGCACTAATTAGACAATTTATCTGGAATCACATGAAGCCCAGGCTCCAATTGGGTAAGTTATCTTTGTCAGTAGAAGACAGAGGGTTAGCTCTTCCCTATACGGTAGCTTATTACAAAGCAGCTGTATTTGATTGTGTGTCGATGGTAACGCAAAAGCCAAAATGTAATTTTTATCTCAATCAGATGATGTCCGTCTTTTGCATTTTTTTTAATTTCCTCGCCTACCAAAAAGGGTCAGGTATAAATTACCAGTTATGATCCAAACAATTATGTTACAATTAAAGCGTAAATATCAAATTGATGAGGCATTTTCGTTCCTTCGAGTAAGGGACATTGGATGTTTAGGAGTAGAATTAAGCCAAAGCACTATACTGCAATGGGAAGAGCTGGGGTTTAAGACCTTAGAGGACTTTTACTTAGTGGATCGCTTGAAAACATGGGCACAGTGTGTAATGGGCGCAAGCAATGTTCCAGAAAACTTAACATTTTCATACTGTCAAATTCAACACCTTTTGCATCTAGTGCGACAACTATCGAACTACGCAAATAAACCCATAGCTCAGGCCTTCTATGATAAACAACTAGGTATTGGGAAATGGTATAAACTACTTCAAGATGCAGGGGCAACTAAGATAACCACCCAACTTTTGGTGTGAATAACCAATATGACAGGATGCAAGATAGAGATACAGCATTGGAGAAAACACAACGAGGTGTCGCACAAAGCACTTAGAGGGGCCAATTTTAATAAGATTACTTTATTTTCCAGGTGGTTGTTGTACTATTCTCCCGCTGTAGTAAGAGATATGCATCCTGAGGCATCAGGCTCCTGCCCACGTTGCCAAACTTCCCAGGGGGATTGGATGCATATGTGTTTCAGTTGCATATCTTTGGCAAGGTACTGGGAGCCGATTTTTCAGAGGTTAAGCTCCTGGTTAGGTCATGTGATTAATCCTAGCCCTTTGGTTGCGCTTTGGGGCATGATGCAGAATATTATCTCTCTACAGTAATGCATCCAGACAAATGGTATTTGCAGGTACAGAGATAGCTTTATCACTTATCCTGCAGGCATGGAAATCACCAGTCCCCCCGACTTGCGCACTATGGGAGGCGAAAATGGAATCTACAAGGGTTAAAGAAAAGTCGTGTGCTCAGCGGATAGGAGCCATGAAAAGATATCATGCGATTTGGGCCAAAATGAGTAATTCGGCGGAAGATCAGGGGGAGGGTAGGGGCAGTTGAGGAAGGAGAGTAAGCAATTCAATTTAGAATTTTGAACTATATGAAAAATGTAATTGTACGTTATAAGCTAATATGTCGTAACAGTCATGTATGCAATGAGGAAAGTTGGATTTATATATATATGTAATGCAAAGTTGCACCTGCTGAAAAATAAAAATTATTTTTAAAAAAAGGAGATCTCACATTAGCCTTCAAGGTACTTTTGTCACATGTTTCACTTAATTTGGTTTTTAAGTCTTCGCTGAGCAGGTTATTTTTCATTGGTGCTGCAAGTTTAAAAAGACAAAAAAATAATAACTTGCATGAGCTCTGCTACCAACCAATGTAGTATAAAACATGGTAGAAGATAAGGAGGCCTTGGAAGACCATAGCAACACACTGGTTACTGCCACCCTTTTAACCGGAATGCCCAAGAAAACATCATGATGGCTTCAGCATTCTTGCAAAGTGAACAAAGATCCTGTAGAAGAGTCATATGCCAGAAACTCCAGTAAGATCTGGAGGTTTTACCTGGGTATCCATACTTAAACCTTAAACCATATGTTTGGGGCAGGCGGTTCCCCTGAAGACAGACACTTGTTTGTAAAAAGGTTACATTTAATAGGGAACATTTTAGACTTACACATAGTAACCTTGATACCAGCGAACTACAACCTAAAAATTGCAAACTCAACTTTCTATTACAGAGCCATGCCTAAGGCATTACTGCGGCTAAGCCACTCAACAATCGAAAAAAATTCAATAACCGCACAGCAAAAAACCAATAGGACACAACAACCCAATAACAACATTTTTCTTTGGAGGTTCATAGTGTATTGTTGCAAAGCGTTGTTGTACCTCAACTAAAGTGTGTGTCGTAAATGTAGGCAAATACTCTCTTCCACGGTTCTACTGCTCTGGTGTAAACTTACGTCCATGGGCCAGTATTTGAATCAAACAATGCACAATTCAACATTAGAGACACATAATGGCATGACATACCCATGTAGAAGCAGAAACTAAAGGATATTTGGGGGTAAAAGAGAGACAATAACACACCCTCTTTTCAGGTGTATTACTCAATCAGACACATAACATTCAAGATGATAGGCCTTAAATGTGTGTGCCTGGCCCCTGTAGGCAGGACAAGCGATAGTTATAAATGTCTGACTTCTCTGATTTCTTTTCTGTAAAACACAATATTGTTATTTTCTGAGAACTGCTGGTAAATGCGTTTTCTTTCAGTCTTCAGCTTGCGGTTCAGCCCCTGAGAGCGATCAGTGAGGACAAAAGAGCAAACTGCTGTTCCATGCAAAAGATCAAAAGAGCTTCAAAAGATATAATAATATACCAACCAAAATCTTTAAAGGCCAAGTAAAAAATACTAGCGGGAGTTGATGTCTAAAGAATAAACTTTATAGCAAAAGACAACTTAACAAAAGCTTCAAAAAAAGTAAGAAACTAAGAGAACACGACTGGCCTCCTGCGGAAATTAGTTCCTAAATACTAGGGAGACTCGAAAAATAAATATCCTCTTTAATTTACCCATTTGGCTTCATGGAAGCTTCTCTTCTGGAAGCATGGTAGTTTACGCTGTGTGTGGACGACAGAGGTCAGCTGAAGTCAGGTTGTCTCTGTAGGCCTGAGCATTTTTTTCTTTGAGTAAAATGAAAAGATGCACGAAAAGTATTTATTTTGCAAATTTTGCATCCTCCTAAAACCACAATAATTCGCTTTTCCAGAATGGTGGTGGGGTGCAACGTCACTGCAGTGGATTCTGCATGTTGGCCCTTCATAAGAGTGTTTCACCCACCACTGGTTGCACTACAAGTTGTATTTGTGCTAGAAAGTTTGTTGCTGTGGGTGCCCTACTGTACTACTCGTTTGCATCCTTAGAACCTGCTTTGGTCATCCTGGAAATATCCCGAGGTTCTGTAACCCTGTCCTTGAGCACTGCCCTAAATGGGTTGGGATAGGTGGAGTTTAGTATAAAGGGCCAAGGTAGGACAAGGTACAGTTTCCAAACATGAGCATAACAGTAATTCATCATCCACGATTTTCCCGAGGCAAAATTCAACAGATGTAAATAGGATTTTGCAATGGAAAGCAAAAGCCTGCCTTCCACTGCAGACTCAAAAACATTTTAATGTGAAATTTATGAGGAGATTATGGAACCCAATTGACATGCAATTAGTTGTAAACCAACATGAATTGAATGGCATTATTGAGAAAAATTAACAGTCTGAAAGTTAATTTTTCGTCTTCTGATATAAGAATGCTATGTCATGTCATGTCACGTTTGTTCATGTCATGCTATGTGAGCTGATGCTGTGTTATGTGATATTACGGGCATTTTGTTAATCTTACAGTCTTCCAATAATATGACTTCTTGATCTGTACATCGGATATGCGGCATCTGCTGTGACAGCGGTCTGTCGACCAATCATATGAACTCTGACACATTATCCTCTTTAATTTTATGGCGGTAACTTTTGTAAGGCCGCTGCGTCAATGTAGGTTTCACATACAACTGCAGCGTCCTGAAACAGAATGGAAATTGGTAATAAAGTTTAGTGTGCAGTTTGGGAGGTGCAGTCTCCTCTCTGACTCTGTTTCGGTTGTGTATCATTTAACAATTAAAATGTGAAACAAAGCATTTCATTTAATTGAAAAATATAAACAAAGCTAAATTGACAGCCTACAGGTAACCTGTTTTAAGAAGCCAGTTACTGAAGTTAGATTTCAGTTACATTATCCATTGATATCATTTATGTGATATAATATATAGCCTGGCTATGATCTGCTACAGTGCATTCCAATGATATGCGCATTTCTTTCTGGAAACAACTCATTTCACTAGTGGTCTTCTTCAGCTACATCAGAAGGCTCTGGAATAAGACACAAATAGTTTAGAAGGGCTACTCAGTGCCCAGCAGGAACACATTTGGTGGAAAAAAAATTATTGACAAAGCTTAAGTCTGGGAAACCTGGTGCTTTCTCCTTGTCACAAGTCTTCGGCAAGTACCTTTGGGAATGATTTTTAGGTATAGTTTAGAGGACAGAGCACACAAGAGATCCTGCTTGGGCCTGAAGAAGGAACGCAGTCGTCTCTAATTGTTCTGTCCTGATCGCTTGTTTCTGTCACTCTCCTCCAGGACTGGTAGCTCCATACTTTTAGTTTGGGATCCACAGTAATATTTTTACATACCTTAAAAGAATAGGCCATTTGCTGGAAAAACCTGTTCTAAGAAGCCGTGATGACGTAAAGGTGAGAAGAGTCGTCAAGATATATGGTGCTGGTCAGGAGCGGCTCCTCCGTTAGGGCGGAGGATCGCCGCCATCCCCGTCAGCAGCAGTAGCTGCAATCCTTTTAATACAAAACGATATTAAACCATGTTTATTATCGTTTTTTATTAAAAGGGGCAGTGCCATGGTCGTGACGGGGCGGAGTGCACAGCACTCCCCCCTCACTGCGCATGTATGTTTGGCTGGCCGTCTCAGACGGGCAAAACACAAATGCGCAGTGTGCTCTCTCGAGCCCCGCGCTGTGTGGCTGGGCTGGATAGAGCCTGCACAGGCTCCCAGTCTGCCTGGGAGTGCCCTGGCTGGGCGCTCGCAGCCAATCCTGATGCTGCTTTGAGCAGCGTCAGAATTGGCTGCAAGGCAGGCTGGGAACTGGCATTAAGGTCGTTTTTTTTCTTTAAAAAAAAAATATTTTATTTTATTTCTCCCCACCCACTCCCGCCACTCGCCGCGCTGCCCCACCCCTTTTCCCTCGCACAAGCCGCCACTGCTGCTAGTATGTGTGGGAAAAACTTTCACTGAGGAGGCTGAATGTTTATAGGACTGAGAAGAGTCCATTCTTGGGGAAATTGGTAAATGGTGCTGGCTTAGTGGTCCTACTCAGAATAAACTTACAAAATGTGGAGTAGATTGTACCTAGCCCAGACCACTGAACAAACAAATCGCTGCATGTTTAGTACAGTCAAACAACATATCTTATTGCTGGAAACTCTGTGATTTTCTGAATCGTGGGGTTTGCGACCAGAAAATGAATTCGTACACCTGGACCTCAATTCCTTAAATGATAAATAGGCATTTGGAATTGATCTGAGTAATGGTTTTGGCTTGCCTGAATAGAACCGTATTTGGTACCAATTTTGCTAACATATCAAAAGAGAGATTGGGGCAAAGATAAAGCCAAAGCATCTACCACCAAGGAGCAAGATCAGCAGGGCAGATGAATGGGAGAGGTTAGCTGTTTTGTTGGCAATAGGAAGCATTTCAGACTTTTATTGCTATGCCATTTATTTTCCTCTGTGTTCATACTTGCTTAAGATGTGATTCAATATCGAGGACATGTGACTGACTGTTTGACCTAGAATTGAATTTAATCTGCAATCATGTGGTAGTCTGCTGTTGTATTTTATAATAACTTATCATAGCTCTATAAGGTTTAGCTTATGGGCCTGATTTCTATCTTGGCGGATGAGTTACTCTGTCACAGCGGTGACGGATATCCTATCTGTCGAAATATAAATCCCATAGGATATACTGCGAATTACATTTCGGAAGATGGGATATCAATCACCGTTGTGATGGAGTAGCTCACCTGCCAAGATCGAAATCAGTCCCTATGTCTCCCCCTTTCTTTACGAATATTCTTTGTTGTCCTCTCATTCCTTTGCCGTGGTATATGCCACTGTGTCGGTTTCAAATGTTGGCTCCTAAAGAGCTTTCCTCAGAGACTTTTACCTGACCTTCGAAAGCCTTGTGGGAGAAATAAAGCCTACACTATATAAACTTGACAGAATTAAGGAACAACTTTAGAACATATCTCCATTTTATTTTCTGCAGCAGGTAGATGGTAATAATAGTCAAATTTCTATAGATTTCCTGTAAACACGTCATACTTTAGTGTTTTACTTACAGCGGTGACATTCACATCTTCTATAATCTGCATGTCACAGTGATAGGCTCACCTTAAGGAAGACACAGTGTTTTATTTACTGCAGTGGCACACACACCTTCAGTTACTGGAATGTCATGGTGATATGCTCAGCTTAAGGTGGACATTACATTTTACTTCAGCTTCTACAGTGACACACACACCATTAGAAACATCTCTAGGTGCAGTCTCATTGCATCAATATTATAAGACACTGTGAACAATTTCCTCATTCCCATGCTCCATAATTTTCTTCATTTCTTTTCTTCTTGTTTCTATGTATAAAACACTTACTCTTATGATACTATATCATATTTGTTATTGAAATCTTTCAGTTTAACTTATCCTTGAAATACTACTCTAGACAGTATTTGTTCCTCATTTTCTAAGTTTGAGTATACTAGTCTCACATAACATGGCATCTGCAGGCTTCAGCCAACCTCCACTGATTTTTAACGAAGTGGGTGAACATTGTCTACCTTTGAAGAAGTGGCTTAAGTCGTTTGCATCTTATTTGATTGCAACTGGAAGTGAACATGTCACTCTAGTAAGAAAAAAAGCCTATTGTTTGATATTGATATTAATAGTTATTTATAGAGTGCTCGAAAGCCCAAAGACCTCTTGGCACTAAAAAAAAACTTCCACTGACTTATGTGATTCCAAAGAGACGAACTAGATTAACCAACCATACATTAAACCTCGTTGGCTGGACGGGAGAATAGGCAGGTCTTGAGCAATTTTCTGAAGCCCTGAAGATTAGCCTGGCCTCTCAACTGAACAGGCAAGGTGTTCCAAAGATGAGCTTCCAAAAACATACATCTTCTGCCTCCCCAGCTCAATCTCCTAAATTTACATACCCTGATTGATCTGGCATTGGAGGATCTTAATGATCTTCAAGGGGTATACTAAGTGAAATTTTCCTTAAAATATTCCGGAGCAGCTCCATATAATTCTTTGCCGACAAGGCAAGGGGACTTGAACTTGACCCTTTTCCTCAGCCAGTGTAACTCTTTTAGAGTTTCCAAGACAGAGTGGAATTTGGGTATCTTTTTCAAATGTCTGGCTGCTGCATTCGGAAGACATTGCAATTTATTTAAAAATACTGATGAGCTCCTAAATATAGGGAATTGCAGTAGTCCAGTCCAGACAAGATCAATGCAGTAAACACTATTTTCTGCAACTCAAAAGGAATATAAACCAAGATTCTCCTAATCTTATGCAGCAATTAGAAACAGGAAGATACTGATTTGTTTATTTGTGCATTAAAAGATAGACGCATCAAATAAGATTCCCACATTTTTTACTGTAGATACTGGAGTCGAGGGGGGTTGGTCCCAGGAATTGAGGCCACCAGTCCGGGTACCATGAGGGTGAATTCTTTCCAAACACGAGGACCTCCATTTTTGTCAAATTGATCATCAAACTATTGTGACTCATCCATTGTACGATAGCCCCCATACAATTAAGAAACCTTGAGGTTGTCGCTTCTGTATTGTTAGCAATGGAAACACTGAGGTGCATATGCAATGGGGGAACAGCCAAAAGAATGGCTAAGTTGTGTCAAAGGAGCCACATAAATCTTAAAAAGGGCTGGGCTAAGGGAAGAGCCCTGTGGGACTCCACATGGCAAAGTAAAGGATCTTGATTTCAGTTCTCCCATAGCTACAAATTCTTCTCTCTGTAAAAGAAAAGAGCGAAACAGCTGTAAAGCAAGTGATCCTATTCCAATTTCTTCCAGTCACACTATGAGAATCTCATGATCAACTGTGCCAAAATCTGCTGACAGATCTAATAAAATCAAAGTTGCTTTTCCTACGCTGTCTAGTATACTCCTCACTTGGTCAATAACCACCACCAAAGCCGAGTCTGTTCTGTGATTAGGCCTAAAACCAAATTGTGCTGGATCTAACACTTGGTCCTCCTCCACATATTTAGACAGGGTGACATTCATAGCTACATGTTTTTCTAACACCTTTGCTACCATGTGAAGACAAGAGATGGGACAATAGCTCTTCACATCTATAAATCCAATGTAGGCTTTTTCAGCAATGGGAGAATGGAATCTTTCTTCCATTCCAAAGGAAAGGATCCAGCCTCCAAAATTGAGTTAAATAAGAGTGTAAGTGGAGGTAACATCTGCTTCCTTAATCTCATGCATGATTTTGGGGGGGCATGGATAAAATGGGGCTCTGTATGTAGTCCAGCCAATAAGTTCGGCAACTCTGTCTTCTGTGAATAAAGGAAGACTTTCTAGGGAACAAGGCGCCAGTCGCCCCCTCACACCGAGGTACAGGCCAACCTTCATGTTACTATCCTTCAGCTTGCCATAAACTTCCTCAACTTTATTTTTGAAAAAGCATGCAAATTGGTTACAGAACCCTTGACCAAAGCTAGAGATGGTATTAAGTGTTAGACTGGATCAGAGCTCAACTGTTTTAAAATGCTCTTTATTGAAGTTCCAGCCACTGATATTTTATGAGAAAAAATATATTTTTCTCAGACATAATAAGATGTTTATAAACTTGAATACACTTTTTATATTTTACTTTCTCTTCCTCGTTATACTCTTTCCACCACAACTTTTCTTGTTTTCTACATTGCCTTTTAACTCCTTAAGCTCCTGAGAAAACCAGGGACTTGCCCTATGACTCCGAACTAATTTTACCGGGACATAGAAGAAAAATATATGAAACATTACCAGAGCCTACTGAATCTCTAGAATATATAGAAGAAGGGGAGTTAGATGTGTTCAAAGCAACTATCCTGAAACTTGATGTACAGTTGGTGACAACATTTATATTATTTTGAAGTATCACAAGTTCTTTAATAGAGTTCAAGTCACATATTAGAGTGCAAACTACTTTATTGCAGTTTTGAGGGGTTTATTGAAATGATGTGTTTTTGGAAGTCTCATAGACACTCACAAGAGATCAATCGGTCAGGTGCACAAATAATTCTCATACCCAAGAGAAATTTTTGTACAAAATGCTCCTTTGAAGATGCTATAGAAATTGCTAAATCTGTAGAATGTATTGCTCAATGTCTTAACCTTTTAAGTCCGGCAGTCGGCTACTGGCCTACACTGGGGAGGTGCTTAAAGGACCCTCTGGCGCTGATATTTCTACATTGGGCTGCTAAGAAAGAGCTTCATGAGTAGCCTGTTTTTTTTCCTGCAATGATGGTTAGCATGCAGGGAGTGCTGATGTCATAACAGGAAAGCCAATGGCTCCTTTACTTTTATTGAATCAGTGCTCAGAGGCATATCTCAGCCCCCAAGCACTGATTACTTTGGGGGGGGTAACATTGAAAAGGGGAGAATCTCCCCTTTCCAATGATACCTCTGCCCAGTGGATCCCTGCTTGGGGATTGCCACAGAAGAGTGATCTTCAAGCAGAGGTCTACCCACTAGCCACCAGGGATAGGGGGAGCAGCTCTTTAGACAAGGTCTTTAGCTCCCCCCAACGGATTTTATTGCCCCAGTCTTTCTACCCTCCTGTGGGGTAGATGGGGTAATTACCCCCTTCTGCCCCCGCAGGCCAGTTCTCAAAAAATTGCTTTGGATACATCTAACTCCCCTTCTACACTAAACATCACAGAAAGCATTTATTTTCAAAAATATATATGGGGTGGGGGTCGCCCACCATGTGAATGGCCATGCCCCCACCCCCATCTAAATGTAGCATCAGTCTTTCTGCCCCTAGGGGAGTGGATAGGGATCAAAAGCCCATTAGACACCAGGGTTTTCACAATACTGACAAAACAAACAAAAGGATGCAGCAGACTGCCCTAGCATTAAGCCATGCCCCTCTCCCGGAGGGGTCAATAGTATCTTTCTGCCCCCCTGGGGGGGAAATAGGAGGCATGTCCCAGTTGAGGAGGTTGTCCCAAACTTGACCCCGGGTGGGGTAGAAAACCTACCTGACACCTAGGATTTTGTCTTTGGGGCAAAACAAAGTGCTGTATATGTTCCACTCTGGCATTTTCAACATTCCTTTGTTTCAAGAGTTAGTTTCTTGAGAAAACCTTGAGGGAACTACACATATGACCCTTGCTGAATTTGGATTTTATCTACTTTTCAGACATTTATATCTTTCCTGGACCACCCATTAGTTTCACACTGGATTTCACCACAAACTGGAAGAAGGTTAAGAACAAGAAAAATAGGGAAAATTAGCTACCTCTTTGAAAAGTGCTAAAACTGTGGAAGAAATACGTTTTTTTTATTCAGCTCTGCATGTTCCTTATAGCCGGCACAGTAAATTGTTTGTTAATGCCATTATTAGGAAAAAAGAGACACTCTTATCTGGAGCTCTTTTTCCTATTTTTCCCAAAACGCCAAATTCACTTATATTTTGCTTATGTTTAGTGTCCCCTCCAGGGGTATCCACAAACCCGGGTCGCTTTAGAATTCCCAGGATGATTGAAAAAAAGAAGACAATTTTGGAGTGGATATCTTATGTGAAAACAGTTCTGGAGCCCTGAGTGCAAACTACCCGAAATAGCCAAAAAAGTGCTCAGCACTGAGTGAAAAAGGCCCAGCAGTTAAGGGGTTAAAGAGGTGAAAGAACCCACAGAGAAAGCAGATAAAATCATCAGTGAAAAACAAGAAATAGATTTTTGTAAAATTAAAAATGTCATATGCAAAAAAGACCAAACCAAACCTTGAAGTAAGTAAACTGAAACTGTTTCCGTTCTAGGAGCAAAGTTCACCCTGCTAACAATATTACCTGCCAAAGATGTACGCGTGGTGTGTTGCATCAGATTTGTACTGGAAGGTAAACCCCCAGTACAAATTTGTATGTGATGACAACCAATCAAGGTTAAGCAGAATAAAGTTAGTAATTTTGCGTAAATTATACATGTTAAATTGCATGAAAGAGTGAGAGCAGAAATGCACCATATGTACTGCATTTCTCTCATAGTGGTGGTGCACGTCAGGCAGCCTAGAGCCAATGCAGGCACAATTGCACCACGGTGAAAAAGTGCCTGTGTTACAAGGAGAATTGTGTTTTTTTCCTGCACAAAAACAATCTCTTGAAGCTTTTTGAAGCATTTTGCTCTTTCTATATGTGTTGCAGATTGAAAGAGAAATTAGCAAGGAAAAAAAGATTTTTCTCGTCTTAAACCACCCTCTGGGAGGCATATCAATTTCATGCAATTCCAGGGATACAGACCTTTCTTAAATCTGGGATTGTGAGAAATCCATGGGTGGATTCTTGTGAACGCCCAAGTTCCACTCATGAAACGCCTCCCAGAATGAATTTTTCACAAAACCTGGCAAGTCAGCTAAATCGCCCCATGAATGGCTTTTGTAAATACCTACTAGCAGTAGTATAATTGATACACCACAATAGTGGTGCAACCATGACACAAAATGTTAGTAAATCGGGCCCATTATGCAATATTCTGTTTGGGCATTGTTTGTACTGTGTTTCATTTGTTACTAGGAAGCCCTGAACACCTGGTCTTACAAATTCAGTAGTCTTGAGTGGGATCCTATAACATTTGTGCTGCTCCTGTTCTGTTACACCCCTTTTTGCATGCATTATCAGTGTTTTTGTGCTTATGATCAAAACCATCTACCAAGCAAAAAATGACTTTTTGAGCACAAATGCTGATTGGCCACTTGAACCACTTAGTATCACATAGGGACCCACAGAAAATGTCTGTAAACTGGGGGGGGCATATTTATACTCTGTTTGCTCCGGATTTGCGTCATTTGTATTGCCACAAATCCGGCGCAAACCTAACTCCGTATTTATACAAAATTATGGAGTTAGAGTCATATTTTCACAGTGGAAACCTACCTTGCGTTAATGAGATGCAAGGTAGGCGTTCCAGGCAAAAAATGACTAAGGTATTTGCTCCTTATTTATACTCCAGTGCAAAAATGATGCATGGGAGTAGGAGGGCCTTAAAAAATGTCTCTAATCCTGTTGAGTCATTTTTTAACGCCTGGGTCAGGGCAGGCGTTAGGGGACCTTTGGGCTCATTTTCATGGTCTCTGACCATGTAAGCAGTCCACAGGTGCCCTTTCCTGAACCCAGGGACACCCCCTGCCACCCTCAACCACCCTTGGAGGACACCCATGGATGGGGGGACCCATCTAAGGTGAGTCCAGGTAAGTTTTGGTAAGTATTTTATTTTTTTTAATTTTAAAGTGGCATAGGGGGGCCTAACTTGGGCCCCACTACATGCCACTGTGCCCAGTGGCCATGCCCAGGGGACATAAGTCCCCTGGGCATGGCCACTGGACAGGGGGGCATGACTCCTGTCTTGCACCATTCTTTGACGTACAACCCCGAGTCTTGCCTATGCTTCCGCTGCCCGGTTAGCGTAATTTATTTTGATGCTAACCAGACTGCAGCGCTGGCTACCGTCATTCCTTAAATATGATGCCAGGCTGGCACGTTGGAATGGCGGGAGCCGGCGTTAAACTTCTTGATGCAAACCTGGGCTAGCGCAGGTTTGCGTCAAAAAGTATAAACATGGGGGTGCTTTATTACTAAATCTCTCTACTACACTGCACCCCTTTACACAGCTGAAGGTGATCTTAATCTAACTCCTCTATAAAGAAAGATACAACTCACACCTTCTCCCGCTCACACTGCTATTATTGGAGCACATCTGTGGCTATCATTTATGAAAGCACCAATACACGTAGCTCCCCATCTGCACTCCTGGAAACATGCATGACTAGCATCCCCTACATGCTCCTGGTAGAGATCAAGTTTAACTAATACATTAGTGGCATTGTAGTTAGGATGTGGCGACTTACAAATTTCACTTAAAAGCCTAACAGAGAAATTAACATGAAATGTAAAAAATGTGCACGTTTGAAAAATGATGGACATTATGACCTCCATTAGTTTTCGACCTCGTGTTTGCCTTGAAAGGTGTTGTGGATTTACATTTTAGTGAACTACTGGCATGAACTAATATTGAGAGTTGTTATTGTAGAGAAACAGCAAAGATGAAAAGTATATATTATGAGTATTAAATGAACATGAATTAATCGTATTGATTTAAATGAATTTATTAACATGAGTTACATATGTGCAGAAAAATAAATGCACGTTTCAGCTATTTTTTTAATGATATGCACAAATAATGAATGCAATTAAATAATTTGCTTCGCATATTTGATTTAAACTGCAAGCTGCACAATAGGATGTATGTGTATTATTTGCTATACCATGTATTTAGGCTTTCTTTGGTAAACTAGGTCTGAAGATTCATTTTGCAGCAGTTGAGGAAAAGTGCTAAATCGTCCTTTGACCTGAATTATTTACTACGTTGCTGATGTGTTGGTGAATACCCTATTGTATCAGAGAAAGAGAACATGTTTTAACTAATAACAAATATAACAGTATTTGTTCCAGCTGTTGAACAAGGCATTTTATTAAGTTCACATGAGAACTGTTAGAATCATTTTGTAGAAGCCTGGGAGAGGGATCCTATGTTTCAAACTATTTCAAACAGTTATATTCTGGCAGACCTGTATGAATTCATCGAGATGACTTCTCACACTGTCTGAGAAAATCCAGAATAGTGGCAAACTTGATTTCGTCAATGATTTTCCATTGGATATTGATTAATTTGCGCAAAATTATCTCACATGGAGGACCAATCAGAAACCTGTGGACATTTCTAATTAGGGAGAAACTTTTGAAATTTTGGTCAGTAGAGACTTGCTGATGACCCGATGCTGTAATGCTACTCTTTCTCCTCCTGAATCCCTATGACCCTTAGATATCTTCTGACAAATTAAAGCCTTCCTTTCTAATTGCCCTATTTACTTATGCTGTTCAGTACTAACATGGGCATTAAAATCTGAACTACTGCCGTAAGTGCAGCTCATGTTCTGCACTGCCCTAGATTCTGCTGTCCACTAATGATGAGAGCCCTCTGGATCGACAAAACGTTTCTGTTTGCTGTTCAATGTGGAGAATTATATCATCTATATTGTGGTTTCTCTTGATTTATTTTCAGCTTAAATAAATACGCCCCTGCATTTTTATAGTGAGTAAACCTAGTTAGATGATGTTTCCAAATTATTTTTGTCTCTTTATTGTTTTTGTTCGCATGAGTTAGTCTGCCCCCACCCATGCAAGTTCAGATTCCTGTTAGGTCTAAGGATGGCCCAGCCCGAAAACTGATTGTTATTAAATGAATTATGATGATTTACTGATATCACCATAATTGGCTTTGAAATCTTAATTTGATGTGCATATTGTAATTCTATTAATTTGTGTTATTCTTTTGGAGTGTTTGATAGTATTGATGTTAAGCAGGCTAAATATTTTTAGACGTTTTGTTCAGCCTATGGTTTTAATTATGTTTAGAACTTAGTTCTAATAAAGCTTTGAAACTTTATTCAATTTGGAATCTTGTTTGCATAGCCAAATTGGTCATGGTGTTTATAATTGTTTGTGTGTCTCATGTTATTGAATTATGTTGAATGAATCTGATTAGCAACCCCCTCACTGAATCCAAAAGATCCAATCAACATCTAGTGGGAGTAGGATGAGTTGCTTCATCCCACCAGAGCGTGTACGGTTTCTGAACCTGAGGCGGGAAGAAGTTCTCCACTCACGCTCCGGCAGTTTTGGTAACAGAGTTATGTTTATGTCTTATGAGGAGGGGAATTGGATTTTGCCCACATTGTGAGTTGTTCTTGGTGAAGTGTAGGGGTTGATGAATTTCCATCAGTGAAATGTACTGTGTGAGATGTTTGGAGAGTTTGCGTACTCAAAGTGAATGTTGCACTTTGTGCTCAAAATTGTGCTCAAAATTGCCCATGTAGTTGCAGTGAGGTGTTGGTCGATTGAACGCTATTAACAATACCAGTAGATTGCTTGAGTAGGTGAGTTGTTGGTTGGTACTAGGTGAATCCTGAGTGCACAGAAGGAGAATCCATATCAACCGGTGTGAGATTTGCGGCCAACTGTTAGTTGCATAAGTGTGGAAGCCACAGTCTGAAGTGTAGCTCTACAGCTTTCAAAGAGTTTGAGTACTACCCATAGTGAATAGACAGATTTAGGTTTTGTGCTCGCAATATTTGAATTTAGGGTATATGTGTGAGAGGTGTATGAGATAGGTCTGAAGTGAATGGAAGCTGCAGAGTGAAGAAAGTGTGATGTTATTTGATCCGCGCTAGGATTGGTAGGTTAGTGAGAAGAGCCGCACACGGAATGGTAGACAAGACTGAGCTGCTGTAGGCTGAGGACAACTTGTGAAGAGGATTGTGGGATTCAAAAATACTTCCTGGATTCATAGAATTTGCCTGTGATTTAAATTTGTGTAAAAATGAAGATTTCAGAAGCTTTAAAGAGTGTGTTGAGAGGAGATGTTTTTATTCCAGTTAGAGAGGGTGAGCCTACTCCACCTGAGGCGTGGGGAAAACAGTGGTGCAAAATCACTGAGAAGGAAGGTAACTTAGCTTTTCCCTGTTACATAACTTTAAATTTAAGGGTATTGGATAATCTGACTATGGTGTTGTATGAATCAAAACCCCTTCCTAGACATGCACAATTTGAAGCACTTGCCATTTGGGAATTAGTTGCGAGACAGAAAGAGGCTCAGAAATTCGAAAGGAGAATGAGGAAAGCACAAAAAGCTAGATGAAATGAGGAGCAGAGAATTTGGAGAGCTGACACATTATATAGAGTGAAATTATTCTCAGCAATAACACAGGAAGGTGATGGATGTGTTAGATCTAAATCCAAGAAGAAATCCTTGGGAGATATAGAGCAGAAGTTAGATGAACACAAAAAGGTAACAGGCACCAGAACAAAAAGCTGACTGAACCCTAAAATGGTGTACAGCAGGGTGAGGGAGCTGTAAAAATGATGCCAATGAGAGAAATTCCAGGAGGGAATTTTGTTCAAGTCCCATGGAGCAGAAGTGACATAGTGCCTTATTACGACCTTGATGGAGGGATTTCCTCCATCACAAATGTGACGACTATCCCATTATATTCAATGGAGATCGTTATACCGTGGACGGGATATCCGTCACATCCATCATATTGTCATTTACTTATTACCTGAAGTTGAGGGAGAAGCCAGTGGAATGGTACCAACAAACGTTGAGGTTTGTTAAGCTTGCAAAGTGTTTGGGGGAAGATTTGAACACTTTGGGCCGGATTACAACTTTGGAGGAGGTGTTAATCCGTCCCAAATGTGACGGATATACCACCAGCCGTATTACGAGTTCCATAGGATATAATGGACTCGTAATACGGCTGGTGGTATATCTGTCACTTTACCGTCACTTTTGGGACGGATTAACACCTCCTCCAAAGTTGTAATCAGGCCCTTTGTCCCTCATTACAACCCTGGCAGTATTCAGACCGCCAGGGCCGTGGTGGCGGTCGGACCACCACCAATGTGGAGGTCTGACAGCCACAATACGACTGTGGCAGTTGCACCACGGTCGGACCGCCAGCTCTGCCACTTCTGCTACACTGGAGGGGTTGAGGGTGGTGGCGGTCCCAATCCGCCAGGGCAGCACTGCAAGTGCTGCCCTGGGGATTACAAGTCCCTTCTATGCAGCTGATTACATGGCGGTAGCCTCGCCATGTAAAGGCTGGTGGAGGCGTGGGTGCAAGGGGGCCCCATGGGGGCCCATGCACTGCCCATGCACTTGGGCAGTGCAGTTGGCATGCACTTGGCATGGGCAGTGCAGGGGCCACCATGGCCAGCCCATCGTGCTTTTCACTGTCTGCTATGCAGATAGTGAAAAGCACGACGGGTGCTGATGCACCCCACGCACTGCAAAATTGCCTCTGGCTCTATTATGAGCCAGCGTCAATGTTGTGGGCTGTTTCCCACTGGGTCAGTGGGTGGAAACTCTGTTTTTGTCTGCTGACCCAGCAGAAAACTCTTCATTGGGGTCGCAGGAAGGGGACCACACTGGTGGTAACCTGACGGCGGAACTTCTGCGAATGGCCATTTCCGTCCGCCATAGTCATAATGAGGGACTTTAGTTGAAATTGTGACCCCAGCAGATTTGTGGGTTGAATATAAGCAGATTGTTGATTGGCCAGCGGTGTTAAATCCTGCAGTAATTTTATTTCAGATTCCATGTCAAGCAGAGTGGTTTTCTGTTATTGATTTGCCCTAGGCTTTCTTTTCATTGACCTTACTTGAAGATAGTCATTTGAATGTGGCACTGTGGATATTCATGGTGCTGTACTCAACAGAGATTTTCAGAATTACTGTCCATCCTAAATCAGATCCTGAAAAAGATCTTAAGGCCCTTAAATATGCCATTTCAGTATGCTTTAGTACAATACATTGATGAGTTGATGGTTGCATCCAATACACATGAAGCCTGTAGACAAGATACATTTGGGTGAGAGTCACTTGGATAATAACGGACAAAAGGTTTCCCCTACCAAATTAAGGTATTGGCAAAAGGAAGTAAAGTATTTACGTCACCAGACTGAGAAAGGTGCAAGGAAAGTGTCCTGAGAGAGAGTTGAGACTATTATGCAGATGAATCCCCCAATTACACAGAGAATTGTCAGAATGTTTTTGGGCATGGAGAACTACTGTCATCAATGGAGCCCAAATTTTTCAGTAATTTCCAAACCACTGCAGAAATTAACACACAAACATATTACTGATCCAGCCCGCTTGATGAAGAATGCATGAAAGTTTTCATTGAGTTGGGAGAGAGTTTGTGCAGACCTCCGGCTTTGGAAATGCATGATTACCACATATCAGACAAAATAATTCAAGTTTTTGACATGAACGTGATGATTGTGCTCTTTTGTTTTTGACACAGTTGCATGGGGGAACGACTAGACCTGTGGCATATTTTCCCACCACATTGGATCCTGTCACTGCAGCTTTGCTCGTTTGTTTAAAGAATGTGGCCACCACTAGTGTATATCTTGGTCAGTGTGAAGGCCTTGTGATGGGACACACTGTAACTGTCTATGTTCCACATTCAGTTGAGGTCCTTTAGACCCAAACCAAAACCCAATACTTGACTGAAAGCCCGTCTTACCCGTTATTAGTTATTGATTCTTGGTTCTCCCAATGTGTCTACCAAAAGGCGATCAGCTTTAAATCCTGCCGCATTGTTACCTGTTTATGTAGATGATCCAAATGATGCTAACAAAGTGGAACATGTCTGCATTGATGTAACTGAACTATGCACCAAACCCAGACCTGATATTCAGGATACTCCTTTAGAGGAGAACAATCAAGTTGTGTTTGTCAATGGGTCCTGTTTAAGAGATAATGAGGGAACTCTGAGAACCGGTTATACAGTCTGCACCATCTCAGCAGTAGTCGAAAGCTTCTTGGCTTCAGAGAGTCATTTCTGCCCAAGCAGTCAAATTGGTTGCCCTTTCAAGAGCATACTGTGTTTCTGTACAGCTTAAAGTGACAATATTCACAGATAGCCAATATGGATTTGGTGTTGTACAAAACTTTGGGCAGTTATGGCACCAGAGAGGTTTTATGACCTCTTCAGTATCACTCATTTGAAATGGTGAAAGAATGCAGTTTATTAAATGCATTGCAATTACCTGAGAAAATTGCAGTTGTAAAGTGTACTGCACATCGGAGATCAAATGATTATGGCCCTCATTACAACATTGGTGGTAAATCCCGCTTACCACCATGCAGAAGACCGCCAAAACACCGCTGCAGCAGCGTAATCCCACCACAGCTATTACGACGCACAGTTCAGAATCCGCCAAAATCTAGACACCCACACAAGTCTGCCACACCAAAGGTCAGTGATAAACTGGTGATAACAAAACCTCCACCGTCACGCCAACAGGAATACGCCCACACTTTCACGACCCATGAATCCACGCTGCAGTCTTTCAACCGCGGTATTCCGTTGGCGGTACACACCGCTGCGCTCAAAATACACACACATTTACAAAACACAACCACATTGGACAATTCCAAATACACACACCTGATACACATACACACACCACTCCCACACACCCAATACAATATAAAACACACACCCACATTACCCACAAACCCTAACAACAAACAATTTGTTAGAAGCAGAGAGACAGCAAAGCAAAGACCACACCAGCATACAGAGGCACACAACACCATCACTCATACATATCCATGCACAAAACAACACACACCCCTAAACATCATCCCACACATCACAAAACACACCACCTCACACATCACTCACACCACCCCATGGCACTGCAAAGACACCCCACGTTTTCTGAGGAGGAGCTCAGGGTCATGGTGGAGGAAATCATCCGGGTAGAGCCACAGCTATTCGGATCACAGGTGCAGCACACCACCATAGCTAGGAAGATGGAGCTACGGTACAGAATTGTGGACAGGGTCAACTCAGTGGGACAGCACCCAAGAACAGGAGATGACATCAGAAAGAGATGGAACGACCTACGGGGGAAGGTGCGTTCCGTGGTCTCAAGACACCACATTGCGTTTCAGAGGACTGGCGGCGGACCCCCACCTCCTCCCCCACAAATAACAACATGGGAGGAGCAGGTCTTGGCTATACTGCATCCTGGGGCCTCACAAGAGTAGCTGGAGGAATGGACTCTGGTAAGTCAAATCTTTCACTACTTCATCCCCCACCCTACCTGCATGCTATCACATACCCCCACCCTCGCCCTCATCCCCATCACTCAACTCCTCACATATGTCCCACTATCACAAACCACACATCCCAACACCAAGCCCTGCATGCAACAACAAAGCATAGACACCCATCATCAATGCATGTCCACTACAGATACCCACACAGACCCCTAAAAAATTATCACACAAGGCCCTACACAAGAATGAAAGCACTGGGGTACAGGGTCACTCACCCATTGCACACCATGGCTCACACAAATGCAATAATCATGCCTTTACAACCCTGCAGGACCCCTACCCAATGTCACCGGAGAGGAGGTTCCAGACATGTCCACTCCCCCCACAGAAGTGGCCCACAGTGATGACAGCAGCTCTGTCCAACTGGATCTAGATGACCAGCCTGGCCCATCTGGGATCTTGGGACAGTCGATTCCCCTCACACAGTCACAGGCCACTACAGTGCCTCCCCCCCCTCAGGAAACACCAGCACAGCACCCACCCAGCGGGCCCATACCTCTGTCCCCAGGACACGTCAAGCAGCAGTGTGTCCACCACTACAGGGAACCCAGGCTAACCCACCACCCCAAGAACAGCAGGAACCGGGGGCCAGTGGCAGTGGGCACACCGTTCAGGGGACAGAGGCCCAGGAAAACCGGGGAACTGGGAGGTCTGCTGTGTGACAAGGGGAGGACAGGCCCAGGGAACCCACTCTCCACGAGGCCCTCTCCAACATCATGGAAGCGTACCATCATTCCCAGGAGACAATGGCAACGGTACTGGCCAAGTTTCAGGAGACCCAGCGGCTGCAGGAGGAACAGTATTTGGGGTTCAGGGAGGAACTCAAGATCATCAACTCCAGCCTGGCCACCATTGTAGGTGTGCTGAAGGACCTCATGAACACCAGGAGGGACACTGTGGCACAACAAGGGGCCCCTGACACTAGCCTGGACGATGAACTGCCCACCACCTCCGCCGGCGCTAGTGGACAGGAGGCACCGCCACAAGACCACGACACCAGCACCCCTGCAGATGGAGAACCACCCCGCAAGCGGTCCCTGAGATCCAGGACAAAGACAGAGAACAATGCCAAGACCCCCGCCAAGAAATGAGACCACCCTGAATGTCATCCTTCTGTCCCACCTTGTCACCCTGTCCATCCTTAAACTGCCCTAGCTCCACTTCCTATGCCCCTTTGGACAATGCACCTGTGAGACAAATACCTGGACTCTGCCATGGACATTCCTCCACCATCACCCCTGCCCATTTTACAACCCCCTCCACTATTTAGCACTTAAATAAACACCCTTGAATCACAAAACAATCTGGAGTCAGTCTGTGCTTTCACAAATGTGTATTTGCAATAACTGAGGGAAATAGCAATGTCCATTGTATTGTCAACATACCTATGTCACATAGCTCTAGTCCATGAGGTAACATAGCAAAGGTCACACAGTGGGACCCACATCTGTGAAATCGAAAGGGAAAGTGACAAATTAGGGTCCATACACTGGGTGAATGTGACAGACAGATGATAGGTAGAACAATTTTATTACATGTAGGAGGCATTGATGTCTTCTTACCCGTGTCTCACTGGAAGTATTGCTGGATCACGGTGTTTCTGTTGTCTATGTCCTTCTTCTTCTGCCTCTTCTTCTTAACTGTCCACAGGCTCCACAGCTGCCACAAGACCTTCTGGACAATCCCCCCTGCAGAAAAGGCATCTGTTGCTGCAAAGCCAAGTTGTGCAGCATACAGCAGGCCACTTTGATCTGGCACACCTTCTTTGGTGAGTAGTATAGAGAACCACCAGTCATATGGAGGCACCGGAACTTGGCCTTCAGGAGGCCGAAGGTCCTCTCTATAACCCTCCTAGTTCGCCCATGTGCCTCATTCTAGCGTGCCTCTGCCCTTGTCCTGGTATTCCTCACTGGGGTCAGTAGCCATGACAGGTTGGGGTAGCCAGATTCACCTGCAAATGTCGAGGGACAACTGTTAGACACACACTAATCATTAGGGACAACCCCAGACCCAGACAACTATTCACACTGTATAGGGTCCTTGTCCTCACCTAATAGCCACACACGGTGCCTCTGGAGTTGCCCCATCACATAAGGGATGCTGCTATTCTTCAGAATGTAAGCGTCATGCACTGAGCCAAGAAATTTGGCATTCACATGGGAGATGTACTGGTCGGCCAAACACACCATCTGCACATTCATTGAATTGTAGCTCTTCCGGTTTCTGTACACCTGTTCACTCCTGCGGGGGGGTACCAAGGCCACATGTGTCCCATCAATGGCACCTATGATGTTGGGGATATGTCCCAGGGCATAGAAGTCACCTTTCACTGTAGGCAAATCCTCCACCTGAAGAAAAACGATGTAGCTGCGCATGTGTTTCAGCAGGGCAGACAACACTCTGGACAACACATTTGAGAACATAGGCTGGGACATCCCTGATGCTATGGCCACTGTTGTTTGAAAAGACCCACTTGCCAGGAAATGGAGTACTGACAGGACCTGCACTAGAGGAGGGATTCCTGTAGGATGGCCGATAGCTGACATCAGGTCTGGCTCCAACTGGGCACGCAGTTCCTGGATTGTGGCACGCTCAAGTCTGTAGGTGGCAATTACATGTCGCTCTTCCATTGTCGACAGGTCCACCAGTGGTCTGTACACCGGAGGATGCCGCCATCTCATCACCTGCCCCAGCGGACATGCTCTATGGATGAGAACAGCGAGCAGAGGGTCAGCCAACACTGAGGTACTAAAACAACAACTTTATTGCACACATTTGTCAATCCGCTATGTGCCTGTCTTAGTGTGTATGCAAGGACTTGATGTGTGTGACACATTTTAAAATAATGCCAGGTGGCCCCCTGAAATGGCGGCTGTCTGACTCGTAATGTGGGACAAGGGGATATAAGGGAACTGCGCTGGCGTTGTACACCGTCTCGGTAGGCGGTCGAAGACCGCGGTGCAATCCTGCATTGGTTAACACTGGACCCTATGGGTCCCAGGAGCCAATGATGATGTACGCTGGCGGTGACGGTACGCACCGCCGTGGACGTGATCGCCATTTTCTCTCTGTTCATTCACTTGATACCTGATCTTCAACAGGAGAGGACCTACACTGCAAGTGCTGCTGTGACCTCAGTCTGGAAGCAACGATGGCTCATGTGTCTGGGGAAAGGGCCCCTGCCTTCACATCGGAGGAGTTGGATAAACTAGTGGATGGGGTCCTCCCCCAGTACACGCTACTCTGCGGTCCTCCAGACAAACAGGTGAGTACACGGTGAGCATGCTGTATGGGCAATGCCTGTTTGGAGTGGTGTGGATGGGAGATGGGTGGGGGGATGAGGCATGCATGATCAGATGGTGAGTGTATGTGCGTCAGGGCAAGGGTGGGAATGTGGGCCAATGACTGACGGTCCAGACGATTAATGTTGTACCTTTTCCCCTGTACTATTCCTGTAGGTCAGCGCCCACCAGAAGAAGGATATTTGGCGTGCCATCGCCAAGGACATCTGGGCCCTGGGGGTCCACCACAGATGGAGCACCCACTCCCTTAAAAGATGGGAGGACATTCGCCGCTGGAGCAAGAAGACGGCGGAGGCCCAGCTGAGGATGTCCTCCCAATGTTGGAGGGGTGCCCGTCGCACCATGACCCCCCCCTGATGTTCCAGATCCTGCCAGCCACAAGGGGGTGAGTACAGTCACATCCATCTGACTCTGCGGGCATTGGAGGTGTCTGGGTGTGGTAGGTGGGCTGTGGGTTCCCCTAGGCTAGGGCGAGCCTTGTAGGCAAGGACCCTTTGTGAGGCAGGCTAAGTGGCACCCCAACCCCAAGAGTAGTAAGACCCATCTACACCTAGTCAGGCTCCTGTGACTTCCATGTGTGCAGCAATCGGGCATAGGCCATGTACCCCATGTCCCTGAGAGGAATTAGGGAGCTCTAAGTGCATGGCGTTGTGCAGAGGGCTGCTGTGTCTGTAGTGTCTGCCAACGGTAGCGGTATTGCATGTACTAAACATGTCTTTCTACTTTCTTTCCCCCCCTTTTTGTGGTCTCTACCTGTTCTTGTGTGCATTAGCATCATCATGCGGAGGAGCTGTGCCACCGGAGCAGGAGGGACCTGCATCCCACCCCACATGGCCCTGGAGGGCGACACTACCGAGTGAGTATTAACAAGTGGGACGGAGGGCGAGGGGAGCTCCACGGCGGGGACTGGAGCAGAGACCAGCGGCACCGACTCCTCCTCTGATGGGAGCTCCCTTGCGGTGTCAGGCCCCTCTGTGCCCCCGCATCTACAGGTACAGCTGCCACCCCCCCTACCAGCACCGCCCTCCCAGCAGCCCCTCAGTGTGTGCCCCGTGGCCGCTCACCCAGGAGTGTGGGCATCTCCTTCGCCCCAGGCACCTCAGCCCCTGTCCCAGTCAGCCCTGATGCCCTCAATGAGTAGGCCATTTACCTCCTCAGGTCCCTCACTGTTGGGCAGTCTACCATTTTGAATGCCATCCAGGGTGTAGAAAGGGAATTGCAACACACAAATGCATTCCTGGAGGGCATTCATTCTGGTCAGGCTGCCCTTCATCGAACCCTGCAAACTCTGGCCTCAGCACTGATGGCAGCCATTGTCCCCGTCTCTAGCCTCCCCCCTCCAACTTCCTCCACCCAGACCCAATCCCTTGTACCCCTGCCTATCCCAAGCACACCATCAGACCAGCCTGCACACACCTCAACACACAAGGGAAGCTCAGGCAAACATAAGCACCACACATCCCACAGGCACTCAAGCAAGCATCACACACATACAGACACAACAACATCCACTGCCTCCACTGTGTCCCCCTCCTCGCCGTCTCCCTCCTCGCTCCCAGTGTCGTCTACACTCTCACCTGCATGCACTACCACTACAGCCACTAGGTCCCGCACCAGCACACCCAGCTCACCTGCACTCACCACCCCCACTACCATTTACACGTCCCCTGTGTCCTCTCCCAGTGTGTCTGTGACGCCCCCTCCCAAAGTACACAAACACAGGCACACACCCACCCAACATACATCCACCTCACGACAGCCTCCAGCGCATGCACCTGCACCCAAAGCCACAAAAGTTACACCTCCTACAACCACCTCCTCTTCCTCCACTCCCAGACCCTCTCCAGCTACCCATCCCAGTGTACCGAAAAAACTTTTCCTGACCAAGCTTGACCTCTTTCCAACCCCCCCTCCAATTCATAGGTCCCGTACTAGCACCTCAGCCAAAAAATCTCCGGTACCAGTGGTGCCTGTTAGAGGTATGTGGAGTGCACCGGGCACCAGGGCAGCCAGTGTGACACAGAGCCACAGCACAGCCAGTCCCCCCCTGTGAAGCACCAGAAGTTGGACAGTGCCCGGCGGGAGTGGGGAAGACTCCAGCCAGCAAAGCTGCTCACAAGAGTCCCGGGGGGAGTGTCCACTCAGCTGTGACTCCTCCCAAGGTGGGGAATGGGCAGAAGAAATCGCTAAAGTCTGGGAAGAGCAGCACGGCGGAGAAGACCGCCATCATCCCCGCTGCCCAGGAGGCCACCGCCAGCCCCATCGTCATTGGCCAGGAGGCCACCGCCAGAGTCAGTGCCCAGGAGGGCAGTCCCATCGTCAGTGGCCAGGAGGCCACCGCCAGAGTCAGTGCCCAGGAGGGCAGCCCCATCGTCCCTGGCCAGGAGGCCACCGCCAGAGTCAGTGCCCAGGAGGGCAGTCCCATCGTCAGTGGCCAGGAGGCCAACCACCAGAATCAGTGCCCAGGAGGGCAGTCCCATCATCAGTGGCCAGGAGGCCACCGCCAGAGTCAGTGCCTAGGAGGGCAGCCCCATCATCAGTGGCCAGGAGGCCACCGCCAGCCACAGCCCAGCTGACCAATGAAGGACCGCCAGCCCCAGCCCAGCTGGGCAATGAAGGACTGCCATGGCAGGCACCGCTGAACAGGGCAAAGACCGCTGAACAGGGCAAAGACCGCCATGGCAAGCACCGCTGAACAGGGCAAAGACCACTGAACAGGGCAAAGACCACTGAACAGGGCAAAGACCGCCATTGCAAGCACCGCTGAACAGGTCAGACACTGCAAACTCAAGCACAGCTGAACAGGGCAAAGACCGCTGAACAGGGCAAAGACCGCCATGGCAAGCACCGCTGAACAGGGCAAAGACCGCCATGGCAAGCACCGCTGAACAGGTCAGACACTGCAAACTCTAGCACCGCTGAACAGGGCAAAGGCCGCTGAACAGGGCAAAGACCGCCATGGCAAGCACCGCTGAACAGGTCAGACACTGCAAACTCAAGCACCGCTGAACAGGGCAAGGGCCAGTGACGGAACTGGGACCATCACGGGGAGAGCGATGCACTCTGGGCACCAGTCCCCCTTCAGAACCAGTGGGGACATGCATCCACTCAGTCTGTCCTTCACAGGATGATGCACTCTGGGCACCAGTCCCCCTCCAGAACCAGTGGAGACATGCATCCACTACCTCTGTCCTTCACAGGATGAAGCACACTGGGCACCAGTTCCCCTCCAGAACCAGTGGAGACTGTTATCCACTTGAGAGACTGTGGCTTTGCACTCCCCAGGATACATCAATGGGCATGGAGCCCCGTCGTGGATCTGGAGTGGTGCACTCATCCGGCTGAGGTGCCCCCCTTCCCTTCCCCCTGAGGTGCCTGTTGTATTTCTATCTGATGCCCCGGCAGTGCTCTCTCCATTTTGATCAGGTATCTGATGTGGGCCTCGCCCATGCATTTTGGGCCCAGTGGTCCACGGACAATGAATGGTGCATTACCTGCACTACTAATCGTGATGTATATTTTGTTGAATCTGTATATATATATATATATCTGTATATATTTGCTTCCTGTATTTTGATATATTTCAATGGTTGAACTCATTTCCTTTTGTCTTTGCATTCTTCCAGGGGGTTTGGGGGTTGCTACTGTAATGTTTGGATATGCATTGGTGTGTGTGTTGTAGTGGGTGAGGGTGGGGGTGTTGCGTTTGTGTGTCCCTGACTTTTGCCTCCCCTCCCCTATGTCGTAGGTGCAGTACTCACTGTTGTCTTCGGCGCCGGCGTTAATGATGGTCGTACAGGAGCAGGAAGACTGGTGCAGGAAGTATTTGGAGTTCCGGCTCCATGGTGTCCTCGTTGAGTGTGTAGAGGTGAGCGTTTTCCCTTTGAACTGACTGTTTCCGCGTGTTTTTATCCACTGTGAATCCGCTCCGGAAAAGGTGGCAGATTGGTAGGTTTTGATACTGTGGGCGGTACTTTGTCTCCCACCTGTCTGTTGGCGGTGACCGCTGCGCTGTTTGTACCGCCGTGGCGGTCTGTGTGTTAAAGTGGCTGTCTTTGTTGGCGGTTTCCGCCACGGTCATAATTCCCATTTGTTTACCGCCGGCCTGTTTGCGGTCTTACCGCCGCTTTAATACCGTCCGCCAGGGTTGTAATGACCCCCATAGTCTTCTCTGGATGTTTCTGCTTGTGCAAATGGCAAAACAAAATTCATGGGCTGTGTTGTGCAATTATTTGCAAGACCTTTGTGAGTCTTCCCTAACCCTATTTCGTCTTCTTCTAAATGACACCTTTATGCTCTTTCTCCATGCGATCTTCATAATTTTTGTAACCAAATTCCATTTAGTTGTTGATAATGAAATTAGAGGTCAATGTTCAGTTTAAATGATCATATCAATAGGAGTCAAATCAGTTCCTTCAGTGAGAAAGCAAGTTCAAAGTACAGTTCTGTTGCAAGTTCAATTTCACGGACACTAAACTGGAATCTCACTGTTGTCCTCTATGTCACAAGTTCCCCTTTCACTGTTGTTTGTGACAAAGTATGTTCATTCAAAGGATGAGTACCGCTGACATGGCAATCTAGATCTTTTTAATCTTCTGAGTACAGATCACTCATCTTCACTGTCGCTCAGGCCAGAGTCCTCTGTATCTTCTGGGACAGTACTCAGGCGGTCATTCCAAGTCTGGCGGGCGGCAGTAGCCAGAGTCCATTACACCAGAACCACCCAGATGCAGGCCAACAGTGAAACCACTGCGTGAGTTTAGTCAGGACTCTGATGACATGCAAGAAGATGTGCAGACACCACCTTATGATGGTAGACGCACCCACATATGCCAGTCCCTTTACCAGCACCAGAATACTCCCCTCAGGAGAAGTATAGCAGATGTCAGACAGAACTCAGTGGAAGGTGAAGGCCCATCTCTGTTTGGTGGTCTGGCGGCATTCATTTTAAAGGTGCAGCGCCTACAATGTAAGCACATGAAATCAATGCACAAGCAGTTGGTGTCTATCAATCACAACATGTGCCAGGTGAATGGAACAGTACAGGAAGGACAGAAAGTTACAGCAGTCAATCGAAGGGAGATGACAAATGCAATTAAGGAACTCTGCACTGTAATGCAGCAGGACTATGTCACCCACCGTAGGCGCCATCACAAATTGATGGGTAGGTTGTATGGGTTCAGCAGATCTGTAAATCCCATCACTAATGCAACGGCTTTGCTGTCACGACGTGCAGCGAGCATGCAAGTGGAAATGGCACATTAAAGTGGGGACATTGAACAGGGATTGGTGGAGGTTACCAATGAATTGGAGACTATGCCGACAGCCTGGAGTGCAGTGAATAGCAAGCTGGGTGGTGGGGATAGTGAGGAGCTCTCTAGCCTCTGTAGTATCAGAGCCCCTGTGATGGAACCTAGGCATCACAGTTCCAGACACAGTACTGTCTCAGAAATGGCAACAAGAGATGCCGCTGAGCCCACTGAGCATTCTAGGGAAGTGTGTGGACGCAATAAGTAATGTGGACATGTGTGGGGCCTTGCATATTTTGTGACATTACATTACTAATATGATGTTAATAGTATAACATTTTATTTGAGTACAAATAGTACATATTTGACCTGAAGTTAAGGCCATAAATGTGGTACCTGTAGCAAAAAAGAAACAAGAAGTAGTGTTGTCATTACTTACATCAGAAAGAGTTACACGCAATCTGAGCACGTCTTTGCCTGCCGTCTGCTGCTCTGGCTAGGTCTGCTGGGTGAGGTGTGGCAAAGGGTCGTCTTCCTCATCTGACTCTGTATCTGTGGGTTCCAGTGATATGCCTCTTGTTATTGCGATGTTGTGCAAGAAAGCACATGTGGCCACAATCTTACAGCAGGTTTCTGGACTGTATTGTATCCGCCCCCCCCCAATTTTGTGAAGGTACCAGAAACGACTCTTCAGCAGGCCAAGGGTCCTCTCAATGGCACTTTGCATTCTCCTATGTGCCGCATTGTAACGCTGTTCACTTGGTTTTGGCTGGATTGAGGTATGGTGTTAGGATGAAGGACTACACTGCATATGCACTGTCTCCTACAATTACAGATGTGAAAATTGAGTCATTGTCATCTTTGACCTCACCTGTACGATATGCTGCATTGTTCTCTGCTCCATTACCAAGTAGGTATCCTTCTCCAAACACTCCAGTAAGAAGCTGTGTGTACATTCCACTATGTTTGAAGATGTACGAATCATGATTACCAACTGATTTGAGTTGGTGGTAAATTGCACATGCGAAATCCCCATTTTAGGACCATTCGCAATTTGCGAATAGTTCATACATTTAAATAGCGATTCCTTATCTGCAAATTGCAATTTGCGATTTGCAAAAGTGAGTTGCAATTCAAGGGAATCACTATTTTAGCGATTCTTTAAAATTGCACTGCGAATGCTTCATACATTTGTCATGGCTACATTGCATTCGCAAACTGTGGATTTTTGTGATTAGCACCATTTGCAAATGCAAAATAGTTTGATACATCTGGCCGTATGTCCCGTTGTTAGGGGCTCTTGTAGTATCTGCAGCTGCACCTCAAGAGCATAGAAGGTCGAATATGGTGTTTAGTTAACCGTTACCAGCCAGGCCCCTTCAAGGACCAGAAGGTTTGACAAATTAATCTATTACGCTGTAGTGTTGGACTATTTCCGCACTGTACCAGTGTTTACAGCTGTGGTGTTAGCACCTCACCAGTGCCGTGCAACCTACATTTGGGGCCAGGTTGTCTCAGAAAATTACTATGGCAGCAAGGCTATGGAAGGGAACTGGAAGGTGCTTCAGAATGTCATTGAACAAACAATACATTTTGAATTTTTTGCCCATCTTTTATCATCTTTGTGATTCGTTTGATTATTTCATAGGCTGAATTCAGAAAAGACCCTTTCTTTTTGAGGCGCAGTCTTCTCGAATGTCACGCAAGGATAAAGATAAACAGTGCCTACGTCTCTCACGGTGAATAAATCATGAAGGTTAAAGAGAATATCTGCATATTCATGCATACATTACTTTGTTGGAGGCGATGATTTATTCAGCTACATTTATTTACATACAAATCCTCAGTCACAAAGAAGTCTCAGAAGAGCCCCAAGGAGCCAGAAAGGCTGAGACAACAAAGAGAATTCCAAGTATAATTGAAATGCATTAATTGATTTGAGAAATCCCTACTGAGTAAGACACATTTTAAGAGATGAGTCAAATTCAATAGGAGAAGTGTAAAACCTGCGCACAAAAGTAATCAGCTGTGCAACAGATGCGGTGGCTGGGGACTGTGTGTTTTAGTGGACACATTGCACAACTCTGCAAATGCTGTCACGCACAGGGTTAAGAAAGGGTAAACCAATCATCTTCCATCTCCTTTGTTACAGTTCAGGAAAGGTATGGCAAAAGTAATGTCATGGTTCTCCTACTTTCCAAATTAAAAGGCTATGAAGACCCCACATTGTGACAACAAACTTCATTCAGATCCGTTAGGGGTGCTGGTGTTCATATTGATGGTAATGTTCATGGTGGTGAAGGTAGCTGTGGTATCCTTCATATTGGGTGTGATAGTGCTGTTCATTGACGTCATATTAGTGTTTGTGGTCGTTTTGGTTGTTATGGTGGAGGTGGTGACATTTATAGTGACAGTGGTGTGGTCTTGGCAAGATGGTTGTTGTATCTGCAATGTTGATCATGTTAGAGGTCTTGCTCATGTTGGTCATGTGTGTCGTATTGATGGTAATGGTCATCTTGGTAGTTGTGGTGGATATAATGGTGATCGTGGGTTTGTGCTGGTGATGGTTCCATCTACGTAGCATTGATAAATAACAAATTATCTTCCCTGCTTCTCCTTTTTTTTGCCCAATCTCTTTCTTCACCCCTTCATTATCCTATTGATTTTGACTTCTCTTTTTCTCTGGATATGGCTTAATGTACAAGTTGACATGTATATAATTTTCCCTACTAAGTGAAGCACAATCTGACCCCTGTATTAATGTTTAGATTTATCTCTGATCGCAGTATGTGTTATTCTCTGCTGGACAGGTCCTGGGCACAATTCGTGCATATAACTCACAGCCCATCACATTCTAAGCTCACCCCATGGATTAGTTGCCATAGCCCCACTATATATATATATATATATATATTTGAGCCTCGGGAGGGGGACTGTGATGGGGGGCACACTTTTCTTTGCTATCGATTCACAGATCTGCGAATCTGTGGCAAAATAAAAAAACAAACATGTTCAGCCCAAGGCAGGGTCCTATTGTGACTTAAACCACCAGGCCTACGGTGTCAGGATATCCTTATCCAGCTCACTATGTCTTATTTTTGCTGAGTCCTAAGATATCTGCCACCACATCCTGGTTGATGTGGTGGCAATCAAATCACCAGGCCAATTTTTAAAAATAAAATTGCCACAAATTCATGGAGAATATTAAAAAAATAAAAATTATGAAAACAAGGCAGTCTCCCGTTCTTTTTTTTTCATTGGCCCCCAGGTAGGCCAGGTCCCATAATATAAAATCTACCCACCCCAGGGGGGTAGATTTTATATTGTGGAGGAGAGGGTCACACATGGCACTCCTCCCAAGGCCTATATCAATCCTGGGGACCGCCACCCCCTGGGGCTTTGCTGTGGACTTCAAAAAGGTGGGGGCGTGCACCTAACCCCCCAACCGAAGCCATCCCCCAGGGCCATTCCCTATGTTTCAAGATGCCCATCCACGGAACATAGCTGTTTCTTCTTACTTGCTCGGAGCAATTTAAAGCTCCAACCAAATGAGAGCAAGGAAAAATGCTCCCGCTGTTGGAAGCAGACTTTTCGTCTTTTTCCCTGTCCGCTGTGAAGCAGGTAGGGAAACAGATGAAACAATTGCTCCCACCCGGAGGGAAAGCATTATAAGTTGTTGCTCGTTGTTGGGATCAATGCTGGCTCCCTCCGGAGGCTAGGGCCAGCCAGGGCTGTGGGTGCATAGAGGTTCCCGCCCGTGGCCCCCAGCAAAGAGCAAGTGGGTGCCCTGGATACATTTCTGAACACTAGACAACTAAGGGAGCCCAGGATGGGGTGACTTGTGTGGCTCTTGCTGGGTCGTTTTACCCATAATCCTTTGCAAACCTCAATCTTTGACTAAAAACATATTTTCCTCACATTTCTGTGAACAAAAGTTCTGGAATCTGCAAGGAGCCACAAACTTCCTTCCTCCTTCCACCCAGCAGTCCCCTATGTCTTCTGATAAAAATGGTGCCTTACATGTGTGGGTAGGCCTAGTGCCCGCGACAAGAAAGGGTCCAAAACACAACTTGGATCAAATTCTTCTACTCAAAGCTGACCCATTTTTTGCTAAGTGGGAAGCTGTGGTTTTTGGGCCCTAACACAGCCCACACCTAGGGAAACCTATCAAACCTGTACAGTTTTTATACCTAGACACATAGAGAAATCTAGGATGGCCTGACCTCTGAGTGTTTTCTATATCCACAATGCCCTGCAAACCTCAAACTTTGCCTGAAATCACACATTTTCCTAACATTTCAGTGATGGAAACTTCCAGAATCCACAGGAAGCCACAAAGTTCCTACTACGCAGCATTTCCCTATTTGTGTTGATAAAAGTGCTGTGCCACTTGTGTGGCTGGGCCTAGTGCCAGTGACAGGAATGGATCAAAACAAGGACAATGGGAGCCCTTGCTTGGGGACTTCTATTGACCTCGGTTGGATCCGTTCCTGTTGCTGGAGCTTAACCCAACCACACAAGTGGTGCAACATTTTTATTGCCACAAGTGGGGCAATGCTGGGTGCTAGGAATTTTGTGGATTCCGGAAGTTTCCATCACGGAAATGTTTTAGTCAACATTTGAGGTTTACAGGGCATTGTGGTAAGAAAATGGTGTGGGATGAACGCAAAGCACACCACCCTGGACTCCCCCAAATGTCTAGTTTCAAACTGTCTGGGAGGTTTCTCCATGTGGCAGTCTACCCAAACCCAAAAAGTGCACCTGTTCTCCATTGCAAGTGGGATGATACTGGGAGTTAGCCACACTCTCCGGGCCCATTTGTAAAAACAACACCCCCAAAGAATCAAATATCCTCTTGCTTGCTGTTGGGGTGAGATGTTGTAATCCGCAGGGGAGCAGAAAGACTTTATGCCCATTTTTGAGGGGGTGGGGGCATGGCCATGACCATGATGGGCACTCATACAAATAAAAAAACAAAAAATAATCCCTGGTGTCCAGTGGGCTTTCTTCCACCCGGGGGGGTGCGGGGAGAAGGTGGGGGTAATTCCTCCAACTGCCCCTCCAGGAAGGGGGGAGCACAAGGTGAGGAGCAAAATGGGTAAAAAACGTAGAAACTTCCTAGGAGAGCATCTAGTGATTTATGATTCTGGTTACAGGGGAGTGACGGTTAAAAATTCTCTCTTGGAATGTTATTGGCCTTAGGACGCCTAAGCGTTGTATGAGGTTGTTGCAATACTTGAGAGATTCAGCCACTGAAATCCTAATATTGCCGGAGACCCATCTTATGAAGAAGGAATGTTTAGGCCTTTTCCTTAAACAAAATTGGGTCTGAGACTGTATTTGCTCTGATCAGACTTGTAATACAATGGGGGTAGCAATACTCATAAAATGGGATCTGGAGGACACAGTTATTGCGACCAACGTAGACAGGAGGAGCATATGGGGTATTGCCTATATTCAAACCCATGGTAAAAAAACCTACATTGGTGGGATATTATGGCCCCATTTTGGAGGATGCTGACCCACCGGTTGTATTCATCCCAAAAGTACTAGCTTTTTCAGATCCAGTCATAATGGCAGGCAATTTTCATACAATCTTGGACTTCAAATTAGATAGGTCCAACAACAGTAGAGCTAAGGTCTAGCCCAAAATTCTGGAGGATCTAAAAAGTGTGATGAAACAGATAGGGTTCTGCGATATTTGGAGAAGAAGATCAGGAAAAACAACAGGGCTACACCTTTCATAATAAACAGTGTAGTCATCATTTGTGAAGGTCATAGAGAAGATCGCCAACGTCCAAGTGACCCGCTTCCTGGAAGACAACAACACACTGGACATCTCCCAATCAGGATTCCGTAGGAACCACAGCACCGAGACCGCCGTCATCACCGCAACAGACGACATCAGGACCATGCTCAACAATGGCGAAACCACGGCCCCCATCCTCTTGGTCCTCTCGGCTGCTTTTGACACTGTCTGCCACCACACCCTCTGCACTCGCCTCGACGACGCAGGGATCTGCCACAAAGCTCTTGACTGGATCACGTCCTTCCTCCCTGGCCAAACACAGAGAATCCCCCTTCCTCCCGGGGGCCACCACATCTGCGGCGTTCCCCAGGATCTTCTCTCTGCCCAACTCTTTTTAACATCTACATGGCACCACTCGCTAACATCGTCCGATCCCACAACCTCAACATCGTATCCTATGCTGATGATACCCAGCTGATCCTCTCACTCACCAAGGACCCCACCACCGCCAAAACCAACCTCACGTCGGACTGCACGCCATTGCCATCTGGATGGAGAAGAGCTGCCTCAAACTTAACTCGGACAAGACAGAGATCCTCATCCTCGAATCCAAATGCTCCGTATGGGACGACTCCTGGTGGCCAGCCACCCTTGGAACCGCACCAACACCCACCACCCACGCATGCAACCTAGGCTTCATCCTAGACACATTGCTTACCATGACCCAGCAAGTCAACACCGGCTCATCCTCCTGCTTTAACACCCTTCACATGCTTCGCAAGATCTTCAGATGGATCTCCATCGAAACAAGAATGACGATCACCCACACTCTCGTCAGCAGCAGACTGGACTACAGCAACGTGCTCTACGCAGGAACCACAGCCAAGCTCCAGAAGGAACTACAACGTATACAGAACTCCTCCGTACGCCTCATCCTCAACATCCCTCGCTGCAACCATTTCTCAGCCCACCTCAGAGACCAGCACTGGCTCCCTGTCACCAAGAGGATCACCTTCAAACTCCTCATCCATGCTCAGAAAGCTCTTCACAACAGAGGCCCGGCCTACCTCAATGAGCGACTCACCTTCCACACTCCCACCTGCCAACTCCGCTCCACCAACCTTGCCCTCACCGCCATCCCCCGCATCCATTGAACTACAGCCAGCGGCAGATCTTTCTCCCACCTCGCCACCAAGACCTGGAACACCCTCCCTGCCCACCTTCGATAGACCCAGGACACCTGACCTTCAGGAAACGCCTCAAGACCTGGTTATTCGAGCAGTAGCAGTCCTTACCTCCCCACCTCCCTCAGCGCCTAGAGACCCTAGTGGGTGAGTAGTGTGCTTTACAAATGTTTGATTGATTGTTTAATTGACATTACTTTCTGGTGGATCAGGTCATTGGTGAGTATGTCAGGGTGGTTGAGCATGTCACAGCACATCTGTCGATCACACTATCATTGTGCTATATTTGGTGCAATCAACAAAGCAGAAACCTAGACGGGGACATTAGACAGGTCTTTAACGCTGACCCTGAGCTAAGAGACTGATAAAAAGCAGAGGCTGAGGTGTTCTTGGGTCTGAACAAGGGTCCTGTTTCAATACCTATAGTTCAGGATGCCTTTAGTGCATTTATGAGGGGAAGATTGATCAGTGTCTCGGACCAGAAATATAGACTGCATAAAAGGGTTGTTGAGTCACTGGAGGGAACACTTGTACAGTTAGGGAGGAATCTCATTGACCAGCAGTTATCAGTGGAAAAGAGAGAGGGCATAGAAAAGGAAATGTCAACTGAGAGGGAACAACTATCATTAGTGTTAGATGCCCTGTTAAGGCAAGGTGAGAGGCAAGTAAGTTGGCCCATTTCGATTATGCGGAAAATGCAGGAAAGTTACTGGCTTGGAAAGCGAGATAAGATCGGGTCAGAGATCTGGTTCAGTAGATTAAAGTCAACACCACAGGGCTAATCTGTTCAAATCCAAGACATAGAAGCAGCTTTTCCCAAATACTTTTCTGAGCTGTATGCGGAGGATGTAATGGCATCTACTAGGGAAGTGGAAGATTGACTAGTATGGGGTCCAACTGAAGAGACTGTCAGATGATCAGAAAGACTTGTTGGACCAAGAAATAGCAGTGGGGAGGTGAGGGAGGCAATCAAACAAAGCAAGACAGAGAAAGCCGTGGGTCCTGATGGACTCTCAAATGCATTTTCCTTTGCTTTGGGAGGGGTGGTAATCTCCTTCTTGACACTACTATTTAGGAAAGTACTACGAGGTGGAGTAAGCTCCCACCTTCATGGGATGAGGCAATGGTTTCTTTATTTCTAAAGCCTGGTAAAAATCTTAGGCTGTGCGAGTCATACAAGCCTATATCATTGCTTAACAACAATTATAAGCTGTTTAGAAGCATTCTGGCCAAGAGGTTAGCTCGGGTGGCAGGGCCTTTGATCCATGAAGACCAGAAGGGGTTTATGAAAGGAAGATATCTTCACAAGCTCACAAATGAAGAAATTTGTGCCATAGACCTTGCCACCACCATTGGGTTCCTATTAGCGGATGTCACCCTAGATGCAACAAAGGCTTTTGACAGAGCAAAGAGGTCTTTTTTGAATGCAGTCCTGGGCCTCAACAACATAGGGGGGAGAAGTTCAGAAGTGTGGTGCAAAGAATCTATTCTTCTCCCTTAGCTAAAATTCTTATTAATGGTGGCACCATGGCAGAGTTTAAAATTCAGAGGGGGATGAGACAGGGCTGGCAGTTATTTCAGTTGCTTTTCAATTTATACCACTGGCCCAGAAATGAAGGGAGGAAAAGGCGATAATTCCTTTTAAATTCGAGTCATTGGAAAAAAAGTCTCCCTTTATGCAGATGATTTGGTGGTCTATACAGTCAACATTCGAGCATCATTACCAATGATAGAGAAATTGATGAGACTTTGGGAATGTGTCAGGTTATGATGTAAACGTCTATTAAACAGAAATCATGACCTGGAATATTGGGGAGTCAGTTCCTGAAGCCAAAAAAGAAATGAGGTATTTGGGCATTGAAATTGTCCAGGAAGTGGATAAAATCCAAGAGAATGATTTCAGGAAGGGGATGAAGGAAATTCAGACTCTTCAGGTCAAATGGTTCTATCTCCCATTAACAATTTTTGGTAGAATAAATTTAACAAAAATGATAATCTTGCCAAAATGTACATTTCTATTTAATGCAATCCCTTTAGTATTCAAGAAGGAATGGTTAGTGATGCTTCAGAGCAGAATCAGCACTGATATCTGAGCATCCAAGGCGGCCACGTATTTCTTGGAAGAAACTAAAAAGGAGACACGAAAAGGGAGGTTTAGTGATCCCAGACCTTCAGAAATATGTCTGACTTTTCAACTTAAAAGCTGCTTGTTTTTTTTAAAGAAGCTTCGGCAAGGGGGACCCTGTATGAAGCCATGCTGAAGGATGTTAGGCGTGGAAAATCTTATTTCTTGTATAACTTCAGGGCCATGAAATGTTACCAAAAGTGAGACTGAAAGTGCTTCAAGCCATGGCATATATTTGAGTCCAGACTCCGAGAGCTGTAAAGCTGGCTTATTACAGTAAATTTGCACCGATTTGGCACTCTCGCAATACACCAGAAAGCTTAGCAGATAGATTAGCAATCACTACCAGGGAGGCAGTGATAGCAAGGTGAGGGCAGCTGATACAGGGTGGAGAGTTGACGCTAGATGGTGGTCTTCAAAGGCCTAGCTAGGTCAAGGGTTGGCCCGAGACCAGAAGCAGGAGATCAGGAGCTTGGTGGAGTTTGAAGATTGGATCCGGACAGGAAGCGGAAAAAAGAGGGAGGTCTCTGGCTGCTACTGGTGGATTCTGGATTACATGAATCAGGACTTTGACCTCCCGGAAGAGCTATGAGAAAGAAGCTTGCCTCATCTTTCGCTGCATGGTTTATGGCATATATCTATGTGCTTACTTTACGGTACAGTTAAACCCTCCCACCTGAGAAGGAATCATCTTTTCTCTCTACATAGAAGTTTTTGGTCTCCGGAAAAACTGTCAAAGTTGGGGAAGCCAAGTTCAGTTTGCTGTAAGAAGTGTGGTGTTGAAAAAGCGGATGACATTCATACGTTATGGGATTGTCCAGAGATCTGACAGTACTGGGAAGCGATCCTTAAGGTAACCTGTCAGCTACTCCATGTTGAAATAAAGGTAAGCCTTGGACTTATAATTTTTGGTAAAGTAGATCCCCCCTTTGAACCTTAATAGAAGAAGTGCTAAGTTAGTGTTCTACTTGATTTTGTTGGCAAGGAGGGAGCTATGCAGGAAGTGGGTATCAAATGATCCTCCTACCTCAGCCGACTCGTTAAGGGCAGTGCAACAGGTGTAGAGTATGTACACCTCACTGAGGTCTCAAAGAAGACCAAAGTTCTGAGAGCCTTTGGCTCTGCCAAAACGGCTCTGCACTGTCAACTTTAAATGTCCTAATATTACACCTAAACCTTGAACTTGGATTAGCTTTGAAATGGTTACCTGTGCTCGCCTTTGCTAGGCCTGCATGCCAGACAAGACTCCCTCGGGTCAGACACTGCAATTGCATGGGACTGAAGGCTCTTCTCTGCCAGAACTAAAGAAAATAAGGTGAATGAGGACAATAAAATGAAAAGATTTATTTCCCATTATCCAGCTGCACACTGTCCTGCACTGACTGGGTTCCTCCCCCTTCCCAGGAGGAAGGTAATGGCAGCCACATAGCAGACATACGGAGGGGAAGCCACTGGTGTACTACTAGTACAATAAAGGAAAGCCCATCTGAGCCCATCCGGGCTTGGACTTTGTCCAGTGCCAGGAACTCTGCCTCCCTACCCACTGCTACCCTACTGCGCCCCTCTATGCTCTCATCCCTGGCTGCTGTTCACAGAACTGCTGCCACACCACGCTACACAACAGTGCGGGAGCATTCACAGGCACCTCCTACAATCAATTATGCCTTCTCCCATATTCTACACCCACAACCCATGCACCAAGAGCATGCAGCACCCCACTCACTCACACTCACTCAAACCAGCCACCCACTCGCACAAACCAATCACCACTCATGTAACATGCCACTCTCACAAGAATGCTTCTCAACACCCCCTCACTCACCAAATATCTACTGCACCTACTGCACGATCACACTCCAGACCTGCTCTTCAACAAAGAAATATGGCTAAACCCAACCTCTGCACCAAGCATCGCAACAGCCACCCCCACCGGCTACAAAAACCACTAGGCAAGATCATCAGGACAAGCCTGGAGGCAGAGTCGCAATCATATTCAAAGACACCTTCAGCAGCACCACCTTCACATACACTCCCACATGTTAGATGGGACATCTCACAATCAAGATATGCATCAGAGCCAAGTTCTCCCTGGGTGCAACCCTTGTATAAAGACTGCCAGAAGCTCACACCAGTTTCCCCAGTGGCATCACAGACTTCGTCAAACCCCTTATCATCAACACCAGCACCTTTATCCTCCACAGAAACCTTAACTTTTAACTAAAAGACTACACCAAGCCAAACTCTATGGCCTTTTTAGAAACCTCAGCCTCACCCAGCACATTATTGCAACCACCCACACTGCCAAAAAACAATTTTCTCCTCATTCAGCAACATCACAGTCACATATCCAGCAACTATGACCTGGATAGACCATGCCCTCATTAGTTTCAGCATACCCACCTCACACTGCCACAGACCAACCACCATGGACTGCCTGACACAGCTGAAAAAGCATCACAGAAAAAGGCTGTACTTCTGCCCTCCCATGCACTGGCTCGAGCACAACAGCACCTTACTAAAAACACCCAGAACAGCTGGATCAGTGCATGCACCAACATATTGACTGCCCTCAAGCACAACCCCATTGCAAGAGCCCATCTCAGTCTAGCCGTTTCACAGATGAGTTAGGGCTAATGAAATGCCACTACAAGCAGCTGGTGCACAAACAGATAAAGATATCTTCGAATCACCCCTAAGATGCTATCATCAGCAGATACGGGACACCAAGCATATCGCTCTTGAAGACAGCATCAATCCTAGTACAAAGAGCAGCAAAGAAATCTTCACCATCATCAAAGATTTCAGTGCTCCTCCGACAACATCCCCCCTCAAAAGATGTTTGCAACTAGCTTTCAGAATTCTTCTGTAATAAAATTTATCTCCATAAACAACACCTTTGACCCTCAGCTGGACCACATCACTGTTGCATCTCAACTTCCCATCACAATTGAAGAATTCATTCTGACATTATGGCCCACCATCACCACCGTTGATACACTTGGGGGCCCCATATGACCCTTTTCCATACCATGCCTTGACCAAAGGACTGCTCCTGATCAGTAAAGCACTAACACCAACCCTCAATTCCTCCATTAACTAAGCCACATTCCTGGACCCTGCTCAAGAAATTATTGCTGACCCTGCCACACTTTCCAACTAAGGAACTATGGGCCAGATGTAGGAAGAAACCAAATTGCGACTTGCAATTTGGTATGCAGAAAGGTGTCTCAGACACCTTCTGCAACTCGCAATGGGGTCGCAAAGACCCACCTCATTAATATTAATGAGGTGGGTCGCAGTTTGCGACCCCATTGCGAGTATGGGCACTCAGGGGAATGGTGGCCTGCTGGAGTCAGCAGACCACCATGTCCGTGACTGCTTTTTAATAAAGCAGTTTTTTTTTTTCCCATCTGCAGCCCGTTTTCCTTAAAGGAAAACGAGCTGCGCTTGGAAAAAAAAAAAAAAACCTTTAGTTTCGTTTTTTTTCAGGGCAGGCAGTGGTCCATCGGACCACTGCCTGCCCTGAAAAAATACTTTTTATTCCATTCGCAAAGGAGAATGGACCCCTTCCCGTTTGCGACTGGGTTACCATCCACTTCAAGTGGATGGTAACTGCGATTTCATTTGCGACCGCTTTCGCGGTCGCAAATGAAATTGCATTGCATTGCGAGTCGCAAATAGGAAGGGAACCCCCCTTCCTATTTGCGAGTCGGAAATGCATTTTGCGAGGCGCATCCGACTCGTAAAATGCATTTCTGCATACCGGTGAGGCTTTTGCGCCTCGCAAACGGCGTTTTTCACCGTTTGCGACTCGCAAACTCCTTATTACATCTGGCCCTAAGGGCCAGATGTAGGTAGCTTGCAAATTGCGACTTGCTATTTGCGAGTCCGTGCGACTCGCAAATTGCAAGTCGCAATTTGCTATGCAGAAAGGTGTCTCAAACACCTTCTGCAACTCGCAATGGGGTCGCAAAGACCCACCTCATTAATATTAATGAGGTGGGTCGCAGTTTGCGACCCCATTGTGAGTATGGGCACTCATGGGGATGGTGGCCTGCTGGAGTCAGCAGACCACCATGTCCGTGACTGCTTTTTAATAAAGCAGTTTTTTTTTTCCATCTGCAGCCCGTTTTCCTTAAAGGAAAACGAGTTGCACTTGGAAAAAAAAAACGAAACCTTTAGTTTCGGTTTTTTTCAGGGCAGGCAGTGGTCCATTGGACCACTGCCTGCCCTGAATTTTTTTTTTTTTTTCCATTCACAAAGGGGAAGGGGTCCCATGGGGACCCCTTCCCATTTTCGACTGGGTTACCATCCACTTCAAGTGTTTGGTAACTGCGCATTCCTATTTGTGAGTCGGAAATGCATTTTGAGAGTCGAATCCGACTCACAAAATGCATTTCTGCATAGCAGAGGGGCTTTTGCGCCTCGCAAACGGCGTTTTTCCCCGTTTGCGACTCGCAAACCCTTTGCTACATCTGGCCCTATCTTCCTCATATCATACCCAGCCAAGGTCTTAGAGAAGTAAATTTACTGACACGTCATCAACCATCTCAGCAACCTCTAGTTCCTGAAGGCCATGCTATTCAGATTCAGGACAACCACAGTACCATAAGTCCGTCCGTAAATGAAATCATTTCTAAAGGAGGTGGGGGTTCTCCTCAAGAATAGAGCAAGTACAACCTAGACCTGGCTTGAATTCTCATCACCCAGTGAGGAATTGATACTCACAATGTGCAAAGGAAAATGGTTAACCAATAAAGTCACTAGAATACCTCATCAATTTAGAAATTAATTTCTCTTCACATGCTTTGTCCTCTACCTATTGATTTAGTAAGCAGGTTACTGTTTATCAACAAGAAACAGACTAATAATTTGTTTGGGTCATCCTGTTTTTTGGAAACTCAGAACTGAATCTGTAGGGAATTGAAACACAGCTCCCTGAGCAGGAAGAGAATTAGCAATAACTCTCTGAAAGCTAAATAGTAGTCTGGAATAAATGTCTTGCAGCCTGATTGACAACTGCACTGCTTTAGATTGTTTTCTGGTAAACATGTGCGTTAGTGAGCTTAGACGGCCACAGTGCTGTCATGTCACTTAATTATGCCATGTCATTTAACACTGATGATGTGTTCTGGATGAAAAACCACAGTGTAATTTCTTCTGATCTTGGTCCGATATTAAGTGATATGATTTCCTGTTTGCCTTCCTTAGGCTTACTGTCAGGTGATGTCACTTCCTCTGGTGTCATCAGCATGCTAATTAGTGGTTTTGAGACAGGAAAATCCCTACCACTTTTGGTTGCTGTAAAGTGCCATTTTTTGGATGGTCACCCTCCCCTTTTAGCTGTCAGATGCTGTTGTGTTTGACCTGTCAGTGTACTGAGGCCTGCTAACCAGGCACCAGTACCAATGTTCTTTCTCTTAAATTGTCTGTCAAATTGCAAGGGCCAATTGGCAAGGACCTTACCACCCTGGCCCTGGGTAATAATTACTAGCCAAGTGTCCAATGTCCACCCATCCCAGTGAAACCAGCCTCTCCAGAGTACACTGCCACTAATAGCAATGCCCTCAGTAGGAGACTTCTCAGTGCAAACTGAATCACCTCTCTTATTCCCTGGCTGACTAAAGTCAAAGCATTTCCCAGCCTTCTTGGGATCCCAGTTCTTACCCTGATACTTCTTGCTGGGACCAACAAGTCTTCACCCTGGGCACATGTTGGGCACTCTGTTCCATTACTGGTCTCTTTAGGTCACTCTGTGTCCTCTCTTGGTGCTGGGCTGGAGACCAGGTCCTGTTGTTCGTGCAGATGTCCCTTTGTGCATCTTTCTTCTTTTCCAGGAAAGATCTGAGGCTGGTGCCTGGGGAGCCCTTAAATCCTGGTTTAGGGGGTGTTTACAGGTGTGAGGGACAGTGGCCAATGGGCTACTAGTCCCTGTGGTTAATCCACTCCTGGTAGAATGAGTAAGATCCTTGATGACAAGCTTCAGCAAAGCTCCCTGGAGAAGAAGAGGCTTGAACTTTCGGAAAGGAGACTAGCCTTAGAAGAAAAGGGGGCTAGATTGGGACTAGTTCCCAGAGATGGTGACAGCAAATAAAGTAAGGAAAGTGAGGGTTCTTGTGACCCTAAAATCCCCAAAGGGATTGTCCCAACAAATAATGCAGGAGATGACATAGACAAATGGATTGCAGCATTTGAGAGATGTTGCAGAATGAAGAAGGTTTGGCCACAGCACTGGGGCTTTGTACTTTGGGAGTTATTCCCAGCTAAGGGCAGAGATAGACTTCTGACCCTACTTGGGGAAGTGGCTAAGTCCTGTCCCCAAATGAAAGAAACTATAATTGAAGGGTTTGGACTCACCACAAAGGAGTACAGAGTCAAGTTTAGGGACACCCGAAAAGGCCAAGGCCAGACTTGGGTGGACTTTGTAAACTCCTCAGTCAAAGCACCAGAGGACTGGATAAAGGGCAATAAAGTTGACAGTTGTGCAGGGCTACATAATCTCTTGATGAGCGAGCACATCCTGGCTAATTGATACACAGAGAGATTGTGACTGCATCTGGTAGCTTCTGAGTTGTCTTCACCCAGAGAGCTAGGAAAGATAGCTGACTAGTGGGTTAAGTCCAGGATAACCCAGACCAAACCCCAAGGTGGAGGTGACTCCAAGAAGTGTGCACAGTCTTCTCAGTAGGGGAAGGGAATAGCACTGACAATAGTAAAAAGACAGAGCCCTCACCAGGCCCCCAAAAGAACTCCAAGGAGGGTGAACCCGAGACACTTCCCAGACCAAAAGCAAGGAGTTGGAGGGTAAGAACTGGGATCACAAGAAGGCTGGGACATGATTTGACTGTAGTCAGGGCATAAAAGAGGTTATTCAGTTTACACCAAAAAGTCCTCCACTGAGAGGCAGTCAAAGGACATTGTTAGTGTTGAGTTGGGAGTAGCAGTGTGCTCTGGAGAGGCAAGAGATTACACTGAGGCTACCTTAGTGTCCTTGGGTGGTGTGGACATTAAACCCTTGCCTGTCTTACCTTCCAACTTGGAAAAATACAGACAGTGGCCAAGATTCAATGGGACTAAGTTAGAGGCTCTGAGGGATACGGGTGCCAGGGTCACTGTGGTGACAGCAAAGCTGTTTTCCCCAGACCAGATGATCCCCGGTGATAATCGCCTTATTATCAAACCTGATAATGAAACTAGGTCACAACCAATGGCTTTGGTGAACCTAGAGTGGGGAGGGGTAACTGGCCCAAAGAAGATGGCTGTGTCTCTTGCCATCCCAATAGAGTGTTAGGAAATGATTTGGAAACTACTGCCTGGGGAGAAGTTGAGAAGCGGGTCCATGCAGAAATGCTGGGTCTCCCCGGGTGGGTGTGTGTGACTACAATGGCACAGGCTGCACATCAGGGCAAATATAAGAAACTGGAGCCTGAAACTAAGGCCCAGTACCTTAAGAGCAAGGGGAAGGGCAAGAGGACTGCTGACCCAGCCTCTACTTTCACACAGGATCGGGGGATAACTCACCCCAAAATGAGGCCCTAATGCCTGATGAAGGAACTGCAACTGAGGAAGTCTAGCCAGGACTGGCAGAGCTACTCAGTGCAGGGGACCCTCCAGGGAAGAGCTTTGCAAGGAGCAAAGAGGTTGCCCTACCCTTGAGAGCCTCAGGCAGCAAGCTGCCAGGCACGAACAAGGAGACCCCAGTGTTACTCAAAGAGTCTTTTGGGAGGATGACCTACTGTTCACTGAGACTAGGGACCCCAAACTAGGGGCAGCCAGGAAAGTGTTGGTCCCCCAGGTGTATAGAGATTTCATCCTCACTTTGGTTTCTGATATTCCACTGGCTGGACATCTGGGACAGTCCAAGACTTGGGACCGGTTAATGGCCTCAAATGTCTGAGAGTGTGAAGGAGTTTTGTCACTCATGTGTAACCTGTCAAGCCAGTGGCAAGACAGACTCACAACCAAAGTTTCCCTTAATTCCACTACCTGTGTTTTGGACTCCCTTTGAGAGGGTAGGGATTGACATGGTTGGCCCCCACTACATCTCGGAACAGGTTTATTCTAGTGGAGGTGGACCATGCCACTAGGTACCCAGAGGCAATCCCACTTAGGACTGCACCTGCAGTAGCCAAGGCCCTCCTGGGTATCCTAACCAGGGTATGGTTTCCTAAAGAAGTGGTCTCTGAGAGAGGGACACATTTCATGTTTGCATACCTAAAAGCTATGTGGGATGAATGTGGTGTGACTTACAAGTTCACCACCTCCAGACTAATGGCTTAGGTGAGAGGTTCAACAAGACCAAAAAGGGCATGATCATGGGACTCCCAGAGAAACTCAGAAGGTGGGATGTCCTCTTGCCATGCCTCCTGTTTGCATACAGGGAGGATCCTCAGAAGATGGTTGGTTTCAGCCCGTTTGACCTTCTGTTTGGACACCCTATAAGGGGTCCTCAGAGTGTTGTGGAGGGATGGATCAGAAAGGGCTCTCAAGCAACCTAAGCCAGCCAGGAGCTTGTAAGTCACAGGTAGGATCAGAGGACAGCTCTGGTTGACTATCAACCTGGCCAGCTGGTGTCGGTTTGGAGTCTATGGCTCCCAGGCCCCTCCAGGACAAATGGCCTGGGTCCCTATCCCATTGTGGAGAGAAAGAGGGAAGTCATCTACTTGGTTGACTTAGGCACCCCTAGAAATCATCACAGAGTGATTCATGCCACTCACCTAAAACCACACTAGGACTGGACTGACATGGTCATGCTGTTGGTCACAGGTGAAGAGCAGGAGGAGGAGAGTGAGCCACTCCTAGACCTCCTGTCATCCAACCCACAAGATGGTACTGTGGATGGTGTTGATCTGTCAGCTACCCTCACTGCACAGCAGCAGGCTGACAGGAGGCAGGTTCTCAGTCAGTTTACAGAGCTCTTTTCCTTCACCTCTGGACGGACAACATGGTATACCCATGATGTGGACACCGGTGACAGCCTCTCTGCCTGTCAAGAATAAGTTGTACAGACTGTCTGACCAAGTTAAGGATTGCATCAAAACTGAGGTCAAGAAGAGCTAGGGGTGACTGAACCCTCTAATAATCCCTGGGCTGGTCCAGTGGTACTTGTCCCCATGCCTCACTCAAAAGGTGGCAATCCTGAGATGAGGTTTTGGGTGGATTATAGAAGGTTGAATGCAATCACTAACACTGAGGCACACCCCATTCCCAGAGCAGATGAGCTTATTGATAAGCTAGGGGCAGCCAAAATCCTAAGTGCCCTTGACTTGACATCAGAGTACTGGCAAATTGGACAGAACCAGGGAGCAAAGGAAAGATTTTCGTTCTACACTCCTGAGGGCCACTTTCAGTTTAAGGTGGTGCTCTTCGGCTTGAATAATGCACCTGCCGCTTTTCAGAGGTTGGTGAATCGAGTTCTCTCAGGCATGGAAGACTTTAGGGCAGCTTACCTAGATGACATAGCTGTCTTTATCTCCACCTGGGAGGATCACCTGGTCCACCTCAGACAAGTTTTACAGGCCCTGCAGCAGGCAGGATTGACTATCAAGGCAAGTAAGTGGCAGATAAGACAGAGTTCTGTTGTCTACTTGGGTCACCTGGTAGGTGGAGGCCAAGTTAGACCTTTCCAGGCCAAAAGCCAAACCATTTTGGACTAGCAGCCTCCTATAGCTCAGACCTAAGTCATACTATACTATATTTATACTATAGGATACTATTTGATGCTTGTGAGAGGGTATGGAATCATTGTGGCCCCTCTCACTGGGTTAACCTCTAAGACGTAACCCAGGAAAGACATTTGGACAGCAGCCTGTCAGAATGCCTTTGATGCCTTGAAAGCAGACATGTGTTCAGCACCTGATGGGAAACAATTAATTGTCCGCTCAGATGCTTCTGAACTAGGGATTGGGGCAGTGTTGTCACAGACCAAAGAGGAGGGTCAGGATCAGCAAGTAGCTTTTATTAGCATGAGGATCCTTACCAGAGAGCAGCATTAGAGTGCCATTGAGAGGGAAGCCTTTACATTGGTTTGGTCCCTGAAGAAGTTGAGACCATACTTGCTTTGGACTCACTTCAAAGTTCAAACCGACCACAGGCCTCTCAGATGGTTAATGCAAATGAGAGGAGAGATCTCCAAATTGTTGAGGTGGTCCATTTACTTACAGGGGATGCACTTTGTAGTGAGACAGGTCAGGGACTGACTGTGCCAATGCAGGTGGCCTTTCCAGGTTTTCCACTTAGAAGATGAGGACTATCAGAAGGGAGGTTAGTGCTCATCCCCTTTCATCTTGGGGGGGGGGGGCGCATCCTGCAAAGTGCCCCTTTTTGAATGGTCACCCCCCCACATTTCTTTCTGTCAGAAGCTGTGATTTTTGACCTGTTAGTATTCTGGGGCCCGCTAACCAGGCCCCAGTACGATTGCTCTTTCCCTTAAAGTATATGTTGAATTGCATAGGCCAATTGGCAAGGACCTTACCACCTCTGTAAGTCCCCAGAAGTGTGGTAAAGAGGGACCAGGGCTGCAGCACTGATTGTGCCATTTTGGGTACTCCAAGTAAAAGAGAGACTGAAGAGCTGCTGCTTCAGTGAGACTCTGCCCACACCAGGTGCAGGCAGAGTCCCTGTTACTGCCAGTCAGTCACCCCTAGGGCAGGCCCCCTCTAGCCCAGGGGACAGGGGGACTGTTCCACGAGTGAGGACATATGTGCACCACATTTAAACTGCAATGATGGCCTGAGTAACTGGCAGTCCATTGGATAACATGGGCTGGCATCTGACCACTGATCAGATGTCCAGCTCTGCAATGGCCCGGTCAAATCCTGTCATGTTTGGTATCAAACACTGTGCTTTTTAATCCTAAACATGATGTCCATGTTTAGGATTAGAAAGCAGATGCCCAGGTGGCACCCGTAGAGGGTGCCACCAAGTTACCCAGTCCTGTACTATTTTGGCAGGCTCGCCAGAGTTGCTGCCACCACGGACAGAAGTCTGAAATTCTTGGCAGGATGTAAGACAAAGGGCCTGAGCATGAAGGAGGTCACACCTCCTCCCTCCTAGGCTGGCTAGTGAAATTAGCATCAGGGCGGTAAGCCTCAAAGGCACCCCCACCTTTGATGTGCTGAGAGTAGTGCCCCTCCCTGCCCCGAGGAGGATAAAGACCTTCCCACCCTGCCAGGCTGGGCAGGTTGGAAATGAGCTATGCAGGAGGCATGCACCTTCCTCAAACTAGCCACACCTTTGAGAGTAGGCTAGGAGGTCTGCGTGGCCAAGAAAACGTTCTGCCATCTTGGCAGACGCTAAGCATAGTCGGTTCTGGGTAGAAAGTGACATACTCCCCACAGGAAGTCATTACTGCAGGGGTGGACTACCACAGGGACAGTAGCCCATTGATCACTCTGGCTCAAAGCCTTAAACACCCCCTAAACCAGGATTTAAGTGGCTCCCCTGGCAACAGAACTTAGATCTTACCTGGAAAAGAAGAAAGAAGCACAAAGTTCTGACTTGGAGCCATCTCAAACCAAATGCTTCCAAAACGGAAATACCCACTTGTGGTGACTGGAATCATTATGACCCACTGTGCGCCTGGCCTGGCAATCTCAGACCACCTCCTCAAGTATCCAAGGAAGTTAAAAACATTGGAATTACCTTGGACTCCAAGTTAACAATGAATGCCCAAGTAGACAAATTAGCACGATCAAGCTTCACCGCCTTAAAGACTCTGCGTCGCATCTTCCCCACCTCGGATTTCCACACAAGGTACAGGCTACTATTTCTCTTGTACTTTCTAAACTGGATTATGCCAATGGCATCTACCATGGATCATCTCTATTATGAAAAAACTCTGCTGCCAGGCTACTATTACTTGTGAAGCCACAAGCCCAAGTCTCCCCTGCCTGCCTTGAGAGCACTGCACTGGTTACCCATTGCCAGAAGATCCACCTTCAAGCTGCTTTGTATCACCCACAAAGCTATACATGGAACATGACCACTTTTTATCTGAATCAAAATAACCAAATACATTCAACAAACAATGTAAAATATAAGATCCACAGATGAATATCTTCCCTTCAGAAGACTACTCAAGAGTTGGCTCTTTCCTTCATAACCACCATCATACCCAAACAGCAATAGACTGCACATGCCTGTGTTGATAAATATTTATAGTCTGATTATGTGTATATTCCAGATATGTATAGTTCCTTAGGAAAAATGTATTGTTACAATGTCATAATAATACATTATACACATGCTCTTTAAGCCGGTTTATTTACTCACAGTTAAATATATATATATGTGTGTGTGTGTGTGTGCGTGTATGTGTGTGTGCGCATTTGTGTATATATATGTGTGTGTGTATATATACATATATGTATGTATATATTATTCTATGCTAAAAATTGAGGGAAAAAAAATCAATGTTAAAAAGTACACTTATCAATTAACTTGAAATATTACAAATCTTGAAAGTCTGTGTTTATACAATACTACTTTTCTTCTCATATTATTATATTCCTTGAACATATATTCCCTTACTAAGTATTTACATATCTATTTATTATTCTAGTCCTATTGTACTAGAGAAAAATTAAATAAATAAAATAAAATTTATAAATAAAATTAAAATCATACATATTTAAATTAAAGTTATATGTATATATTAATAATAAATAAATAAAATAAAAATATTAATTAAAAAATTATATATATATATATATTTCCAACAATCCTGTTACATGCAGAGAGTTCCAGGACACCAATTGGAGGTCCCAAAAACTTTATTCACCAATGCTTCCTCCCAGAACAAAGCGTTTCAGCCGTAGCCTTGATCGCGTAAGGTTACATGTAACAGGAGGATTGTTGGCAATAATATGTGGATGGCTAGGTCCACGCCTGGACCGCTACTGAATTAGTAGCCTCGGATGTCTGGCAACGTTGGTGATAGATATATATATATATATATACTAAGGCACGGCCAGCGTGATGCCAGAATGCCGCCAAGGCCCGGGCCACGATGGCCCCTGGTCCTAAACGCAGCACCACCCCAATTGGAGTGGTGCTCTGTTCATAAATCCTGCGGCAGTGAGGTGTCAATCGAAGAACGAGCTCTGTTTACCAGGCAGTGCTGCCTGGTTTCTTTACTGCTGCTGCATGCTAATGCATAAAACAACAATGGGTGTTAACCAAGGGCGCAACGGCCATTGGGCTGAACAGGCTTTATCCACCACCCCATCAGTTGCTGTAGGCTGGGCTAGGACTGCTCTGCTCCAGGCCTGTAGATTGAACACTTCAAAATATTCCTTTCCACTCTGTAGCAGCTTGAATTGCAATAAACCAGCAGCCCTGCTTAGTGTTTGTTTCTGTCATCAACTCAGTGCAATCAACGACCTGCACCGCCCTGCCTATTCTTTTCCCTCTCAATGAAGATTACAAGGTGTGAAGACAGATACACAGGTAAAAGGTGGTGTTATCACCCACACTATCAACAAATACACAGAAGGGGTACCCTGCAGTAGGCCCACTGCAAAAAAAGCCGGCAATGAGCCCCCATGCTAGGACAATCTAGACAGAGACATTCCTGAAGTATTTTGCCTGCCTTGTAAGGAAAATGCTCATGAAAATAGAACTACACAGGACATTACTACTAAAAGCAGTTAGTTTGATTTTTCTTAGTAGCGTGAACCTATTTGTAATGTGCAGCGCCACTACAAAAGTGGGAAACTAGGGGTAGGGGGTGGACTCTGCTCCGCTCACAGAGTTTGCAGAGTTTTTCCCACTCTGCTTAGAGCGTGGAGTTCCGAAAAACTCTGCGCAGCTGAGTTTTTTCCTTGTTCGCGCTCGTCAACGTTAAGTTAGAGAGCGTGAGCAAGGAAAATCTTACTACAGGCCATTTCCCAGAGAGATTTCTCAATGCAGACGGTCATGAATCGTCGCTTCAACTTGCTTTGAGAAACCTTCCGTACCAGTTGAGGAAGCTGCTGATCGAGTAGAAAATCTACTCGAGCGGCAGAAAAGAGGCAGCTGCGCATGGTGCCATTCGCACTGATTTTGTAACGTGGAACAAACACCTGTTGTTAAAAATCAGTACTCGCCGCTTGCGAAACTCCACGTAGTGCAATGGAGTTTTTTTGGTCGCTTCGCAGAGTTTTGCATTGCGGAACTCTGCAAACTCACCCAAGCCTAACCAAAAGCCACCTGTTGTGCCCCATTTATTGGGCAAAATCATAATTGGATTTATTGCGCCCAATAAATTCATAGCCTGTGATGTTGGATTTTATCAGGTCTGATAAATATTACACTGTCCTCTGAGCTATTCATAATCTGGGCCAAGGAAGAGAATATAGTGCACAGTACAGAGAAGTACCTATCTTGATTTCTTGCCACGTAATCCCCTCACAACAGAATATTAATTAGAATTAAATCTGACAAATTAGTCCATGATTTTATTTTAAATATAAATCACATCATATCTCCATTCATGAGTTTTGAATCTTCCCACACTCCAAATCAAAATTGTATATCCATTACTCATATATTATTTCTGAAAGGCAGTTCCGTATTCGCCTTCCTAGTCTGTAATTGTTAATCCATCATTTCCATAACGACCTCACAGCCAACAAGTGTTTCGTCTAATGACTTCATCAGGGCTGAAATTTAGTTGCTTCATCATGTGAAAAATCACCTGAATATCAAGGCCAAAAAATAATCAATAGTCACCATGAACCAATAGATATTTAAAGTTCCCTATATTAGAAAAAGTTAAATAGAAAGAACAGAACCCCACTCCATTGGACAATATCCAATTACAATCCATAACTAAGAGTGATAAGCTGTTAGTATTGAGATACACCCATTGTGAACTCATTAAACACATATCCATGTGCCACCGAAATAAAACACCAAGAGTCAATATTAATCATAAATTATTACGGCTATATTGACCAATGTAAAGGTAGCATGCCCAATTCCCATGTGAGTAAAAAAAATAAAATTAGTTAGTACATGAAAAAGACGACCACTTTTACTGTCACATAGCGTATGAAATCCATCAAAACACCCAACCATCATAAATCCAAGTGCTGGTTACATTAAACATAAGTATCGAGTACCTGAAATGTAATCACCTAGTCATGCGAAAAACCACCTATTTATCAAGGCCGATAATATCTCAGGGAAATGATCCTTTCAATGGAGGCTGACCACTAAACAATAAATTACAGAGAATTCATAAGTATTAGCAATACTGGATATCATACAGACGGAGTCGAACGTGTGCCCTGCAAAGGCCTACGAACTCCATTAGGCGTACAAGTTAATGGTTCCATTAATTTAAATATTTACCACCTAAAACCAAATCCCAGCAAAGCGAAAAGCCGGCAGTTAAGCGCCCGATTTCCACTTCACTCGAACGGACGTGAGTACGCTGTCAGCGCCGCGCCCGTAAAACTCCTAATTTACCAATTAAATCAGAGCAATAGAAAGAGGACTCCTTGGACCAATCCTCTATTCCCGCACCAACAATGAACTCCGGCAAAAAATATAAACCTTTAGACATCCTCAGTACTCAGATATTTATCAAAAATTAACTACCCACGATAAGAACCACTTAAAATTACGTGTGTCCAGTAAAAGTGGCTTTCAACATATAACATTAAATGAAAACTTATCGACCAAAAATAAATACATATAGAAAAAAGGGAAAAGGAAGAAGGAAAATATTAGAAAGTGCCAAATATGACTGTCAAGAAACAAAAACATGCAGTAACAATGTGTAATATAAATAAAGAGCATCATAATTGCATATCCATTCTTATTTGGCCTTTGTATTTTCTACTTACAAACTCCTCTGTTAGCTAATATAAAATGCCCAACTTCAAATTACTTTGATACTATTATCACAGATCTTATAAGTTTATCGTCTCTTTGAATTGGAATTATACAAACATTTTACATATATCACATTCAAAACACCTGACCATCGATATATTTATCCTAGAGTATAATGGTGGGCACATTCAAAATAAAATAGTACAATAGTAAGTAATATTGTAATTGACAATTCCATTGGGCAAACATTAAAGTGGTTAAATATACCTAGACAAAAACATCGCCAGATAGGCTCCTTACAGAGATAAAATTCATATTCCTGATGATGTTGACTTGTAATTAACTAAGACTGAACTTCATTATTATACCTAAACCTATTCTCCCAGGAAGTACTCCAATTCCCGATCTGTATTTAACCCGTCTTCCACCGCTCTAAGGCGCATTATCCATATTGCTTCCTTTCTCCGTAGTGTCAATTCCCTATTTCCCCCTCTCGGATCTTTCGGTATATATTCACAACCGAAGAACTCAAAACGACTTTGTGTGTTTTGAAACTCACAACTCATCATGTGTGCCACCAATGGATATCTGACATCCTGTTGTGCCAGAGATCTTGCATGTTCCCCAATTCTCACTCTAAGTGGCGGAATTGTGCCCCCTACGTAAAATAGCCCACATTTACAGAGACCTAAATACACCACATAAGATGTGTTACAATTGATGCTAGATCTGATCGTAAATGTCTCACCCAACTTATTGGAGAATTCTTTTTTTCCCGTGGCAGGCCCATTTACAAAGTCCACAGTGACCACATTTAAAAAAGCCTGTTCACTGGGCTGACAACCAATCAGTACTTGGAGAAGATTTTGGAAAGCTAGGGCTGAGAATATCTTTCAATGATCTCCCCTTACGATGAGTAAATGTTGGCTTATGTGTCACAAACTCCCTCAATAATTCATCCTGGTATAGAACGTGCCAATGTTTGGAAACATATTTTCTCAATATCTAAGCTGTGTCAGTAAAATCAGTGATTAGTCTCACCTTCCCCCTATTCTCATCCTGTTTATGAGTGGGATTGTACCCAGGCTTGAGTGTAATGTGCCTTGGCACATGTCTTGCCCTTTCTTGGGCCTTCTTGATGATTCGTTTCTGATAGCCTCTTATCTCTTATTCTGTTTGCCCATCTCCTCAATACATTCCTCAAATTCCACATCCCTGCTGCAGTTCCTTCGTGCTCTTATCATCTCACCATAGGGAATTAACTCAACCTGGTGTTTGGGGTGTGCACTTTCTGCATGCAGCACAGAGTTACATGCAGTAGACTTACGGAATATTCTACTATGTATTCGGCCATCTTCAATAAATAACTCAACATCCAAGAATTCTGTCAGTTTTTCACTATAATGGTGTGTAAATTTAACATTCATGCTATTGGAGTTCAAAAATTAAAAAAATTCCATCAACTGATTGACACTGCCTGTCCAAATCATTATACAATCGTCAATGTAACGTCCCAAATAGAATATAAATGTTTGCCAGGGAGCTGCACCAGGACCCCAGACCCACCTCTCCTAAACAGTCCCATAAATAGACCTGCATAAGAAGGGGAAAATCTGGAGCCCATGGCCACCCCCTGTTTTTGTCTATACCAGTCCTGCTTGAAAAGGATGTGTGCAGTAGTTGTCTAGCTGCTGCTTTTTGGTAGCCTTCTGAGCAGGTAGAGTGATGCGTCCAAATAAAATCTGTTTGCATTCTCCAGTTGATGTCTAATGAGGTAGATGGTGAACCTTCTGAGGGAATCCTAAATGTGAGAAAATGCATCATAGGGGTGGGTTGGAAATGGTTAGAGAAGGTGTTTGTGATAACTTTGTTTACTTCAAGGGTGGTAATGGAGTGAGGTAAGCATTAAATAGAAGTGGCAAGGTGATAGAACCTTGCAGCTCCCCAGAGTCTGTGCAGAAGTGAGCAAGTGACTGTGGTGGTTTTAGATGCCAAAGTTAGAAGGAGATTCAGTCTAAAATGATTCCCTACATAATAAGATATTCTAGCCTCTGTAGTTGAGTGGAGCAATGGATAGTAGACAATCCGAAAAGCAATACGTGGCAACTCCATTCCTGTCAGCTGACGACTTCAGGTCGAAATGAGGGTCTATTTTGTTCCGTTGCCAGGATGGAAGCTAGTTTGACAATTAGAGGGAAAGCTGTTTTTCTTGAGGCATTTGAAGATTTATTTGAAAGCAGTTCTTTCAATCAGCTTGCATTGGAACCTCCTATTGAAGATTGGCCAATATCAAGCCCAATCAGTTGGATCATGGGTCTTCTTCTGTATGATTACCTTAGTGTTAAGAGGTAACAAGGGCATTGAGGACGTCTCTATTTAGGAAGTTGTTGGTGATGCTTCTATCCTACATAGTAGTGTTAGTGGAGAGTTGGACGTATTTGGAAGCTCAAAATGGACAAATATTTGGTGGTGAACAAGCTAGAAAGCTGATCTTGGGTAGACCGTTAACAAGGTAGAGAAGAGTTGTTTTAAAGTTGCCACAATGTGTTGTCTGGGAGTGTTGATTCTCCTGTCTAATCTGAGGATAAAGGCTGCTGTGTAACTTGCTTCTGAGATAATATTCCAGTGTATCAGTTTTCATGACAGGATTGTCTGCAAGGGTATCACACAGGGCTTAGTAGTAGCGTAGGCCATATGGTGAACTTAAGAGAGGATCATTCTAGGTTCCTTCTAGGTGCATTATGATTTGGAGCTCCGGTGGAGGTCATGGTCCTTTTGCCTTTTTTTGATGACCAATTATACAGCCTTGTGTGATGCAGAAAGATGAGCTTACAAGTGCAGTCATTTGACTGTTTCAGTTGATGTTACAAGGTTTTGATTTCAGTCTTCAGCATCTTTAGTTCTGTGTTGAGCCACAATGCCTTAAATTCATGGCTCAGGCAAAAGCAGATCTTGAGTGGTATAAGTCTAGCTATCACTTTGTAAAGTCTTTTCTTCCTTTATGCATTTGGGATACTAAGGATGCGATGAGGTGTGATGAAGTTGAGCTTGTTATAATGTATATTGCTGCCTCCTGGTCATGAAGGAGGCAGAGAAGGAAAACAGAGAGAAGGAGAAAGGAAGGGAGAATGCAATGCAGAGTGTCTGAGGAAGAAGCCTTCTGGATCTGAGCCGGTCTTCCCAAAGACATTTGTATCTCCCTGGACAAGGCAACAGTGCTTTACATGCAACTGTACATACACATCAAGCCACAATGTATGGATCAAAGGAAATTTAAAAATAGTGTAGACTGGAGGGATCAGGAGATGAAATCAGGTTGATTTTATAGACAAGGAGGCAGTAGCAGGTACTGCCCACTAACTTCATAGTTTCTGTCTCCTTTGTTATAGTTACATTTAGCTGAAAGGGGGCAGGGGGAAAAGTGGTAGGATTTAACTCACTATTGAACGGTTCTGGTAGTTGATACTGCAGAGTAGCAACTATTTACTGGTGCAAAGGTTGCACGCTTCCAGTACTGTCCACTTGTAATTGAACCATGATGAGCTCTTTAAGGTGCCTGCAAATAGATCAACAAAATGAAAAGACCAGCTATATGATCCCGCCACATCTACAAATACAGAGCAGCAATACTTCATCACAGCTGAAGTTCAACAAAAGCCAGAGAATGCAAGAAACTATCAGAATGTAATAGAGAGAGGCAGTGATAAAGTATTGTATTGTCATTTGGATAGCACTTTTGTACAAAGCTATGGTAGAAACATTTGTTTGTTAAATGTTCTTAGTGCTTTTAATCCACTCCTAACATTAGGCACTATTTAAATAAAAACTGAACAAAAAAATGGTATATTCTGTCATAAGGGTTTATCACCTATTCTAATGAATGCACAGGCCTCCAAAGCCTTTTTTGTTCATAGGTGTTGCCTTAAGCAAAGTGTATTGTGGGTGCTGCAGTGTGACGTTTATATGTATTTTTCTAGCATAAAAGCTGCTTGGGGTTGATTGAATGACTAAATACCTGAGTTTTCACATCTGAAGGGTAGCTTCCTTCATCACTGTGCACTTTCATAGCTCTGTATTCTATGCGCTTAAACTATATATTTGTAGAACACTCCTTAGATGGTATCTGTTTGAGCAGCCGCCTACATTCTCACACGTCTCTCCTACACCTATGAGTAAATGTAGCTACATGCTTGTTTATGACACAATTTCAGCAATTTCAGATATGTCCACACAACAAAACAGTTCAAACACAGGCCAGACAGCACTCACATACTTCTGCCCTTAAATTAGAATTGAATGCTTTAGCAACCCATCTCTCACTCATTTTCTCTTCAAATTCACTGAGACATAGCATTAAAAACATAACTCTGTTCCTGACTAATGACATCAACAACTCCCCCTGTAGGCTACACGGCAAACATGCATTGTTCCATTGATAGCACTCTATGGAGTAGTGCGCTACTATTCCGCAAAGGCACTTTGGTGCCTCATTAGGAGTTGGAAGCATTGTTTAAATACAACTACAATAAAAATCAACATACTTGAACCCTACAGCATTTGAGGCCATAATAATGCCAATACAGAGCTAGCCATATTTCCAATGATGTAACCTATCCATAAGCTATCCTATCCATAAACTTCCCATAAATTTACAGGGCCTGGATTACAAAGGTAAACTTACATGTTTTGTGTACTTTTACACTTTTTCAGTATTCAAAAACCTGCGTTCTAATGGTACGTTTATAGCAGAGAACTCCAAACTTAAAATGATAGGCCTGTCCTACCTTTTTATGTGCAAAGTTGCCAGCCCCGATTGAGGAGTCTCCTCAGTCATAAACTTACTTTTAAAATGCAGTTTTGTGAACACTGAAAAAGAGTAAACTTACACAAAACATTTAAGTTTACCTTTGTGAATCAGGCCCATTGACTTTACTTAAACCCTGAATGAGAGTTGGGTTTTAAATTTTGATCCATGTGCAAATGGATGTTTGCACACGGATCAGAATATTGAGTTGTGCAGCAGTTAACACACCCTGCAAACTTCTCCTGACAGAATTCATCAGTAAAAAGTGAGGAAATCTCAAGATAATATGCAGTAACCATTGTGGTGAACACCAATTGTTGTTTGTTCAGCACCAAGCTGCCTTAAGGTGTTTGTCGCTTTTTAAAAGTAACAACTCAGCTCAACTGATATCTTGCATGCATGCTTTTTCAATATATTTAGTGGGTGCATTCCGACACAAAATGCATAACCAGTGGCAATCGTAGAAGAAATTCAGCAGAAATGGTGGGTTGTGGCTCTGGAGCATTGTCAGCTGAGAGATAGCTCTAGTGCTTGACACATGACCAATGGCTAAATTTAGAGTTAGCTAAGCTATCTGAAGCGTGCACAAAACATTTACATCCTGGCAGAGGCATACCTCCATCGCATGAAGAAAACACCTCTATGATCGGTTTCCAAGCTTATACTGTAAGGCAGCTGTTGAATTTGCTTTTACCTATTTCTTGTGTGTGTATTTTTTCTCCATGTTGTGTCCATGCGGATGAAGTACAGCAGGACTTTGTGTAGGCATTCTATAGTGGTTTCCTGCCTTTTCAAACTAGTGTAGTTTGTGTGTGGCAGCAAAATGATTAGGAAATCTCATTCTGCTGTCAAACGTAGTCTAGGTCTGTCAACAGCAACATAACTCTGATGTTGGATATAATAGGCCACAAAGGCAAAAAGCATTGCACAATAAAACACTACTTTGGGCACCACTTGTTCTGGTGTTACAATGACAAACTGGTAAACATGTAGCCTGCCTAGTTTCTTTTGTGTGCTCTATTCAGGGTTGTCCCTTTCTCTATCTAGGTCTTGCAAATGGCTATCATTGGTATACACACAGAGGAACAACCGATATCGAGTATATGGTCACTCTTCTCAAAGGGATTTTTCAGATGTTTACAACATATGTTGCACTTTATAATGCACGTTGCCCCACAGGATTTAAAAACAACAATAATATTTTAGTGGATTTGATCCTTTATCTGCTGGAGGTTTAAGAACACAATTGAAAGCACAGTTGCTGTTATTATTACTTCTGCTATTAAGAGCCTACATGTCTTCTTGAGTGACATGTTTGCAGTGCATTGCTCATAAGCCACACATTCTATATGATTTGAAGCTTGAAGGAAAACTTGCACTCTTTGCATTAATGAGCACAATTTGTTGCAAATTATTTTAAGACAACTACATTTTTTGCCAGTTCTTTAGTTCTGGCGACTTTGTGCCTGGATGTTGCTCAGCCATCTCATATGAGAACTGCTCAACATGGTATGCTAACAACAACTATTTTATATTGATTTAGAATGGGGCAGATTCTGGCTAGATAAATGTACAGAAGGTAATATTGTCAAGTGATTGACAGGTCACTTATTTAACCTGAGGAAGAATGAAAGATGCATTAAGAATCAAACCTATGACTTGCCAGTCACACATCTCGAATTCAGGGGCACATGCCTAGTAAGTTCAGTATTCTGAGACCTGTTATCTCTGTACAACCTCAAACAAGCATCTTTTGCAACATCCCAATGAGCAGACGGAAAACATACATTTGAGCAACAGTCAGGCACGAGCTTATTTCTAAAGATGGAATTAAAAGCATTCAACAAGCTCACTGTCCTTTCACAGAAAGAATGGGAAAAGGGTCAAAATCTTGAAATAGCTTTGCAAAAACTGGATCTAAAGTTCTTTACAGTGACATTTGTAATAGCTGGTTATTAGTTGTCAAATCCCCTTTTTAAAATGCTCCGTCATTTGCCTATAAAAACTGTTAAATGTATTACAGCATGCTCGTTGTATTTGTATTGTTTTTGAACAGTATGCTTTAAATGCACAATTTATTACTCTAGTTTCTAAATATTGGCTCAAGAATAGCTCCATTGGTAGCCGTGCCTCGATTGGTTGATATGTTAGCCCCACCCACCTATGTTTGGGTATAGTTGCACCCCTGGGTTGTAAGGACGTGTTTTTTTCTCTTTGAGTAGGGGAGGAACCGGAATCTGATCATGCTATTTAAGGAGGTAACTGTTCTAAGTATGTTGAGCTCGGTCGTTTCCGTTCTGGAGTTAATACTGGGTAACTGTTGTGCCTGAATGTTTCTGTTTTGGAGTGAATCCTAGGTACTTTTGTGCCTCACTGTTTCCCTTTTGGAGGGAATCCTGGGTAACTGTTGTGCCTGATTGTTTCCGTTTTGGAATGAATCCTATGTAACTGTATTGCCTGATTGTTTCAATTTAGGAGGGCATCTTGTGTAACCGTGGTACCTAATTGTTTCAGATTTGGAGGGATCCTGGGGCCAGATGTAGCAAAAATAAAAATTGCGACTGCATTTTGCGAGTTGATGCGACTCGCAAAATGCGAGTCGCAACTTGGAATGCCAGAAAAAAAAACGATCCGATTTTGCGACTTGCAGCCGGACTCGCAACGCTGTGTGCGAGTCCGCAGTTTGCGAGGTCGCTGTTTGCGAGTGTGCAAAAAACGAACTCGCAATTAGCGAGTAGGTGTAGCAAATTGCGATTACCTTCAAAATTGCTTCTTGTTTCTTCATGACATTAATAAAACAGTTATTTTTGTTCCACTTAACAAATGGAGTTTATGGTTAATAGGTGAGTATGGTGGGAGTTGACACGTACCGTCCAAAATATTGCGTTGCAATGTGGTCCCGTCTCAGTCTGCCTTGATTAGCGATACTCCTATCCCCATGATGGCGATGTGGTTGTTCTTGCTCTTCATCATCAGGATCTGGGTCTGCAGTGGTGAGAGGTAGCCCACGTCGGGTGGCTATGTTGTGGAGGATGGCGCATGCGACCACAATTTTGAAAGCGGTAATGGGGGTGTATTGGAGGGCGCCTCCACTGCGGTGGAGGCATCTGAATCTTGCCTTCAGCAGTCCGAAGGTGCGCTCGATCAGGTTCCTCGTCCTCTTATGCGCACTGTTGTATTGCCTCTCAGATTCAGTTCTGGGTGTTAAAAACGGAGTCATGATCCAAGGCCTGAGAGCATATGCACTGTCACCTGTTGGGCACAAAAGTACACTGTTAGGAACTCCAGATAGTCGTGCACAGTGACCTGTGTGTATGTCTGCAAGTGTCTGTGGCTCTACCTAGGAGGTAACCGTCTCCAAATTCCCCACGTTCCAGGCGTTGATGTATCCCACTATGCCTAAAAATGTATGAGTCATGGGTACTGCCAGGAAACTTAGCTACGATGTCCGTGATGACATAATGGGCATCACAAACAACCTGTATGTTGAGTGAGTGGGTACACTTCCTGTTGCGGAAAATGTGTTCCAGATTAGCAGGGGGGCATATTTGAATGTGTGTCCCATCTACACACCCTATGACATGGAGAAAGTGGGCAATGAGGTAAAAGTCCAGCTTGGTGCTGTTAGTTTCTGCCTCATTCCTTGGTAAGTATATGAAGTGAGACATGTGCGTGACTAAGGCATCTAGGAATGCCCTGAGGAACCTTGACACTGCACTTTGGGATACCCCACCTGCCACGGCAATGACCCCCTGATAGCTCCCTGAGGCCAAGAGGTGCAGTGCGCATAGTACTTGCACATGCGTAGGGATGGCGCAGCCACGCAGAGTCTTGTGTTCTAGCTGTGGTTTCAGTAAATCTATTAATTCTAGAATGGCTGCGCTGCTAAGGCGGTATTTGTCATAGATCTCCTCTTCAGTTTGCTGAAAAAGAGTCTGCCTGGTTCTATATATCTTCTCCTGTCTGTGGCCCCTCCTCCTCCTCTGCTGGGCTGCGTAGACTCTCCTCCTCACTGCTATCAGGTATATCTCCGCCATCTTGAGTAACCCAGATGCCTTCTGGGTCCCCTTTTATACTTTGGTAATGGTTACCACCTGCTCTGAGTTAGTGGTAAATGGGACATGAAAACTGGGCTTTTTGCGACTAGTCGCAATTTGCGAGTTGCTATTGCATATGGGTTGCGACTCGCAAATTGCGACTTGCAATTTGCGGGTCGCAAAATGGGGTCGCACCGGATGCGACTCGCAAACGGGTCCCATCGCTTTTTGCGAGTCGGAAATGGGCTTTTTGCATCCCATTTCCGATTTTGCACTGTCGCAAATTGCGATTCGGCCCGTTTGCGAGTCGCAAACGTTTGCTACATCTGGCCCCTGGTGTGCTGTTGTGCCTGATTGATTCTGTTTTGGAGTGAATCCTGAGATGCTGTTCTCCCTGATCTTTTCCTTTTTGGAGTGAATCCACAGGTACTGTTGGGCCATATTGTTTACATTTTGGAGTGAATCCTGGGGTACTGTTGTGCCTGATTATTTCCATTTTAGAGTGAATCCTGGGGTACTGTTGTGCCTGATTATTTCCATTTTAGAGTGAATCCTGGGGGGCTGTTGTGCCTGATCGTTTTCGTTTTGTAATGAGTTCTGGGGTACTCTTGTGCCTGATTGCTTCTGTTTTGCAGTGATACCTGGGGTACTCTTGTGCCTGATTGTTTGTGTTTGCGAGTGCATCCTAGGTAACTGTTATGCCTGATCGTTTCCATTTTGGGGTGAATCATCTCTACTTCTGTTGTGCACGATTGTTTCTGTTGTTTGAGCGAATCGTATGGAGTACCATTGCACCTGATTGTTTTCATTTTGTAGTGAATCCTGGGGTACTGTGGTGCCTGGTAATTTCAGCTTTAGAGTAAATCATGGAGACAGAAGGGAATTAACCTGAAAAGTGAAAATATGTTGATCACATGGAACAAGATGCAGAGCATTCTGTCGGTTTACTTCCTGGGAAGCTTAATCCAATAATTGATGAGACAGTGTCTACTGCATTAAAATACATAATCAAATACCTCTTAATATTGAAACTGTTAATGATGATGGTGATTCAGAAGAACCACAAGCCAGAGGTATTTTAAAGGTGCCAAATTCAAAAGTCTAATGGCACATATTAGTGAGAATCCTGGTATCGTGCCTCCCGAATCTGATATCCCTTAAGAAGATTTATTTTCAAGGTTCCAAACTCAATGTTTAGATTCCATTTTTTTGTTGGAATTCGGAATGTTCTAGACAAGAAGTGGAAAGATATTCAATAACAGTCGCTACACAGGTTTTTCGCAAATAAGACATAGTGGACAAGTTTGAATTTTAAGGCCCATATTTATACTTTTTTAGCACCGGATTTGCGCCGCTTTTTAACGCAAAAGCAGCGCAAACTTACAAAATACAATTACATTTTGTAAGTTTGTGCCGCTTTTGCATCAAAAAATTACGCAAATGCAGTGCTAAAAAAGTTTAAATATGGGCCTAAGTGCCTGCAATAACATAAGTAGATTCTTCACTGCCTTGTGAAACATCTTGATCCTCTTTACCATTTGATGATTCATCACTGCAGAAAATCAGGCAATACCATTGGGTAAATTATTAAAAAGATCCAGATCTGCACCAAAGATTGCAATAAAAGGCATGGGCCTAGGCCACATACTGTGCAAAATTAATCTGGTAAGATTGTCAGGATGTTTTTGAAGCTATGAGGAAATGAGATACTCTTTTACCATTGATGACAATGATGAAGCAACCGCAGTTCCTTTCTAAAGCCACATTTAATTTGAGACACATTTGATCAATTATTTGCATCAACTACTTCCTCTGGGGTGGCTTTCTGGTCATGGGCATATATGGCTAAGATCTTGGAAGGTGGAGTCCAGTTAGTGTACAATTATCTTGCATGTACCTTTGCTTGGATCACTCCTTTTTAGTCCTTTTTAGTCTGAGGTTTGAAACTTTGATAAAAACATCTGTAGAGTACAAGGACATTTTATTGCGTTTTCTTCAGCCCAATTTTACTGGTTGTGCTTTTTTCAATGTTCCCTTCTTTGGGAGGGGACAGTAACAGTTTCACTGTGAAGAATAGAGAAGGAAGCCCTTTCAAGGAATGCCCAGAAGCAGGGGACATTCTTCTTCAGCCCTCATCATCCACTGTCTCAGGTGCTCAATCAAATATTCCAAAATCTTTACTATCTGAAAGGCTTTCTGAATCTACTGATGGAAGACAGAATTTCTTCAAGCATTGTTGGATGTATCAAAGAAGTGGGTTCTTCACGTTGTAAGAATCTGTTATTCCTTGTATTCAGAGATACTCCACAAAAAGTTGCAAATCAATTAATTGTCCCAGATGCAGCCAAAGAAGGAGACAACATGAAAAGGGATGGATCTCTTGCAGGAGAATTTCAAAAGCAGATTCCCCAGTTCAAGAAAATGATCAAGGATTTTACTCTATATTCTTTTTAGCCCAATAGGTATTTCAGACTTGGGTGGTCATTACAACCCTGGCGGACGGTGTTAAAGCGGCGGTAAGACCGCCAACAGGCCGGCGCTAAAGTTTTTGGAATTACGACCGTGGCGGAAACCGCCAACAAAGACAGCCACTTTAACACTCCGACCGCCGGCGGTACAAACAAACAGCTCGTCGGTCACCGCCAACAGACAGGCGGAGGACAATGTACCGCCCACACTATTATGACAGGCCAATCCGCCACCTTTTCAGGGGCGGATTCACCGCAGATAAAAACACGGCGGAAACAGGCATTTCGAAGGAAAAAGGCTCACCTCTACACACTCCATGAGGAACGACGACACCATGGAGCCGGAACTCCATATTCTTCCTGCGCTACTCTTCCTGCTCCTGTACTAGGAGCACCAACGCCGGTGGCGAAGACCACGGTGAGTACTGCACCTACGACATAGGGGAGGGGGCAGGCAAAAAACAGGGACACACACACGCAACACCCCAAACCCCACCCCCACCCTCACCCACTACAACACACACACCAATGCATATCCAATCATTACAGTAACACCCACCAACCCCCCCAGAAGAATGCAAAGACAAAAGGAAATGAGTGTAACCATTGTAATATATCAAAATTCAGTAAGCAAATATATACATATATACACTATTAACATAATATACACCACGATTAGTAGTCCAGGTATTGCACCATTCATAGTCCGTGGACCACTGGGCCCAAAATGCATGGGCGAGTCCCACACAAGATACCCGGACATGACGGAGAGAACACTGCTGGGGCATCAGATAGAAATACAACAGGCACCTCAGGGGGAAGGGGGGGCACCTCAGCCGGGTGAGTGCACGACGCCAGATCCACAAGGGGGCTCCATGCCCATTGATGTATCCTGGGGAGTGCAAAGCCACAGTCTCTCAAGTCTCTACAGTGGGTGGGTTGCCCACTGTACCATCCTGGGGAGTGCAAAGCCACAGTCTCTCAAGTCTCTACAGTGGGTGGTTTGCCCACTGTACCATCCTGGGGAGTGCAAAGCCACAGTCTCTCAAGTCTCTACAGTGGGTGGTTTGCCCACTGTACCATCCTGGGGATTGCAAAGCCACAGTCTCTCAAGTCTCAGTCTCTCAAGTCTCTACAGTGGGTGGTTTGCCCACTGTACCATCCTGGGAAGTGCAAACCCACAGTCTCTCAAGTCTCTACAGTGGGTGGTTTGCCAACTGTACCATCCTGGGGAGTGCAAAGCCACAGTCTCTCAAGTCTCTACAGTGGGTGGTTTGCCCACTGTACCATCCTGGGGAGTGCAAAGCCACAGTCTCTCAAGTCTCTACAGTGGGTGGGTTGCCCACTGTACCATCCTGGGGAGTGCAAAGCCACAGTCTCTAGTCTCTACAGTGGGTGGTTTGCCCACTGTACCATCCTGGGGAGTGCAAAGCCACAGTCTCTCAAGTGGATGCATGTCTCCACTGGTTCTGGAGGGGGACTGGTGCCCAGAGTGCTTCATCCTGTGCAGGGCAGAGGTAGTGGATGCATGTCTCCACTGGTTCTGGAGGGGGACGGGTGCCCAGAGTGCTTCATCCTGTGCAGGACAGACGGAGTGGATGCATGTCTCCACTGGTTCTGGAGGGGGACTGGTGCCCAGAGTGCTTCATCCTGTGCAGGGCAGACGGAGTGGATGCATGTCTCCACTGGTTCTGGAGGGGGACTGGTGCCCAGAGTGCTTCATCATGTGCAGGACAGAGGTAGTGGATGCATGTCTCCACTGGTTCTGGAGGGGGACTGGTGCCAAGAGTGCTTCATCCTGTGCAGGACAGACGGAGTGGATGCATGTCTCTACTGGTTCTGGAGGGGGACTGGTGCCCAGAGTGCATCACTCACCCCGTGACGGTCCCAGTTGCGTCACTGCCCCTGCCCCTGCCGCTCATGGGCTAGCGGTGCTTGTGTTGGCGGTCCTTGCCCTGTTCGGCGGTGCCTGACTTGGCGGTGCTTGCCCTGTTCAGCGGTGCTTGACTTGGCGGTGCTTGCCCTGATCAGCGGTGCTTGACTTGGCGGTCCTTGCCCTGTTCAGCGGTGCTTGCCCTGTTCAGCGCTGCTTGACTTGGCAGTCCTTGCCCAGTTCAGCGGTGCTTGACTTGGCGGTCCTTGCCCTGTTCAGCGGTGCTTGCCCTGTTCAGCGGTGCTTGACTTGGCGGTCCTTGCCCTGTTCAGCGGTGCTTGCCCTGTTCAGCGGTGCTTGACTTGGCGGTCCTTGCCCTGTTCAGCGGTGCTTGACTTGGCGGTCCTTGCCCTGTTCAGCGGTCCGTGCCCTGTTCAGCGGTGCTTGACTTGGCAGTCCTTCATTGCCCAGCTGGGCTGGGGCTGGCGGTCCTTCATTGGTCAGCTGGGCTGTGGCTGGCGGGGCCCTCCTGGGCAGCTGGGCTGTGGCTGGCGGGGCCCTCCTGGGCAGCTGGGCTGTGACTGGCGGGCCCTCCTGGGCAGCTGGGCTGTGGCTGGTGGGGTCCTCCTGGGCAGCGACGATGGGGCTGGCGGGGCCCTCCTGGCCAGCGGGGATGATGGCGGTCTTCTCCGCCGTGCTGCTCCTCCCAGACTTTGCAGGTTTCCCACCTTGGGAGGAGTCACAGCTGAGTCCACACTCCCCCCGGGACCACTGTGAGCGGCTTGGGTGGCTGTAGTCTTCCCCCTCTCCCGCCGGGAACTGGCCAACTTCTGGTGCTTCACAGGGGGGGGACTGGCTGTGCTCTGCCTCCGTGATACACTGGCTGGCCTGGTGGCCGGTGCACTCCACATACCTGTGACAACAGGCACCACTGGTCCCTGAGATTTTGTGGCTGAGGTGCTAGTACAGGACCTATGAGTTGGACGGGGGTGGGGGTGGTGGGAAATAGGTTAAGGGTGAACAGGAAAAGTTGTTTGGAGACACTAGGACGGGTAGCTGGAGGGGGTTTGGGAGTGGAGGAAGAGGTTGTGGTTGTAGGCGGTGTAACTTTTGTTGCTTTGGGTGCAGGTGCATGCGCTGGAGGCTGTTGTGAGGTGGATGTATGTTGGGTGGGTGTGTGCCTGCGTTTGTGTATCTTGGGAGGGGGCGTCACAGACACACTGGGAGAGGACACAGGGGACGTGTGAATGGTAGTGGGGATGGTGACTGCACGTAAGCGGGGTGTGGTGGTGGGTGTGCTGGTGCGGGATGTAGTGGCTGTAGTGGTAGTGCATGCGAGTGCATGTAGTGAGTGTAGGCGAGACTGGGAGGGAGGGAGACGAGGAGGAAGGGGACACAGTGGAGGCAGTAGATGTTGGTGTGTCAATCAATCAATCAATCACTGCATTTGTAAAGCGCGCTACATACCCGCGAGGGTCTCAAGGCACTGGGGAGGGGGGGTGCTACTGGTCGAAGAGACAGGTCTTGAGGAGTCTTCTGAAGGCCAGCAGGTCCTGGGTCTGTTGTAGGATGGTGGGGAGAGTGTTCCAGGTCTTGGCGGCGAGGTAGGAGAAGGATCTGCCGCCGCCGGTGGTTTTTCGGATGCAGGGGACTGTGGCGAGGGCGAGGTTGGCTGAGCGGAGGCTTCGGGTGGGGGTGTGGAAGCTGATTCGGTTGTTGAGGTAAGTGGGTCCGGTGTTGTGCAGTGCTTTGTGTGCGTGGATCAGGAGCTTGAAGGTGATCCTTTTGTTGACGGGGAGCCAGTGCAGGCCTCTCAGGTGGAGTGTGATGTGGCTGCGGCGGGGGACATCGAGGATGAGTCGGGCCGAGGCGTTCTGGATGCGTTGGAGTCGTCTCAGGAGCTTGTTTGTAGTTCCTGAGTAGAGGGCGTTCCCGTAGTCGAGTCTGTTGGTGATGAGGGCCTGGGTAACGGTTTTTCTTGTGTCGTGGGGGATCCATTTGTGTGTCTGTATGTGTGTGATGCTTGAGTGAGTGCCTGTGGGATGTGTGGTGCTTATGTTTGCCTGAGCTTCCATTGTGTGGTGAGGTGTGTGCAGGCTGGTCTGATGGTGTGGGCAGCCTGACCAGAATGAATGCCCTCCAGGAATGCATTGGTTTGTTGCAACTCCCTTTCTACACCCTGGATGGCATTCAAAATGGTAGACTGCCCAACAGTGAGGGACCTGAGGAGGTCAATGGCCTCCTCACTGAGGGCAGCAGAGGTGACAGGGGCAGGGGCTGAGGTGCCTGGGGCGAAGGTGATGCCCACCCTCCTGGGTGAGCGGGCACGGGGCACACGCTGAGGGGCTGCTGGGAGGGCGGTGCTGGTAGTGGGTGTGGCGGATGTACCTGTAGTAGTGGGGGGCACAGATGTTGCCACCACCACAAGGGAGCTCCCATCAGAGGACGAGTCCGTGTCACTGGTTTCAGCTCCTGTCACCGCCGTGGTGCTCCCCTCGCCCTCCATCCCACTGGTGTATTCAGAGTCCATAGTGTGGCCCTGCATGGCCATGTGGGACACAGCTCCCTCGTGCTCCGGTGCCACTGCTCCTCCGCCTGATGATGCTAATGCACACAAGAACAGGGAGAACACAAATAAAGGAGGGGGAACAGAAGAAAGACAGGCTGAGTGCATGGCTTACCGCTACCGTTGGCGGACAAGACAGACACAGCAGCCCCCTGCACTACATTGCGCTGTTGGGCTCTACAGTGCAATTCCAGGAAAATGGCCTACAAGGTTATGGACGACATCTGCACACATAGATGACACAGGTGCATGACTACCTGTACTTGGCACTCTGCAGAGGTGGGATGGGGGGGCCACAGGGCCATGCCTTACGAAGGGGCCTAGCCTACGGAACTCACCCTGGCCTAGGGAAACCCAGAGCCCTCCTCCCCCACCCAGACCCCTCCACTGCGCGCAAAGTCAGCAGAATTAAAGTGTACTCTCCCCCTTGTGTCTGCTATGATGCCCTCAAGCGCCCATCCAACTCCGGGTAGGCCACCGCCAGTATCCGGAACATCAGGGGAGTCATGGTTCGACGGGCACCCCTCCCACGTTGGGAGGCCATCTCCAGCTGAGCCTCCGCCGTCTTCTTGCTCCAGTGGCGAATGTCCTCCCATCTCTTCCGGCAGTGGGTGCTCCGTCTGTGGTGGACCCCCAGGGTCCGGATGTCCTTGGCGATGGCACGCCAAATATCCTTTTTCTGGTGGGCGCTGACCTACATGAAATGTACAGGGGAAGAAGAGAAGTCATTACCAACTGCGCCGTCAAAGTGAGTGGCCCCCATCCCTACACTTGCCATGTGGCACATGCACCCACCGTCTTTCATGCACTCAGAACTCTGCCCCCTTCCTTCTTACAACCAGCCCTCTCCACACAGACATAGCCCATACAACATGCCCCCTGTGTACTTACCTGTTGGTCTGGAGGACCGTAGAGTAGCGTGTACTGGGGGAGGACCCAGTCGACGAGCTTATCCAACTCCTCCGCAGTGAAGGCAGGGGCCCTTTCCCCAGACGCACAAGCCATTGTCTCTTCCAGACCGAGGTCACAGCAGCACCTGCAGTGTAGGTCCTCTCCTGTCGAAGATCAGGTATCGAGTGATTCACCAGATAGAAAATGGCGGTCACGTCCGTATGAATCGTGTTCTGTGTAGACTGTGGGTACATACCTCTGACTTGTTTGACTCTCTGGTCGCTGTTGTCCTTCATAGGCACCGTCCGCTGGGACATGTGAGGAGATGGCGGAATCCTCCGGTGTACCGACCGCTGGTGGACCTGTCGACAACGGAGGAAAGAAATCTGATAATCACCTACAGGTTTGACCGTGCCACAATCCAGGAACTGTGTACCCAGTTGGAGCCAGACCCGATGTCAGCAATCCGCCATCCCACAGGAATCCCCCCTCAAGTGCAGGTGCTATCAGGGCTCCATTTCCTTGCAAGTGGGTCTTTTCAAACAACTGTGGCCATGGCATCAGGGATGTCCCAGCCTATGTTTTCCAACGTATTGCCCTGCTGAAACAGATGCGGAGCTACATCGTTTTCCCTCAGGTGGAGGACTTGCCTACAGTGAAAGGTGACTTCTATGCCCTTGGACATATCCCCAACATCATAGGAGCCATTGATGGGACCCATGTGGCTTTGGTCCCCCCCACAGTAGTGAACAGGTGTACAGGAACCGGAAGAGTTATCATTCCATGAATGTACAGATGGTATGTTTGGCCGACCAGTACATCTCCCATGTGAATGCCATGTTCCCTGGCTCAGTGCATGACGCCTACATCATGCGGAATAGCAGCATCCCTTATGTGATGGGTCAACTCCAGAGGCACCGTGTGTGGCTATTAGGTGACCCTGGTTACCCCAACCTGTCATGGCTACTGACCCCAGTGATAAATCCCAGGACCAGGGCAGAGGAACGCTACAATGAGGCCCATGGGCGTACTAGGAGGTGAATCGAGCTGACCTTCAGCCTCCTGAAGGCCAGGTTCCAGTGCCTCCATATGACAGGTGGATCCCTATTTTACTCAGCAAAGAAGGTGTGCCAGATCATCGTGGCCTGCTGTATGCTTCACAACTTGGCTTTGCGACGACAGGTGCCTTTTCTGCAGGAGGATGGTCCAGATGGCGGTGTTGTGGCAGCTGTTGAGCCTGTGGACAGTGATGAGGAGGAAGCAGAGGAAGAAGACATTGACAACAGGGACTCAGTCATCCAGCAATATTTCCAGTGAAACACAGGTGAGAATACATTCCTGCCTACTACAAGTACTTTTACAGTTCTACCTCTATCCTGTCTGTCGATTTCACCCAGTGTATGGTCACTGAGTTGTCACTTTCCCTTACGGTTTCACAGGTGTGGGTCCCAACGTGTGTCATATGCTTAGATTCCTCAGGGACTAGAGCTGTGTAACATAGGTATCTTGACATTACTATTTCCTGAAAATTTTGTCACTGTAATTGCAAATACACTATTTCAAAATCACAGACAGACTCCAGATCTTTTGGTGCTTTAGGTGTGTTTATTTACATACAAAATATTGGAGGGGGAGGTTAAATGGTGAGGGGTGATGGCGGAGGAGTGTCCATGGCAGAGTCCAGTCTATTTGTCTCATAGGTGCATTGCCCATATGGGCATAGGAAGTGGAGCTGGGGCAGTTTCAATATGGACAGTGCAACAAAGTGGGACAGTGGGTTGACAATCAGGGTGGTCTCATTTCTTGGCGGGGGTCTTGACATCGTGCTCTGTCTTGTTCCTGGATCTCAGGGACCGTTTGCGGGGTGGTTCTCCGTCTGCAGGGGGTGGGGTGCTGGTGTGGTGGTCCTGTGGCGGTGTCTCCTGTTCACTAGCACCGGCGGACGTGGTGGGCAGTTCTTCGTCCATGCTTGTGTCAGGGGCCCCTTGTAGTGCCACAGTGTCCCTCCTGGTGTTGAGTAGTTCCTTCAACACCCCTACAATGGTGCCCAGGGCAGAGCTGATGGTTATGAGTTCCTCCCTGAACCTCAAATACTGTTCCTCCTGCATGCGCTGGGTCTCCTGAAACTTGGCCAGGACCGTTGCCATCGTCTCCTGGGAGTGGTGGTATGCTCCCATGATGGAGGAGAGGGCCTCGTGGAGAGTGGGTTCCCTTGGCCTGTCCGCCCCCTGTCGCACAGCAGCCCTCCCAGTTCCCCTGTGTTCCTGGGCCTCTTTCCCCTGGACCGTGTGCCCACTACCACGGCCCCCAGGTCCCTGTTGTTGTTGGGGTGGTGGGTTATCCTGGGTTCCCTGTAGTGGTGGACACACAGCTGATTGACTTGTCCTGGGGACGGAGGTATGGGCCCGCTGGGTGGGTGCTGTGCTGGTGTTACCAGAGGGGGGAAGGTCTGTGGTGGCCTGTGCCTGTGTGAGGAGAACCGACTGTCCCGAGGCCCACGATGGTCCGAGCTGGTCATCTAGATCCAGTTGGACAGAGCTGCTGTCATCACTGTGGGCCTCTTCTGTGGGTGGGGTGGAGATGTCTGGACCCTCCTGTCTGGTGTCGTTGGGTAGTGGTCCTGCAGGGGTGGAAAAGCATGATTATTGCATCTGTGTGTGGCATGGTGTGCAATGGGTGGGTGACCGTGTACCCCAGTGCTGGCATTCCTGTGTGGGGGCTTGCGTGATAATGGTTTAGGGGTGTATGGGTATGTGCAGTGGGCATGCTTTAGTGATGGGTGTCCATGCATTGGTGTTGCATGCAGGGCTTGGTGTTGGGATGGGTGGTTTGTGATATTGGTACATTTGTGAGGAGTTGGAGTGATAGGTGTGGGGGCGAGGGTGGGGGTATGTGATAGCATGCAGGTAGGGAGGGGGATATGGTAGTTAAAGGTTTGACTTACCGGAGTCCATTCCTCCACCGACTCCTGCGAGGCCCTCAGGATGCAGAATCGCCAAGACCTGCTCCTCCCATGTTGTTAGTTGTGGGCGAGAAGGTGGGGGTCCGCCGCCAGTCCGCTGACCCGCCTGGTGGTGTCTTGAGACCACGGAACGTACCTTCCCCCGTAGGTCATTCCACCTCTTCCTGATGTCGTCTCGATTTCTTGGGTGTTGTCCCACTGCGTTGACCCTGTCGACTATTCTTCACCATAGCTCCCTCTTCCTTGCAATTGAGGTGTGCTGCACCTGTGCTCCAAATAGCTGTGGCTCTACCCGGACGATTTCCTCCACCATGACCCTGAGCTCCTCCTCCGAGAACCTCGGGTGTCTTTGCCGTGCCATGGGGTGGTGTAGGTGATGTGTGGGGTGGTGTGTGTGGTGATAAGTGTGGTGATATGTAGTGGTGTGTGGTGTTTTGTGCGTGGAAGTTGTGTGGGTGATGGTGTTGTGTGCCTGTGGCTGCTAGTTTGTGGATGGTGGTGTCTCTCTCTGGCCTTCTCTCTGTAATAGTGGTCGTAGGGGTTTGTGGGTGATGTGGGTGTATGTTTTATATTGCAATGGGTGTGTGGGAGTGGTGTGTGTATGTGTATCAGGTGTGTGTATTTCGAATTGTCCAATGTGGCGGTGTTTTGTATGTGTGTGTATTTTGAGCGCGGCGGTGTGTACCGCCAATGGAATACCGCGGATGAAAGACCCACAGTATCACAACCTACCAATCTGCCACCTTTTCCGGGGCGGGTATTCACCGTGGATAAAAACACGTCGGAAACAGGATTTCAAAGGGAAAACTCTCGCCTCTACACACCCCACGAGGTACCAGGACACCATGGAGCTGGAACTCCAAATTCTCCCTCGATAGTCTTCCTGCTCCTCTACCAGGACCACGAACGCCGGCAGCGAAGACCACGGTGAGTACTGCACCTATGACACAGGGGAGGGGGGAAGCTCTGTAGTGGCCTGTGACTGTGTGATGGGAACCGACTGTCCCGAGGTCCCCGATGGGCCGGGCTGGTCATCTAGATCCAGTTGGACAGAGGTGCTGTCATCACTGTGGGCCTCTTCTGTTGGTGGTGTGGACATGTGTGGACCCTCCTGTCCGGTGACGTTGGGTAGGGGTCCTGCAGGGGTATAAAAGGATGTGTATTGCATCTGTGTGTGCCATGGTGTGCAATGGGTGGGTGACCGTGTACCCCAGTGCTTGCATTCCTCTGTGGGACCTTGTGTGATGATGGTTTAGGGGGGGTGTATGGGTATGTGCAGTGGACATGCTTTAGTGATGGGTGTCCATGCTTTGTTGTTGCATGCAGGGCTTGGTGTTAGGATGTGTGGTTTGTGATGTTGGGACAGGTGAGGGTGGGGGTATGTGATGGCATGCAGGTAGGGTGGGGGATGTAATAGTTAAGATTTGACTTACCAGAGTCCATTCCTCCAGCTACTCCTGCGAGGCCCTCAGGATGCAGAATCGCCAAGACATGCTCCTTCCATGTTGTTAGTTGTGGGGGAGGAGGTGGGGGTCCGCCGCCAGTCCGCTGAACCGCAAGGTGGTGTCTTGAGACCACGCAACTCACCTTCCCCCGTAGGTCGTTCCACCTCTTCCTGATGTCATCTCAATTTCTTGGGTGCTGTCCCACTGCGTTGACCCTGTCCACTATTCTTCACCATAGCTCCATATTCCTTGCAATGGAGGTGTGCTGCACCTGTGATCCGAATAGCTGTGGCTCTACCCAGACGATTTCCTCCACCATGACCCTGAGCTCCTCCTCTGAGAACCTGGGGTGTCTTTGCCGTGCCATGGGGTGGTGTGGGTGATGTGTGGGGTGGTGTGTGTGGTGATAAGTGTGCTGATATGTAGTGGGGTGTTGTGTGAGGTGCGTGGAAGTTATGTGGGTGATGGTGTTGTGTGCATGTGGATGCTAGTATTGTTGATGGTGGTGTCTCTCTCTGTGCTTCTTTATCAATTGAGGTTGTAGGGATTTGTGGGTGATGTAGGTGTGTGTTTTATATTCTATTGGGTGTGTGGGAGTGGTGTGTGTATGTGTATCAGGTGTGTGTATTTGGAATTGTCCAATGTGTCTGTGTTTTGTAAGTGTGTGTGTATTTTGAGCGTGGCGGTGTGTACCGCCAATGGAATACCGCGGTTGAAAGACTGCTGCGTGGATTCGTGGGTCTTTATAGTGTGGGCGTATTTCTGTTGCCGTGACGGTGTCGGTTTTGTTTTTGCCAGTTTATCACTGACCTTTGGTGTGGCAGACTTGTGTGGGTGTCTGAATTTATGCGGATTCCGAGATGTGGGTCATAATAGCTGTGGCGAAATTCCACGTCCGCGGCGGTGTGTTGGCGGTCTTCTGCACGGCGGTAAGCGGCTTTTACCGCCAATGTTGTAATGACCCCCTTGATGTGTTGCCCATTCAAGATGAAATCACTGAAACCTATAATTCTTTTGATCCATCTAGAATGTTTTCTAATCTTTTGAGACCTGTAAAATGCTCACCTTCTTGTGCCAGTATGGCAAGGTCATCGGAAATTCCTGGGATTTTCCACAGAGGAACAGTTTTACCACTTTGATGTAATTGCATTTGGTTTTCATTTGCTCTTTGTGGACTTACCAAAGAGTAAGCGCTCTAGGTGGTGAATTTGCATGAAAAGGGATTAGGATATATTCACATTTGAATGACTAGCTGATTGTTGCTGCTTCTTTTTCTGAGGCTCAAGACTAGGAGGATGCAAATTGGGTGTGTGTGTGACTTCGGCAGCTTGGCTTTCTCCTGATCAAAGACAAGACATCTTCACCTGTCACAGCATATGACTGCTCCTGTGAGAGAATGGCTAAGGTTTCAGTGTCTAATGGCACCCATGGTATTCATGGTGGCTTGGGCCCTCTAACATCTAAAACCCCTGGTAAGCATCCTAAACCACTGGCCTCCATCATCAATGAATTACGTGATGGAGTTGACTCCAACCTTGTCTCTCAGAGAGTTGCTGGCCTGGGCATTAAGCAAAAATAATCTGATGGGTGTGCCAATATATACACCACTAGCATTGTTCCTGATGACAAGTGCCAGCTCCATTGGTTGGATGCAACACTGAAACAATGGTCTGCTGAGGGTCAGTGGTCAACAGAGGAAGCCCTTCAGTCCTCCAATTGACAGGAGCTGTCGGCCATTCTGAGTGCAGCACTATTATTTGCTCAACACCAAGAAGGTCATTCTCTGGCAGACACCCGGTAGCCAGAGCATATGTAAATCATCCAGGGGTATATAATCATACTTCTGAAAAGGGTGGTACAGAAGATTGTTTTCCCAGTCTCTGTAGTTTACCGTTAGGGGAAGAGGAAGAGGTTGTTGACCTGCTTTTCACCAGTTTCCTTCATCAGGCTTTTATCACTTTCATGTTTCGGTGTTTCGTTGGATTTGCACATGAAAGGTATTTTCAAGGATAGACCATGTGTATCCTCAGCCAAGGCTATTCTTCCCTGCTGTTGTTTAGTGAACCAATCTCCTCAGGAACTGGTGGGGTGTGTTACTTTTGTGGTGGGCTCAGTTCCTTCTTTGTGCATTTCCACCTATCTCAGTTTTACCTAGGTTAGGGAAAGTATGGTTCCCTCTCTTATCAGTAAAATCCCATAGAGAGATCGATCTCCACTGCAGTTTCTGAGATTGTGAGCACAGTCCCTGTGGAGACACCATCTAGGGGTTTGGAGATTCAACAGGATGTGTTGCAATGTTTAGGCTGTTATAGGGAAGCGGCTTTCAACATAGATCTGCGTAGGAGCCCATTACATTTATACTCCTATGAGAAACATTGGCAGAAGCTCAACTCTCTGCACAGTTGAAGAGGTTTGCATCTGTAAGGTTGGGACCCCTTTAGAATTTAATTCCCCAGAGGTATTTTATTGTTGAATTTTGTGGTGCCCGTCCGAAGCATGCATTGAACAGCCATAAGAGTTTTTGTCCCTCAGTTTTTTATTTATCCAGTGTTAGTCCTTTGGGGGTCAGACTACTTTAGAGTTTTGCAACTGTGGTGCATTTTGGAGTAAGTTCTTGGGATTTACCCTTAGCGCTCAGTTTTTTACAAAACAAACCCTTTGAGCCATTTTCACAATTCCTTTAAATTAATTGTTTGCAAAAGCTTTGTTTCTTGGTGTATCTATCACTTCTGGTCAAAGAGTTGGGGAAATGGATGCCCTGTTAGAACATGAGAATCATGTGTAGTTCTTCAAAAAGAAGGTTTTGTTACCCACTACTCCGAGTTTTAAACCAAACGCCTCTTCAAAATTTTACTCTACAAGAGTTGGACTCTGAAGGTCATGAGTTGGGCAATACTAATAGATTGCATTGTCTTGATATCTTCATTGTCTTGATATCTGTTTGTATTACTGGTGCATTTTTTGTAGAGTTTGTAACAACAGGAAGAGAGGAAGGCCATTTTTGAGCACTCTCAGTGGCCAGATTCATTTGGTCACAGTTACGACACGAAGTACCCGAGGTTCTCTCTTCCAGGTGAAGTGGTGGTTAGGTCTTCTCAAAGGCTTTTTGCTTCAATGGCTGATGTCAAAGGAGTTTCCTTGAATGATATTTGTTGTGCAGCCTTGTTGGTGTTCCCTGCTTGTATTAAGCATTATAAATTGACTGTGAGAGGACCAAATTCTACAAATTTTAGGACGGGGAAAAATGCAGATACAGTGTGTTAGAAATGGGGTCTTTGGTTGGCAGTCAGGTTAGCCCCTGTCCAAACAAGGACCCTCACTCTAGTCACGGTAAGTCACACACAATCCAAATTATCCTGTGACCACCCTCTGGTAGCTTGGCAATGAGCAGTCAGGCTTACCTTAGAAGGCAATGTGTAAAGTATTTGTGCAATAAATCATACAATAACACAACATAGCACCACAAAAATACACCACACAGTGTTTAGAAAAATATATAATATTTATCTGGATAAATACAGGTCAAAACGATCAAAGATGCAATAAGTAAATGTAGAGATATCACTGAAAACTGATATAAAGGGGGTCATTCCTACCCTGGCCGTCCGAGACCGCCAGGGTAGGGGACGGAGGAAGCACTGCCAACAGGCTGGCGGTGCTTCTGGGGCTTATCTGACCGCGGCGGTAAAGCCGCGGTCAGAAAAGGGAAGCCGGCGGTTTCCCGCCGGCTTCCCGCTGCCCCTGTGAATCCTCCACGGCGGCGCTGCAAGCAGCGCCGCCATGGGGATTCCGACCCCCTTCCCGCCAGCCTGGTTCTGGCGGTTTTCACCGCCAGAACCAGGCTGGCGAGAACGGGTGTCGTGGGGCCCCTGGGGGCCCCTGCAGTGCCCATGCCACTGGCATGGGCACTGCAGGGGCCCCCTAACAGGGCCCCACATTGATTTTCAGTGTCTGCTTGGCAGACACTGAAAATCGCGACGGGTGCAACTGTACCCGTCGCACACCAGCAACTCCGCCGACTCCATTCGGAGCCGGCTTCCTCGTTGCTGGTGCTTTTCCGCTGGGCGGGCGGCCTTTTGGCGGTCGCCCGCCAGCCCAGCGGGAAAGTCAGAATGACTGCCGCGGTCTTTTGACCGCGGTACGGTCTTCTGGCGGTTCCCGCCAGACCGGCGGCTTCCGCCGCCGGCGGGGGTCAGAATGACCCCCAAAGTGTCTTAAGACTTTTAAAAGAAAACAAAGTCTCTTTCAAGCACAAAGTACATGGTTCGAGTGAAAAATCTCTGCGAAGGGCCACAGAGGTGGAAAAGCGGGGAAACAAAGGGGTGTATGTCGATTTCTCGGGCCGCACAGGGCGATGCGTCATTTAGTTTCCTCGCAGGGACGGCTGTGCATCGATTTCCGGCACTCGGTCGTGGATCCTCTTCGGGTTGTGGGGTTTTCAGATGCCCCGGGGACGGTGCGTGGATTTCCTGCGCTGGCAGGATGAAGTCACAGGAGCAGCATCGATCCGGTGGGCGTTGCGTCGAATTTTGTACCGCACGGTAGGTCCTGCGTCGATTCCTCTCTGCAAGTTGGGCTGTGTCGTTCCGGCTCGGCTATGCGTTGATCCAGTGAGCCGTGCATCAAATTTCCAGTCGTTACGCTGGCGCTGCATCGATCTTCTCATTGCGAAGTCGGGCTCTGTCGTTCCGGTTTGGCGTGCAGTTAAATTTTCACTGCAGTGCAAGCTGTTCGTCGTTTCTGGCAGGCTGTGCGTTGAATTTCGCCGCACAAGGAGTCCTTCTTGAAGAGATGAAGGCGGTCATTCTGACCCTGGCGGTACCGCGGGAGCACCGCCAACAGGCTGGCGGTGCTCCCAAGGGCATTCTGACCGCGGCGGTACAGCCGCGGTCAGAAACGGAAAACCAGCGGTGTACCGCCGGTTTCCCGCTGCCCTCCGGAATCTGCCATGGCGGCGCAGCTTGCTGCGCCGCCATGGGGATTCCGACCCCCTTACCGCCATCCTGTTCCTGGCGGTCTTGGCCGCCAGGAACAGGATGGCGGTAAGGGGTGTCGTGGGGCCCCTGGGGGCCCCTGCAGTGCCCATGCCAATGGCATGGGCACTGCAGGGGCCCCCATAACTGGGCCCCACAAAGGTTTTCAGTGTCTGCCATGCAGACACTGAAAACCGTGACGGGTGCAACTGCACCCGTCGCACCCTTCCCACTCCGCCGGCATCCTCGTGGGAAGGGGTTTCCCGCTGGGCGGGCGGGCGGCCTTTTGGCGGTCGCCCGCCCACCCAGCGGGAAACTCAGAATAACCGCGGCGGTCTTCTGACCGCGCAGCGGTATTCTGCCGGCTCCTGCCGGGCCAGCGGTTACCGCGCCCGGCGGGAGTCAGAATGGCCCCCGAAGTCCTTTTGGTCCTGAGACTTCAGGGAACAGGAGGCAAGCTCTATCCAAGCCCTTGGAGAGCACTTCTTCAACTCAGCCAGAGAGCAGCAAGGCAGCAGGGCAACAGCAAGGCAGCAGTCCTTCACAGAAAGCATCCAGGTGAGTCCTTTGGGCAGCCAGGCAGTTCTTCTTTGCAGGATGCAGGTTCTAGTTACAGGTTTCTTCTCCAGGAAGTGTCTGACTTGGTAGGGGCAGAGGCCCTGTTTATATACCCAAAGGTGCCTTTGAAGTGGGGGGAGACTTCAAAGAGTGGCTTAGAAGTGCACCAGGTTCCCTTTCAGTTCAATCCTGTCTGCCAGGGTCCCAGTAGGGGGTGTGGCAGTCCTTTGTGTGAGAGCAGGCCTTCCACCCTCCCAGCCCAGGAAGACCCATTCAAAATGCAGATGTATACAAGTGAGGCTGAGTATCCTGTGTTTGGGGTGTGTCTGAGTCAATGCAGAAGGAGCTGTCAACTAAACCCAGCCAGACGTGGAATGTAAGGCACAGAAAGATTTAAGTGCAGAGAAATGCTAAATTTCCAAAAGTGGCATTTCTAAAATAGTAACATTAAATCCAACTTCACCAGTGAGCAGAATTTAATGTTACGATTCTGGCCATACTAAATATGGCCTTCCTACTCATTTCAGATCAGCAGCTACCACTCAAACAATGTATGCTGGCAGCCCCAATGTTAGCTTATGAAGGGAGCAAGCCTCACAGCAGTGTAAAAACGAAGTTAGGAGGTTTACACTACGAGGACATGTAAACTACATAGGTACATCTCCTGCCTTTTTCCTACACAGCACCCTGCCCTATGGGTACCTAGGGCATACCTTAGGGGTGTCTTATATGTAGAAAAAGGGGAGTTTTAGGCTTGGCAAGTACTTTTAAATGCCAAGTGGAATTGGCAGTGAAACTGCACACAGAGGCCTTGCAATGGCAGGCCTGAGACAAGGTTAATGGATGGCACAATCAGTACTCCAGGCCCACTAGTAGCATTTAATCTACAGGCCCTTGGCACACATAGGCCCTCATTATGACCTTAGCGGGCAGCTACAGCCGCCCGCCAAGATCTGACCGCCGTGCGTCTGCCAATGCGGCCGCACCCCCACTGCAGTCATTAGGAGATCCCCGCTGGGCCGGCGGGCAGAAACCTGGTTTCCGCCCGCCGGCCCAGCGGGGATCACGGCCGCAGCATAGAAGCCTGCTCCAAATGTTGCAGCCGTGCGACGGGAGCAGTTGCACCCGTCGCGCTTTTCACTGTCTGTATGGCAGACAGTGAAAAGCCGCATTGGGCCCTGTCAGGGGGCCCCACGACTCCCAGTACCGCCAGCCTTTTCCTGGCGGTTCAAACCGCCAGAAAAAGGCTGGCGGTCGGGGATTCGTAATCCCCTGGGCAGCGCTGCTAGCAGCTCTGCCCAGGCGGATTATCACCGCCGGGGCAAATGTGGCGGAATACCGGCGGCCCCGGCAGTGAGACCGCGGCGCTTCCGCCGCGGTCGTAATACCCCAGGAAGCACCGCCAGCCTGTTGGCGGTGCTTCCGTCATTTTAGCCCTGGCGGTCTCGTACCGCCAGGGTCAAAATGACCCCCATAGTGCACTCTACTAGGGACTTATAAGTAAATTAAATAGTCCAATTGGCCATGATCCAATGTTGCCATGTGTAAAGGGAGAGAGCATGTGCACTTTAGCAGTGGTTAGCAGTGGTAAAGGGCGCAAAGTCTTAAAACCAGCAAAAGCAGTATCCAAAAAGTGGAGGGAGGCAGGCAAAAAGTTAGGGGTGACCACCCTAAGGCTGTCAGGTCTAATACAGTGGTAATATTTCACTAATTTACGTTCATCTTGAATGTCATCGTCTTTAGACTACTTCGTCCTTGTCATTTGCAGCTGCCCTCCTTTGGCTTGACTCTGCCTGAATGCTTGGTATTATAGGAAGAGTGAGTGGTCGGCAGAAGGGTTAAAGCCAGGGGGTGAGGTTATGATCATGGATAAGAAAAACACATATTCTATAGAAGCAGTTTAGTAAGCCTGCCCTCGAGTGACAACCCTCCATCAAAGGTAAGGACCGGTAAAGAAACTCTGGAGTCGGTGTAATGAAGATTACACGTAAGTAAGTTCATCATTCCTCGTTGTTGGACCCGGAAGCAAAGCATTCCATAGAAATTTCAGAGGTGGTACCTACAGGTAGAGGAGTGAGGTGGGCTGACACTGTTGCTTTGAGGGCCTTACAGAGTATGAGCCAGGTCTATGACCCAGCTCTTTCTGGGAGTAAATACTTTGTAAATTAGAGGACATTTTAGAGATACAGATCTGCATGAATGGGCAGAATTACAGTTGATTCAGATGTGCTCAGAAAGACTCCGCATCCAAGATTGTTTTCATGGGTTTAAAGGAGTCAAAACTCCAGCATCTTTGACTTTTGTCATCATTTTATTGGGTGGCACAATCCTTGCTTTGTGCCCTGCAGTGGTTCAAGCATGTACATCAGAGATTCGCACAGCCTTTCTCTTCATGCAAACAGCAAGTGCCACAGATACTCGCCCACCGAGATGGTTCACTTACTTTAAGAGATTTCAGATTTTTAAATTTTAGTTTATTTTACACTTTTGAGTGGTTGAGATGCTGGCACCATGTTAATCTTAACGCAGCGGGCAAGGGTTTATATGGTCGCACAGACTGATTTACAAGGCCCGTTGCCATCTTCAGAAGCTGGCATACTTTGGCTCATCTTGTACCTGGCAGAAGTTCACATGTTGGCACAGTCTCGAGCACAGTATAACTTCTTCGTAAGTGGGCAGAGTCTGGAACATCCTGCACCTGGCAGGTATGCACATGCTGGCTCGCCTGGAAGATCAAGGCACGCAGCAGCCTTCAGGCATTCACACAGCAGCACTCAGCCTCATTCACCTGGCACGGATATACATGTTGGCACAGGCAAAAGCCAAATGATTTAAAAAAAACAATTTTACAAGGTGTGATGCTTTGCAAACCCTGTGCTTGGCGGACTGATGCGAAAACATGAGTTGTGATGTCTTTAAAACTCTTCAGTACTAATAAATACCATTTTCTCCGTACTGTACCAAAAGGGCACTATATAAGAAAAACGACATTACAGCCTGCAAACTAGCATGCATTTTAGACCATGGCGTGTGTCACCACTCACGGTCACAAATGGTGGTGGAGGGTATCTGCTTCCGTCCATTTCCCTCCCTCTCTCACCGCCAGGGTCTGCAATCCATTACAGGTGATCATATTTGATGATGCCAATGTGGCCCAGGGAGACGCTTCCTTCAACACACACACCAAATTCATTTGTGCTTCTCTCCCTCCCTATAAATAACCACTTAGCACTTTAATTATTTGGCCCTTCACCTTCATAGGACAGAATGTTAACGCCAAACCCTTTTGTCAACAGGAAATTTAAAGGTTTAATGTCAGATGCTTTCCTACAGGACATAAAACTGGGTATGCAGAGACACTGTATATCCGAGCACGTCCGAGTGTTTCAAGTGCTATTTTAATAAAGTTTGCATCACGCTGTTTCAACCAGCATTATAAAGATAGAATTTGATGTGTTCTTTTTTTTAATTTTTTTATTTTTATTAATAAGACACATCACTATTGCTCTTATAATATCTAATGTAGGGACTGAAGTGGTGGTGTCCCTGCCAATCAGGTGAAAAATTCCCAAGGATTAGAATACTTCATACCAAGGGGCCAAAGGATAAAGCAAAATGAGCATGATGCAAAATTAGTTGAGTATTAGTGTCCGAGAAAATTATATTTTCCCAGACTCACTGTAAAAATAAAATCAGACACAAATTTTGCACCAACTAGGAGATGCCAACATATTTCAGCACCCCTGCAATTGTCGTATATTCAACAGTATATATTATTGTTTGTTTCTTTGTCTGTTTCATATGGTACAGGGGAAATCAATCACTTAAGATTTAGGACCTCATTACAACATTGGCGGTAAAAGCCGCTTACCGCCGTGCAGAAGACCGCCAATACACCGCCGCGGCCGCGGAATTCCGCCACAGCTATTATGACCCACATCTCGGAATCCGCCGAAATTCAGACACCCACACAACTCCGCCACACCAAAGGTCAGTGATAAACTGGCGAAAACAAAACCTCCACCGTCACGCCAACAGAAACACGCCCATGCTATCACGACCCACGAATCCACGTGGCGGTCTTTCAACCGCGGTACTCCATTGGCGGTACACACCTCCGCGCTCAAAATACACACACATCTCCAAAACACCGCTACATTGGACAATTCCAAATACACACACCGGATACACATAAAAACACCACTCCCACACACCCAACACAATTTAAAACACACACCCACATCACCCACAAACCCCTACGACCACAAAAATCTGAAAGAAGGCCAGAGAGAGACAACAGCAATAGACAACCCCACCACACAGAGGCACACAACACCATCACCCATACAACATCCACGCTCAAAACACCCCACACCACCACACATCACCACACTCATCAACACATACACCACCCCACACATCACCTACACCACCCCATGTCACGCCAAAGACACCCCAGGTTTTCCGAGGAGGAGCTCAGGGTTATGGTGGAGGAAATCCTACGGGTAGAGTCACAGCTATTTGGAGCACAGGTGCAGCACACCTCCATAGCCAGGAAGATGGAGCTATGGCGAAGAATCGTGGACGGGGTCAACGCTGGGGGACAGCATCTAAGAAATCGGGAGGACATCCGGAAGAGGTGGAACGACCTACGGGGGAAGGTGCGTTCCGTGATATCCAGGCACAACATCGCGATTCAGCGGACTGGCGGCGGACCCCCACCTCCTCCCCCAGAACTAACAACATGGGAGAAGCAGGTCTTGACCATCATGCATCCTGAGGGCCTCGGAGGAGTTGGTGGAGGGATGGACACTGATAAGTCAAATCTTAACTATCATATCCCCCACCCTACCTGCATGCTATTACACACCAACACCATCACCCCCGCCCCTATCACTCCAACTCCTCACTAATGTACTAATAACACAAACCACCAATCCCAACACCAAGCCCTGCATGCAACACCAAAGCATGGTCACCCCTCACTAAAGCATGCCCACTGCACATACCCTTAAACCCCCCCAACCATCATCACACAAGCCCCCACACTGGAATGCTAGCACTGGGATACACGCTCACCCACCCATTGCACACCATGACACACACACATGCAATAATCATGCTTTTATACCCCTGCAGGACCACTACCCAACGTCACCAGACAGGAGGGTCCAGACATCTCTACCCCACCTACAGAAGAGGCCCACAGTGATGACAGCAGCTCTGGCCAACTGGATCCAGATGACCAGCCCGGACCATCGTGGACCTCTGGACAGTTGGTTCCCCTTGCACAGGCACAGCCCAACACTGACCTTCCACCCTCTGGTAACACCAGCACAGCACCCACCCAGCGGGCCCATACCTCTGTCCCACTCTCCACGAGGCCCTCTCCTCCATCATGGGAGCATACCACCACTCCCAGGAGAAGATGGCGACGGTCCTGGCCAAGTTTCAGGAGACCCAGCGCCTGCAGGACGAACAGTATTTGGGCTTCAGGGAGGAGCTCAGAGCCATCAGCTCCGCCCTGGGCACCATCGTAGGGGTGCTGAAGGACATACAAAACACCATGAGGGGCACCGTGGCACTCCAAGGGGCCCCTGACACTAGCATGGACGATGAACTGCCCACCACCTCCGCCGGCGCTAGTGGACAGGACGCCCCGCCACAGGACCACCACACCAGCACCCCACCCCCTGCAGACGGACAACCACCCCGCAAGCGGTCCCTGAGATCCAGGAACAGGACAGAGCAAGATGGCAAGACCCCGCCAGGAAATGAGACCACCCTGATTGTCCTCCCACTGTCCCACTTTGTTACCCTGTCCAGATTGTAACTGCCCCAGCTCCACTTCCTATGCCCATATGGGCAATGCTCCTGTGTGACTAATAGACTGGACTCTGCCATGGACATTCCTCCACCATCACCCATCACCGTTTTGCCAACCCCTCCAATAATTAGCACTTCAATAAACACTCTTGAACCACAAAACAATCTGGAGTCAGTCTGTCATTTTGAAAATGTGTATTAACTATGACAATGTCAAAATCCGTTTGAAAATGTTATGTCAACATACCTATGTCACACATCACAAGTCCACAGAAGAATGCAAGCAGATGACACACGTTGGTAACCACACCTGTGAAACCGTAATGGAAATGTACAACTCAGTTACCATATACTGCAACTGATTGACAGACAGGATAGAGGTAGAAGTGTGAAAGTGAATGTGATAGTAAAAAAAAAAATTGTTCTCATCTGTGTGTCACTGGAAATATTGCTGTATGACTGACTCCCTGTTGTCTATGTCTTCTTCCTCAGCTTCCTCCTCATCACTGTCAACAGGCTCCACAGTTGCCACAACACCGTCATCTGGACCATCCTCCTGCAGAAAAGACACCTAGCTTCGCAAAGCAAGATTGTGAAGCATCGAGCAGGCGATGATGATCTGGCACACCTTCCTTGGTGAGTAGAATAGGGAACCACCTGTCATATGGAGGCACCTGAACCTGGCCTTCAGGAGGCCGAAGGTGCATTCGATCACCCTCCTAGTTCGCCCATGGGCCTCATTGTAGCTTTCCTCTGCCCTGGTCCTGGGATTCCTCACTGGGGTCAATAGCCAGGACACGTTGGGGTAACCAGAGTCCCCTAATAGCCACACCCGGTGCCTCTGGAGTTGACCCATCATATACGAGATGCTGCTATTCCGCAGGATGTAGGCGTCATGCACTGAGCCAGGGAACATAGCATTCACCTGGGAGATGTACTGGTCTGCCAAACATACCATCTGTACATTCATGGAATGATAACTCTTCCGGTTCCTGTACACCTGTTCACTCCTGCGTGGGGGGACCAGAGCTACATGGGTGCCATCAATAGCACCTATGATGTTGGGGATATGTCCCAGGGCATAGAAGTCACCCTTCACTGTAGCCAAATCCTCCACCTGAGGGAAAACGATGTAGCTCCTTACGTATTTCAGCAGGGCAGACAACACTCTGGACAGCACGTTGGAAAACATAGGCTGGGACATCCCTGATGCCATGGCCACTGTTGTTTGAAATGATCCACTTGCAAGGAAATGGAGCACTGATAGCACCTGCACGTCAGGGGGTATTCCTGTGGGATGGCGGATTGGTGAGATCAGGTCTGGCTCCAACTGTGTACACAGTTCCTGGATTGTGGCACGGTCAAACCTGTAGGTGATGATCAAATGTCGCTCCTCCATTTTTAACAGGTCCACCAGCGGTTCCGCCATCTCCTCAAATGTCCCAGCTGACGGTGCCTATGAAGGACAACAGCGACCACAGAGTCAACAAAATCCCAGGTATGTACCCACAGCTACACAGAAACAACACCAAATACAAAACTCATCCTGTATGTGTGTTGAGTGTAGGCCTAGGTATGTGTGACGCAGTAGTAAATGAAGCCATGTGGGCCCCTGAAATGGCGGCTGCCTGACCTCTAAACTGGGACAATGGGGTGTGAGGTATCTGCGCTGGCGTTGTACACCGTCGCGGTAGGCGGTCGTAGACCGCGGCGCAATGCTGCATTGGTTAACATTGGACCCTATGGGTCCCAGGAGCCAATGACGAAGTGCGCCGGCGGTGATGATACGCACTGCCGCGGACGTCACCGCCGCGGACGTGACCGCCATTTTCTATCTGTTCAATCACTCAATACCTGATCTTCGACAGGAGAGGACCTACACTGCAAGTGCTGCTGTGACCTTGGTCTGGAAGAGATAATGGCTCCTGCGTCTGCGGAAAGGGCCCCTGCCTTCACTGCTCAGGAGTTGGAGAAGCTAGTCGACGGGGTCCTCCCCCAGTACACGCTACTCTAAGTACACAGGGAGCACGTTGTATGGGCCATACTGGGTGGAGAGGGCTGGATTGAAGTAGCAAGGGGGCAGAGTTAAGCGACCATGAAGGACTGTGAATGCATGTGCCACATGGCAAGGGTAGGGATGGGGGGCACTCACTTTGACAGTGCACTTGTTAATGACTTCTCTTCTTCCCCTGTACATGTCATGTAGGTCAGCGCCCATCAGAAGAAGGACATTTGGCATGCCATCGCCAAGGGCGTCCGGACCCTGGGGGTCCACCAGAGATGGGGCAACCACTGCCGTAAAAGATGGGAGGACATTCGCCGCTGGAGCAAGAAGACGGCGGAGGCTCAGCTGGGGATGGCCTCCCAACGTGGGAGGGGTGCCCGTCGCACCATGACCCCCCTGATGTTCAGGATCCTGGCGGTGGCCTACCCTGAGTTGGATGGGCACTTGAGGGCATCACAGCAGACACAAGGGGGTGAGTACAACATAATTCTGCAGACTTTGCGCACAGTGGAGGGGTCTGGGTGGGGGAGGAGGGCTGTGGGTTCCCCTAGGCTAGGGCGAGTTAGGTAGGCTAGGCCCCTCCGTAATGCATGCCATGTGGCACTCCACCCCACCTCTGTAGAGTCCCAAGTACAGGTATACATGCCCCTATGTCATCTATGTGTGCAGATGTCCACCATAGCCATGTAGGCCAGATCCCAGGAATTGCATCTGTAGAGGGCAAGAGCACGGCGTAGTGCAGGGGGCTGCTGTGTCTGTATTGTCCGCCAACTGTAGCAGTAAGCCATGCACTCAACCTGTCTTTCTTCTGTCGTCCACCCCCCCCTTTTTGTGCTCTCACTGTTCTTTTGTGCATCAGCATCATCAGGCGGAGGTACAGTGGTACCGGAGCACGAGGGAGCTGCATCCCACATGGCCATGGAGGGCCACACCACAGACTCTGAATACACCAGTGAAACGGAGGGCGAGGGGAGCTTCACGTCAGGCACCAGATCACCAAACAGCGACACGGACTCATCCTCCGATGGGAGCTCCCTTGTGGTGGCAGCACCATCTGTGCCCCCCACTTCTACAGGTACAGCCGCCACCCCCCCTACCAGCACCGCCCTCCCAGCAGCCCCTCAGCCTTCGCTCCGTGCCCGCTCACCCAGGAGGGTGGGCATCACCTTCGCCCCAGGCACCTCAGGCCCTTCCCCAGTCACCCCTGCTGCCCTCAGTGAGGAGGCCATTGACCTCCTCAGGTCACTCACTGTTGGGCAGTCTACCATTGTGAATGCCATCCAGGGTGTAGAAAGGGAGTTGCAACACGGTAATACATTCCTGGAGGGCATTCATTCTGGTCAGGGTGCCCTTCATCGAACCCTGCAATCTCTGGCCTCAGCACTGATGGCAGCCATTGTCCCTGTGTCTAGCCTCCCCCCTCCAACTTCCTCCACCCAGGCCCAATCCCCTGTACCCCAGCCTATCCCAAGCACACCATCAGACAAGCATGCACACACCCTAACACACAAATGTAGCTCAGGCAAACATAAGCACCACACAACCCACAGGCACTCACGCAAGCATCACCCACATACAGACACAGCAACATCCACTGCCTCCACTGTGTCCCCCTCCTCGTCGTCTCCCTCCTCCCTCCCAGTGTTGTCTACACTCTCACCTGCATGCAATACATCTACAGACACTAGGACTCGCACCAGAACACCCAGCACCACACCCCGCTCACCTGCACTCACCACCCCCACTACCATTTACACGTCCCCTGTGTCCACTCCCAGTGTGTCTGTGACGCCCCCTCCCAAAGTACACAAACGCGGGCACCCACACACCCAACATCCATCCACCTCACAACAGCCTCCAGTACCTGCACCTGCACCCAAATCACCTAAAGTGACACCTCCTACAACCACCTCCTCTTCCTCCACTCCCAGACCCCTCCAGCTACCCATCCCAGTGTTCGTCAGAAACTCTTCCTCAGCGACGTTGACCTCTTTCCCACCAACCCCACCCCTCCAATTCATGGGTCCCATAGTAGCACCTCAGCCAGAAAAAGTCCGGTATCAGTGGTGCGTATTAAAGGTCTGTGGAGTGCACCGGCCACCAGGGCAGCCAGTGTGACACGGAGCCAAAGCACTGCCAGTCCACCCCCTGTAAAGCACCTTAAGTTGGAAAGTGGCCGACGGGAGAGGGTGAAGACTCCTGGTGGAAAAACAGCTCACAAGGGTCCCGGGGGGAGTGCTGAGTCTGCCGTGACTCCTCCCAAGGTGTTGAAGGGGCAGAAGAAGTCTCCAAAGTCTGGGAAGAGCAGAACGGCGGAGAAGGCCGCCATCCTCCCCACCGGCCGGGACGCCACCGCCAGCAGTATCGTCACAGCTCAGGAGACCACTGCCAGCTTCAGTGACCTGGAGGGCCCCGGCAGCCACAGCCCCGCTGGGCACTGAGGGACCGTAATGCCACATACTGCTGCACAGGTCAGAGACAGCAAATGCAAGAACCGCTGAACAGGGCAAAGACCGCCAGGGTGAAGACCGCTGAACAGGGCAAAGCACCGACATGGCAAAGCACCGCTGAACAGGCCAAAGACCGACATGGTGAAGACCGCTGAACAGGGCAAAGCACCGCCATGGCAAAGCACCGCTGAACAGGCCAAAGACCGACATGGTGAAGACCGCTGAACAGGTCAAAGACCGCCATGGTGAAGACCGCTGAACAGGGCAAAGACCGCCATGGTGAAGACAGCTGAAAAGGGCAAAGACCGACTGAAGACCGCTGAACAGGGCAAAGACCGGCATGGTGAAGACCGCTGAACAGGGCAAAGACCGCCATGGTGAAGACCGCTGAACAGGGCAAAGCACCGCCATGGCAAAGAACCGCCATGGCAATGCACTGCTGAACAGGCCAAAGACCGACATGGTGAAGACCGCTGAACAGGGCAAAGCACCGCCAAATCAAGCATCGTTAGCCCATGTGCAGCTGGGACAGTGACAGAACAGGGACCATCACGGGAAGCGTGATGCACTCCGGGCACCAGTCCCCCTCCAGAACCAGTGGAGACCTGCATCCACTCTGTCTGTCCTTCACAGGATGAAGCACTCTGGGCACCAGTCCCCCTCCAGAACCAGTGGAGAATGTTATCGACTTGAGAGACTGTGCCTTTGCACTCCCCAGGATGGTACAGTGGGCAACCCACCCACTGTAGAGACTTGAGAGACTGTGGCTTTGCACTCCCCAGGATGGTACAGTGGGCAACCCACCCACTGTAGAGACTTGAGGGACTGCGGCTTTGCACTCCCCAGGATGGTACAGTGGGCAACCCACCCACTGTAGAGACTTGAGAGACTGCGGCTTTGCACTCCCCAGGATGGTACAGTGGGCAACCCACCCACTGTAGAGACTTGAGAGACTGTGGCTTTGCACTCCCCAGGATGATACAGTGGGCAACCCACCCACTGTAGAGACTTGAGAGACTGTGGCTTTGCACTCCCCAGGATACATCAATGGGCATGGAGCCCCGTCGTGGATCTGGCGTGGTGCTGTAATCCGGCTGAGGTGCCCCCTCCTTCCCTTCCCCCTGAGGTGCCTGTTGTATTTCTATCTGATGCCCCTGCAGTGTTCTCTCTGTTTGTGGACAGGTATCTAGTGTGGGCCTCGCCCATGCATTTTGGGCCCAGTGGTCCACGGACATTGAAATGTGCATACCTGCACTACTAATCGTGATGTATATATTTGGAAAGTGTATATATATCTGTATATAGTGGATTACTCTATTTTGACATATTACAATGATTGAACTGATTTCCTTTTGTCTTTGCATTCTTACGGGGGGGTTGTGGGTTGTTACTGTGCTGTTTGGAACTGCATTGGTGTGTGTGTTGTAGTGTGCGAGGGTCGGGTTGGGGGTGGGGGTGTTGCGTGTGTGTCCCCCTGACTTTTGCCTCCCCTATGTCGTAGGTGCAGTACTCACCGTTGTCTTCGGCGTCTACGTTGCTGGTGATCGTAGATGAGAAGGAAAAGAAGCGCAGGGAGTATTTGTAGTTTGGGCTCCATGGTAGCCTCCTTCCTCGTGGAGTATTTCAGGTGAGCGTTTTCCCATTGCAAAAGCTGTTTCCGCCATGTTTGTATCCACGGTGAATCCGCCCCGGAAAAGGTGGCGGATTGGCGGGTTGTGATACTGTGGGCGGTACATTGTCTTCCACCTGTCTGTTGGCGGTGACCGCCACGCTGTTTGTTTGTACCGCCGTGGCGGTCGGAGTGTTAAAGTGGCTGTCTATGTTGGCGGTTTCCGCCACGGTCATAATTCCCTTTTTTTATCCGCCGGCCTGTTTGCGGTATTACCACAGCTTTAACACCATCCGCCAGGGTTGTAATGACCACCTTAGTGTTTATTCCACAATCTTCTGATCTGGTATATTCACATATTGTCCATGTAAAACTGATTCCTTAACCAGTAAAAACTGGGAATGACTGCCTATCCAGTGTGCCACAAATGTGTTCATGTTACCACATGGTGGCCATGGCCACTCAGACAACGAAGACACTGCATCTTTCTTCTATACTTGAATATTTAAATATTATAGTTTCTTTTTTCACAACCTAAAAACATTTTCCATCAACCATTAGTTAGACTACATGGGGAATATTAACACCATCTCAGAGATAGTTTCACTTGTTTAATGCATGAATACAGCAATCAGCAAATAAAGCGTAACCAAGTTAACTAATATAAAGTCCCCAAACCTATATTGAATTGAACAGCATTTTAAGTAATTATTTAACTGTTTTAGCCAAAAAGTTGTTTTTTTTGTTGAAGAAGATTATGTGGCTGCTGGTGGATCTTATGGCAAGTGCTACAAGTCCATTGATATGGAAAACTTAGCCCCTGCTGACAAATCACATGGTTCTGGAAGCCCTATGGATACTGTAGCACAGGATATGTCACCCTGGAGAAGATGCCGCCAGCCCCTTATGTGGTTAGAACCTTTCCTCACATCAGTGGTGAAGCCAGCTCACTGATTTAAGCGCTGGCTGCTGATATGAGTAAAATCTGCAGGCCACAGATATATAATACCAGAAGCTCGAATTTAGAATATTAATTGCATGAAATTGATTTACTTGACCAGTGCAATAGTAGCACCTGCAATTTATTGCACTGCAAAATGCAAATCTGCAACGGAAAGCACTGTGCAAAAGAAAATATGATATTATCATTTTGGCATGACAAGTTAAGTATAGATTCAGCACAATACTTACTTTTGTTTTATTAAGAAAGCACCTAGAAATCAGTACTTCTGTGCCATGCAATCAATGTATGCCAGGGAGGTGTTTCTGTTGTCATTATCTGTTCCAGCCATCTAGGGAGCACCTTTATGTTAAACCTAAGATTGTAGGCCGTAGATTGAGATTGTTTTGTAAAAGTCCTTTTAGGTAATAGTTTGAAAATTATGTGTTAAAGAGTTACAAAGCAATCAGCAATGAAGATAAAACACAAAGGAAATACAATTCACTAGTAAATAGTACATTTTTTAAGATATCATCATAACCTGGAAAGATTTGTAAGCCATAACACAAATATTCTATAACAAATATATAAAACCTAATTATAGAATTTCTAGTGAACCATTTATATAATGGCTTGCAAAGGTGTGGTGAGGGGGAAAGTAGCCTATTATAGAGGGAAGGGGATTGGAGGATACAAATATATCATTTTGCCTATCTATATCAAAAATATTATCAGATAGGGTCAAAATGCTGAGACACATCAGAGGAGGTAGTCTGTCCTCTAGAAAGAAAAGTAGACAGTGGATCCATAGTAGATCTCATTTGATTGGTAGTTGAGTAGAAGTAAAGTTAGTACAGTCACAGTAGTTACAAAGTATATTTCACCCTTTAATGAACGTAACATTTTGCGCGTTCTTCCAACTGGACGCAATAATCTGAAATGCAATTGTAATTGGTATATCAGCAAACTTGCCCATGATACCAGAATATTCCATAGAGTGCATGAGCCACCCAGAAAAATGTACATTTCTATCCAAAGGAAATCAAACATAAATCTGTAAGTGTGTCCCAGACTTGAGACTAAAATTGACTAAAATTGGAGGACATTTAAAAAATTTATGAGCAAGATCACTGTTTTCTTTTGTATATGAACAACATTTATCCTCCATAATTTATACTTATGTAAGGGAGACCGGGTTAAAAAAACCTGTTATTAAATACAAATTTAACTGGTGTTGGTAATAGCAGAACTCGAGGTGGTGTGGAGTTTAGTCCAAATTCTGTGCCATAATTGTACATGGATTAATTGTTGGAGATTGGCTTCCCATTGAATTTCCATATTTGATTTGAGGCTTACGGAGGAGTTAGTAAAAGGATTGTCAATAATATTATAGATATAAGAGATCTTGGTGGGAACTGTAAAATTGAATGAGAGAGAACTATCAGAAAGTCTTTCAAGATAGAGTCCACAGTGGCCTGGCATAAACTGTGTTACGCATTGGTAAGTAATGGAAAAAAATGTAAAAGGGTCTTTAAACTTCCAGGTCGCGCTCCAGCCTTTCCTTGGCTGCCGCACAGTGACTGTGACCATGAAGAGGTGGTGAAAATGCCTAAAGCTGTTCAAAGCTCTGTGGGGCTACAGGAGGCTCAGAGTCCGGCAGCCATCTTGTTGCGCTCCAGCACTTGATCCAAGCATTTTAAATTCATTCTAAGACCTAATTTTTCTCCTTCTAACTTTATCGCCAAATTCCTGTAGCTCTCAACAACTCTGATTTGCACCTGTCAGCACTGGTATCAGAACGTCCAAGAACTTGGTTCTGCTGCTAACACTGTGTAGGAACTGTTACCCATGTGCCTGGCATCAGTGTATATGGAATCATATCCTCTCTCTTTTTGGATTAAATATATTCATATGGAGTTCTATTCATTCCAAATGTCAGTTTGCATGGCTAACTTCCTAGCATTATATTTGGTTTCTAAAAGGTCCTCTTTTATTTTGGCTAGACTACTTTGAAAAGGAAGTTTTTATGGTCTGGTTTGACAACACAGCTGCCATCAGACAATTATGTGAGAGCCACCAGGAGAGTGGCTTTGGCTCCTCTCACATCCTGGGAGCTAGGAGTACATGTGTTGATTGGGCAGACGTTGTGTGCTTCCAGAAAAAAGTGTTTCTCTTCCACAGAGCTGTGATCATTTTTTTTTTTTATCCAGCTACCTGTGCTTGAACTTTAGGAAGCACACACATACCATTTTAATGCTCTTAAAGTTTTTTAGAAAACTAGATAAATCATGACACTTTTCTTTGACATCAGCACAGACTGAAAGAGGCATTCATTAACTTACACAGATGTTTAGGTCTCCCTTGATAGTGCATTCATATGCTAAACCTATTGGCATTGCCTATTTTTGTTTTCTGTACGAAGACCCATCCGTCGACATCAGTAGCCCAATGGACAAAGGAAAATTGTCAAGAATTTCCCATCTTACCTTGTCTCAAGTTGACAGCCACTCACAGGGGACAACGTATGATATTTGGAGTTGTCAAGAACCAAGTTATAAATTATAAAGAGCAGCTTTCTGTCTAGAATATCTTTAAACTGTGAAAATTTAGAGAACTCAGTGCCTTTCTACACTCCATTGGTGGTAAATATTTGAAATTCATTAATTAATAGTGATGCTCATATATATGTATCAATGATACATTAGGTAACAGAATAGCAAGACCTCAGACCATTAGGTCTTTGGCAGTGGGAAAATACAGGGAGAAGCGGAGAATCGCACAATAGATTGACAGTGCATCACATGTAGAAGTACAATATGCAATATGTGAAGACTTCTGGCCATAGATCGCTCACCTTTTAAATATTCCCCCTCTGTAACTGGCTGAACAGCCACGAGATCTTCCTGGCAGTGAACCACCTGGCAGACTCATTGAACGCAAGAGCAGATGAACTCAGCCATCGATGGCTAGTGGATCATGAGTGGCAGTTACAACTGGTGGTGGCACTAGGTCTCTTCCACAAATGAGGAGAAATGAGGAGAAATTTCACTCGATCTCCACACCACCACCAAGAACGTGAAAGTCAGCACTTTTGAGCGCTGGAGTTTCCAAAGCATCTGTCGTTCGGAGATGCATTCTGGCCCAAATGGGACTCAGGACTCTTTATTTTTTATTTTTTCTGATGCCACTCCCACACCAAATTCTCAAAAAGATCAGGAATGGCCAGGCCCAAGTCATCTTAGTGGCTCCGAACTATGCTTGAAGAGTATGGTACCTAGAACTCCTGGGATGATGCCCTCCAATCAGTCTACCATCCAGAAGGATCTGCTGTCTCAGTAGAAAGGTTGAGTTCTCCACATGGCCTTCACAATATACACCATCCTGCATGGAGCTTGAGCAGTGGTTAGGTGAATGCCTTCAATCTCCTTTAGGAGGTATTGGATGTCATCTTGGCAGCCAGGTGTTTCTCGACAAAGGTTGTATACACTAGTCGCTGAAACAAGTTTCAGGTTTGGTGCGACGCATGGCAGTTTGACTTCCTCCAGGCCCAATTGTCTGATGTCCTGTTGTTTGTCCTAAAATTGCCGCCCTTATTTTTAATTTGTTGTGTCTTGAACAAGAGGTGGAGTGGTGAGGAGAAAACTGTTCAGTTTTGGCTGTTTAAGGTGAGTTGGATCAAAACATTTACTGTGGCGGCTGTTTCCTGATGTAAGGTGCAACTGTTCAGTGGCCTCCGAATAAGGATTAGAAATGTTAACAAAATCTCCAGGCCATGGACACCACAAACAGATGGATGATAGTTATAGTCCCCTAATGGTGCATTCTTAGTTTAGGCAAGCTAAATATGAGAGCCTTTTGGGTTCTCCCATTTTTTATCAGTCAAGTTTCAGCTAGACAAGAGATCTCATTCTTTGCCAGCTGTCGCCAAGCTGATGTAGTTTTTATGTGGTGCAGTAGCCACTCTAGTGGAGGCTAGAGGCAATTACTGTGGCTGGTCAAATATTTTCCCTACAATGCGAATCTGGCATAATCTGTCTTTTCCATTATTTGAAAATCTGGGAATTCAATCAAAATATCCCCTCCACTTATCTCTGAATTTGATTTTGTTGGTCTTAGGGCTCTGAGCGCTTTACCACTCCTGGCCCGCACTAAAGTTCATGTGCTTCTCCCCTAAACAAGGTATCATTTATGTATACACAATTCGCATCGTTAATTTACTTTTAAGTTCCTTGTAAAGTAGTATACCGTATACCTTTTGCCTGTAAATTATATGCTACTAGTGGGCCTGCAGCACTGCTTGTGCTACCCACACAAGTAGCTCTTTCAGCATGTTTTATGCCCGTCACTGCAGAGCCTGTGTGTGCAGTTTTACTGCCATTTTGATGTGGTATTTAAAACCTTTGCCAAGTCTTAAACTCACCTTTTATTACACATAGGTGACCCCCTATGGGATGCCCTAGTTTGCCGATAGAGCAGGGTGCTGTGTAATTAGAAGGTAGGGCACGTACTTTTAAGTTTTGCATGTCCCAGTAGTGCAAAACACCCAAATTTGTTTTCCATTACTGGGTGGCGTATTCCTCTCATAGGTTAACACTGGAAATTCCTTATTACACTTTTAAGCTGTAATTCATGTGGAAAGGAGTAGCTATTTCATGGTTCATATCATTGGAATGGGTATGATAAATCCTCTTTTCTGGTAAAGTTAGGTTTGACATTACTATTTCAGAAATTCTACCTTTAGAAAGTGGACATTTCTTTGTGTGCCTGGAGTCTGTCTCCAATACACATCTAGGGTGGGTAACAGCTACACTTTGTGCATTCCCTCCATGTAGCCATAAACACAGGAAGGTTAGATGTGTTAGATGTGTCTGAGTGCTCATCTGCATTCTGATCGCTCTTTCTGGGCATGAGGGAAAGGAGGAGCCGGCACTTACACATGAGTAGGAAGTATCTGTCTCCACACAAAGGGCTGATTGCCACCTACTGGTAGTCTGGAGCCAGGACTGGGAAGAAAGGGTCTCTGTGCACCTCAAAGACCCTTCTTTTAAATCACCCCTATTTTAAAGGCACAACTGGGTATAAGTACTGGGTCTCTGACCCCACCAAATCAGAACCTTCTGGATCTACAACTGGACTCAGAAGAACTGCTGTGCTGCATCAAGGACTGTTAATCTGCTGGATTGCTGACCTAGAAAGACTGATTTTCTGCTGTGCTTCCTTGCTGCCCTCTGCTCCTGATGAGGAAGACCTGGATTCTGCTGTGCTCTGCATGTGAACTCCAAGGGCTGGTTGGCTTGCCACCTGTTGCTTGAGACTCAGGGATATCAAAGTCTTTACTCTTGCTCCTGTGCCTCGTTCACTGGAAGTGGACCCAGGTACTTTCACCAGAAAAACTGACACATCGCCTTGAGTGCCTGACACCCGGAACTGCACATCACCACCAGTGGAGAGATTGATAAATCCCCTTTACTGCGTGGAGAAACCTGGCGCATTGTACTTCAGAACCAATGCATCTCAGCTCGACGTTTCATCTTCGGAACTGATGCATCACCGCCAATGCGTGAAGAAAATCGATCACTTCGACTGCGGGGTCCACAACGGGGGTTGCTCGTCTGCACATCACATCTTGCTGTTGCAACCAGGATCAAAGTGTGCTGTTCACCAGGCCTGTGTAGCTGTTGTCCCCAGTCTGAGCTCCATCGTGGTCGACCTGAACTGTTGACTTTGCCCCGTCCAGCATGACCAGATAACCCCCATTGTTGCTTATTGCTTCTAAGGGCTAGAACTTGTTTTATTCTTTAAGAATTCATAACCTGACTTCTACTTATTGGATTTTTGTTGTTTTGGTCTTGATTTAATTATAAAATTATTGTCTATTATTCTAACCTGGTGTGGAGTCTTTTTGTGGTATTTTTAATTTGTTACTGTGTGTTGCACAAATACTTCACACATTTCTTGTTCAGATAAGCCTACCAGCTCTGTGCCACACTACCAGCGAGAGGATGAGCAAAGGTTATCTTTTAGTGTGTAGCTGACTTACCCTGACTAGGATTGCAGCGGCTGCTTGTACATGGTGCATACTCTGACAACCAGAAACCCAATTTATAACACAGAGGAATCTTCTCATACTGTGTTTTCCTCGCTAAAGGTGGTGGTCCAGAGAGGTTGCTGGTGGTACAACTAGTCCAAGTGGCATCAATGCACTGTTAGTTCAGAACAGTATCAGGGTGGCCAATTAAATGACTGAGTCTTCAGTTTCAACTCTGCAATCAAACGGATTTGTTCATGCATTCAGGCCTATCTGTCTGATAGTCAGCAAGGTACCTTAAATATAATGTTCAAGTATATAGTCACATTGGTTGTAGAAATTCTATCATCCATATTTGTGGTCACCTTTTTGTACACAATATTCAGGACATAATATATTTTTGTCAGGTGATATTCAGTCCAAGATATTCTGGTATAGTACCCTTTCTATATTTGTGGGTGTGCCTACCTCCCACACGATACCACATATTGTTCTCAGCGAAAAGTGGATCATACATTTTGGTTAGTCATAGTGCCAACCTAAACATACTGCCCCTGGGGTAGGAAACAAGGATTACCCAAAAGAAAGTCTAAAGATGGTGAGTGCACTGAGAGTTGGAGAATGCTATTGTGGCATTGTTTATCTGTATTTTCTTTTGCTCTAAGAGTCGTGTCATTACTTGCAGGGCATTGTAGAAAACTGTTGGGATTTGTCACTGAACACACACTTCTAATGCGCTATATAAGAACTATGCAACATCAAATATCACAGTTCAGGATACAATGAATTAGATAGCTCAGTGTGTTAAACACTTGCAGCTCACATGCTAATTTAAGCTCACATCCTGGCAAAGCCATCTTGGCCTCCCATCATTCCTGAGTTCAATAAACTGTGTACCGTAAATTAGATTAGTCAAACACCTCTTATTTACATACATGTGCTATTAAGTGCTGGAGAAGTTATGATTGTTATTATGAAAACCCTGAATTGGTACTCTGAGCAATAAGGCCATTTTAAGTGTCCCAAGAGACGAATTAGATGTGCCAATGAGCAAAAACTATCTTAAGCCAGACCTAATAAAACATTTACAATAGACTGGGATACTAGACAATCTACAAAGGACGTGCTTTGGTGCTGCACTAGCATATGTGGGCCTTAGAAACATGTCTCTCGTCTTGGTAGTTTTTGCTGACCTTTTGGGGGAGCGGTCATTACCTGGATGCACGGGAATAACATCAAAAATATGGTGACTGTGCTGTCCGAGAAGGTGCAGAACCTGCATCACGAAGATTTCGGTTAATGGCATTCTATTTAGTTAAATTCTTCTTGATTTAATTAAACATTCTTCGACATGTTCTCATTTCCAACAAGGCACAAATTCCCACTCAGAAGAGGTCGCATGTTCCAGTGAAAACTGCAGCACCCAGGCTGAGAAGCTTTCCGTGTGAAGCCTTTGCCTCCAGGGGGCTGCTAAACGCGTTGGAAAGTATAAAAGGAAATGTCCTAATTAGAGTCTCTCCTCTTTCTTAGCACGTCCTCTGCATTGCTAATTAACATCTTTCATTTGTCGGCATTATCAAGACAATTAGGAAGGAATCAAGTCTAGTCCTTTGCTGAGAAAAAAACAGGTTTTGCTCGACATCACGTCTGTGTTACATAACCAAAGTTGTATTTTCACTGGCTTCGTGCTGCACATCCACAGCTAGCATTTAATTGGCTGAATTGGATGGCGTGCTTTGTAAAGTGCATTCAAACCAAAACCGGAGTATGATTTTTTTGGGTACCACCAGAGATGGTTAAGCCTATGTGAAGGATCCAAGGGGACACATGGCAAGGAAAATGCAAGTTTTCGACCGTCTACCACATACATAGCCAGCACATTAATGTAGACGCATAAGTAATTGTTGACCAAAACCTGCCTTACTGGTTTATGAGAAGCATTAATGCACCAGATGTGTGTTACTTTTGTTATACAAACGTGGCACAAAGTGTTCTTGTGATATTCACTTCCCATCTCAAATCAAAATGTGTGTTGGAAAGTTGGCCTAAGTAAGGCAAAGTGGCGCTATTGTGCTACTTTGCTTCAGGAGTGCTCTCCATGGGTGGTACATTGGCATTCCGATGCTGCCCCACCTGGGTTTTGACACAAATCCTTATCTACTAACAATTGTAAAGAGTGATTTTTGCCAAAAGCTTATGCCTCCTCGAAGCAGACGTCACGGAAGAGAAATAGATAAGTTTTCCAGACTTCAAATGTTGCATGTGTGTTCCCATTTACCCTTTTAGGACGAAAGCTATGCTTCACAGAAAGCACAAACACAAGCACTACGGTGCAAGGATGTGTGTGGTGGCGCATGGCCGCCCAAATTGCGCCAGTGCTGGGTTAGAGAAAAACAGTGCAATATCTTAGAAGATATGGAGCTGAATTTAGTGCTTCCTTTGCCGCAATCCAACACAGTAACTTTGGTTGCTGTGCTCTATTGCGTCACATTGTTGTAAATGTCTCCCTAAGTTTCGAACTAGGCCTGAGATGAGATCAACCAGCTCACCTGAGTTCACCTTTTTCAACAAACAACGAAATTAATTGTATTGCATGTAGCATATTACTGTACAGCTACTTTCCATGTAGTTGAACCCCTAAATCTACTACCCCAACAATGAATGACTTTTTGTTTCATACAGAATTGGGGAGGAAGAACCCCCTCGTCCCTCGAATCACTTTAAAAATGGGGTGATTCAAGTTGTCTAACATTCGGCTCATCCAGGCTGAAAATCAAGCATATACAAAGACTACATTAGCTTATTTCCAAAGTGCAAAATCTCTGCAGGGTTCTTTAAACATTTTCTGAAACTAAACGTCAGGCGGCACTCAAATCCCCCAGTGTCAACAATGGTAACGCGTCGTGGTTAGAATACAGGAGTTCACGGGTCACTCGACATTGAGGGTGCAGGGGTATAAGAATGGGAGGCAGAGGTCCCATGGGCGTAGGAAGTGTGGGGGACGCGGGGGACGTATCCCCCCCAGATTTTGGAGGGTGGGGGACACGGGGGACGAAGGTGGGGGGGGGCAAGGTGACAAAATAATTTCCCCTATTACATCTATTATTCAGAGGGCCTTTAGCGCACAGAAGCGCTACTTATACTAGCCTTGTAGGGACCATCCTCCAATCTAATGGTAACAGAATGAAGGTGAGTCAGGAGGCCCCCTGCGCCCTCTGCCGTTTTGTTTGTCCTGTTCACAGCTGTGGGCATTAAGGGTGCTCATAAGAACAAAGGGCACAAGGAGGAGAAGAGTTTTGGATGAATACTGTCTGCATCACCTGTGCCTTGAAGAGGGGCACTGCAGGAGGCCTTTAAGAGGAGCTGCAGAACAATGAGGAAGATCTAAAGAGGAAACAGAGTCCCACTCAGCCTGATGCCTGCAGGCTAGAAAGGAGATTGTGAAACACAGTATTTGTATTTGCCTAAGATCACACCAGTTGGTGAAACAGTGAAGTCGAAATTGAGCCCAGATTTTACCCTTTCCCACAACAATTTAGGTTTTAGAAGGGTATATTTTTCTAAGATTTATGCTTAATGCTTTTTTATGTAGGTAATGAAGGGCTTGATCATAGCGTGGCTAACAGGGAGAAGCCATATTTCATTTTGGGCCGTTATGCCTAGCGTTATTATTTATGTTGTTGTTATTGTTACATACTTAAGCATATTGAAGTATATTATCTTTTCTTTATCTTTTCTTCACTCTACTCTGAAACAATCTACCCTATGCCACTGCACCCTATACCACTTTTCTCCACTCTGTGCTACTCTACGCCACTGCAATCTATGCTGTACCATTCTACTCTACATCACTCTACTCTGCAGCACTCTACACTACGCAACTGCAATCTATGCTATTCTACTCTAACCATTGTACACTACACCCCTGCACTCTGCCAGTGCACTCTTCACCACTTTACTCAAAACCAATGCACTCTATACCACTGCACTCTATGCCAATCTACTCTGCACCACAGCACTCTATTCCACTGCTTTCAATGCCACTGTACACTGCGCCACAGCACACTAGGCGACTGCACTCTATGCCACTCTACAATACACCACTGTACTCTGCGACCCTCTAATCTGCAACATTACACTCTGCCACTGAAGTCCACACCACTCTACTCTGCACCACTGCATTCAATGCCACTGTACTCTGTCCCAATGCACTCTTTTCTGCACCACAGCACTCTAATCTGATCTACTCTACACCACTCCACTGTAGGCACTTCACTCTACTTTGAAATCATCTCATCTATGCCACTGCAATCTACGCAATTCCACTCTTTGCTATGCCAGTCTAATCTACCCTGCATCACTACAATGTACCCTGCACCACTCCAATCTGCTCTGCACCGCTCTATGCTACTGCACTCTACATCACTATGCTCCACTCTGCAACAATCTACTCTTCACCACTATACTGTACTCTGCAGCAATCTACTCTATGCCACGGCACTCTATGCAACTCTATTCTACTCTGTACCACTGTACTCTAAGCCACTCTTCTCTACTCTGCATTACTATACATCACTGCACTCTACACCAATGCATTCTATGTCACTCTGCTCTACACCACTGCCCTTTATGACACTCTGCTCTGCAACACTGCACTCTGCCACTGAACTATACTCCTCTCTACTCTGCACCACTGCACTCTACTCTGCACCGCTCAACTATATGCCACTCTACTGCACTCTACACCAATGTACTATATGCCACTACACTCTATGCCACTCTACTCTGCATCACTGCACTCTGCACCAGTCTACTCTACCTTGCACCACTCCACTCTACCATGCACTGCATCACTCTATGACACATCACTCTGAACCACTGCAATCTATGCTGTGCCACTCCACTCTGCTCCCCTCTACTCTTCACCACTCTACACTACTGCACTGTATGCTAAACCAGTGCAGTCTTCGTCAATGCACTCTACACCACTTTACTCAAAACCAACGCACTCTATACCACCACACTCTACACCAATCTACTTTGCACCACTGTACTCTATGCCACTTCACTCTAGACCACCCAACTCCACTCTATGACACTTCACTCTGATATTACACTCCATGATACTAGACTCTGACACTCTTTCATTAAACTCTAACACTTTCTCCACTCTGTAACTCCCTACACAACTCCCTATACGCCACTCCATTCCACTTTACTCCACTCTATGCCACTCCACACCACTCTATGCCACTTCAATCTACGATACTCTACTCAACGCCACTGCACAACCCTCTATGCCACTCCACTATACAACAATGTACTATGCTCAACAGCACTCTACCCAACTTTCTCTATGCAAGTTCACGTTACTTTACTTCACTCTACTCCAGTTCACTCATATTTATGCCTTTCCACTCTACGACACTCTGCCACTCCACTCTATGACACTCTATTACACTGTGACACTACTCCACTCTACTACTACTTTATGGCATTGGCGCTTGATTATAGATTCAGATCTCCATTGATTGTCTTGTCACTGATATGAGACGTGAGTCAGATTTATCTTGGCCGTTTTGGTTACAAGCACTCTGTAACCCTTTTAACTCAAGCTTAACGAAGGCTTAGGATGATCCTGATACTTGTCTAGGGGATCGAAATATCGTCTGCCAAAGTACCTTGACTTGAATTTGTGATATTGTACATAAGTTGGCATAAGCATAGGTACTATGAGCTAATGACTTCTTGATTCACTATTTGAGTCATTCATTTAAAAGTGGGTGTATAAAAGCTTGTAAATCATTATTGTGGATGCTTACCTTGTAGGAAAGTAGCCTCTTTCTAGCTTGGTTACCCCCACATTTGGCCTGTTTGCCAGTGTGTTTGAGTGTGTCTACTGGGATCCTGCTAATCAGGACCCCAACAGTTATGCTCTCTCCCTTAAATTATGGTTGTTGCATACTGGTAACTCAGTATTTCACCCAAGATTGGCATACTGGTGCCTCCTTATAAGTCCCTATTATATGGTACTTGGGTACCCAGAGCATTGGGGTTCCAGGAGATCCATATGAGCTGCAGCATTTCTTTTGCCATAGGGTGCCCATGCAAAGGCTTCTGCAGGACTGCCATTGCAGCCTGCGTGAAAAGGTGCATGCACCCTTTCACTGCCAGTTACACTGCACCAGGTCACTTATAAGTCACCCCTATAGCAGGCCCTCCAGCCCTGAGGGCAGGGTGCAGAGTACCTGTGTGTGAGGGCACCCCTGCACTAGCAGAGGTGCCCCCACGACCTCCAGGACCATTTTCCCAGACTTCAGGAGTGCGGGGATGCCATTTTACACGTGTACTGGAAATAGGTCACTCCCTATTCCCAGCTACATAATGGTAACTCCGAACATAGGTATGTTTGGTATCAAACATGTTGGAATCATACCCCAAGGCTTTTGCAAGCATTGGTTGTATTATTTCATGCACTCTGGGGGCTCCTAAGAGGACCCCCAGTATTGCCATTCCAGCCTTCTGAGGTTTTCCAGGCAGCCCCAGCTGCTGCTACCTCTCAGACAGGTTTCTGCCCTCCTGTTGCTTGAGAAGCTCAAGCCCAGGAAGGTAGAACAAAGGATTTCCTTTGGGGGAGGGGCGTTACACCCTCTCCCTTTGGAAATAGGTTTGGAAGGGGTAGCTTCCTTCCCCAGGCCACTGGAAATGCTTTTATGGGCACATTTGGTGCCCTCCTTACATAATCCAGTCTACACCAGTTCAGGTACCCCCAGTCCCTGCTCTGGCACGAAACTGGACAAAGGAAAGGGGAGTGACCACTCCCCTGTCCATCACCACCCCAGGTGTGGTGCTCAGAGCTCCTCCAGAGGGTCCCTGGGTTTTGCCATCTTGGATTCCAAGTTGGTAGCGAACTCTGGGAGCATCTGAGTGGCCAGTGCCAGCAGGTGGTGTCAGAGCCGTCCCCTGATAGGTGCTTACCTGTTTAGCTGACCAATCCCCCTTTCAGGGCTATTTAGGGTCTCTCCTTTGGGAGGATCTTCAAATTCAGATTGCAAGACTCCAGCAGGAATCCTCTGCATCCTTTACTTCACCTTCTCACCGAAGAAACTGCATCTGGACCCTCCAGGAACTAAACTGCAACAACGAAGCAAAGACGACTTCTGCAACATTGTAACTTCAGCTCCTGCCAGCAACTGCAACTGTTTCACGGTCGTGCATCCTCAGAGGACAGCCTGTCTTCAGTCTGCACCAGAAGAATGAACGAATCTCCCTTGGAGGGAAGGAGTCACTCCCCTGCTTCAGCAGGCACCTCTCTGCTATGATGACCCTCTGCATGGGTCCCCTCTCCTGACGAGTTGCATGGATCCTGCATCACGGGTGGTAGACTGAAGTGGTCCTGATGGTCCTGACGTCCTACTGTCCAACTTTGGTGGAGGTAAGAGCTTGCCTTTTCACGCAAGACAATACCCCGTGCACCACGTGTTTTTCAGTTGCCAAGGCGTGTGGCATCCTTCTATGAAATTCTTTGTGCACAATGTAGCTCCGGCCCCCAGCACTCCTTCCTGAGATGCACAGCTTCCTCAGTGGTTCTCTGGCGGCGTGGGATCCTTTGTTTTTGTGCTGCGTGGGCCTCCTTTTGCAACTCCTTTGTCCCCGTGCTGGGGGACTCCTGTGTGTGCTGGCTGGTATTCTGTGGGCTCTCTGAGTTGCTGAGAGCCCCCTCTGACTCCTCCTCCTGGGTAGAGTCCACCAGGTCCCTCCTGGTCCCGGGCAGTGCCATTTTCCACTAACCATGAGCTTTGCCTGTGCCAAGGCTTGTTGGTGGAATCCAGCGATGCAAACCAGACTGCAATCATCCATCCGGTGTGGGATATCATCTGCACCAACCCGCATCCATCTTCTTGGGTGCAGTACTGACTGTTGTTCTTCACCAGTGGTTCTTCTTTTGCACCTTGATTCGGGTTAGCGGGGGCTCCTGTCCTCCCTGGACTCTTCTGTACTTCTTGGACTTAGTCCCATTCTTCCACAGGTCTTTAGGTCCAGGAATCCACCCTTTGTGTCTTGAAGTATCTTCTGGTTCTTGCATTATCTTCTTTCTCGTGTTCTGGGAAAGTTACTGTGATTTACTCCTGCTTTCCTGGGCTCTGAGGTGGGTTCTATTACTTACCTTTGGTATTTTCTAATACTCCCGGCGCCCCTCTACACACCACACTTGCCTAGGTGGGAAACCGACATTCGCATTCCACTTTCTTAGTACATAGTTTGTGTTTCTCCTAGGCCCATTTCTAACCATTGTGATTTTCACTAATTGCACTGTTTTCTGTTTTTATTGCTATTGCTGCATACTAGTGTATATAATTGGTGTATTACTTACCTCCTAAGGGAGTATAGTCTCTATGGTATTTTTGGCATTTGTGTCACTAAAATAAAGTACCTTTATTTTTGTAACACTGAGTATTTTCTTTCATGTGTGTGAGTACTGTGTGACTACAGTGGTATTGCATGAGCTTTGCATGTCTCCTAGATGAGCCTTGGCTACAGCCACCCCTAGAGAGCCTGGCGTCTAGGCACTGCCTACATTTCACTAATAAGGGCTTACTGGATGTGGTATAAGGTGTAAGTACCATAGGTACCACTACAAACCAGGCCAGCCTCCTCCAAACCACTGTACTATATAGGTTACTTTTTAAATTTTTCTTGTAATTGGCGACATTGAGTCATCCAGATAACTTGTGTAATGCCCGAATACCAGTCTTTCTCGATTTCCCTTGTTGATGTTTTCCCACTACATTTGATCTTTTATATTTTGATTGAATAAATGCATAAAACATTCCATTTGCATACTACTTTAATATCATTGTTTATGGGAGTGGTGTTGCATTTTTTTCCAGGGACCCCTATTCCTTCAAAATTAAGTTTACTGCTCCATTCTAGGACACTCTACTTACTCCATGATACTATGCCACACCAGTCGATGACACATCATTCTCCTTTATGCCATTAACTTTGAGCCATGCTGAATAGTAGTCTCACTAGTGTACAGCATGGCTAAAACGCATTGGCAAAGGCAATAGAACTTACATGGGCGAGACCTATTGGCTTTGCCACTGCTTGTTTATAAGGTATGAACTTTAAGGTGACTTGCAATATCCTTATGTACACAGGGGGTATTTTACCCCATATTATACAGGGTCACACCACCAACTTTCCCACAAACCACTTAAAATCTTAGTGCATAGGTTCTGTCATTCCAAGCTATTAAAGTAGAGCAGAAGAAAGAAAAGCAACATTCAATTTTTACTTTAAACAGCTTTATTAAATATGCTCCTTGACCCGATCTGCCTTTTACCTTGGCTGCTAGCTCTGGCAGAAGGCATTGTAATGTCAGAACTCGACTGTAATAACCCTATAATAGTCATTTTCTGATGTCTTTTCTTTATAATCAGTGAATGTCTTTTCTTTACACGCTGTGACTTGGTGCATCACAAACAGCCGTTTCTAAAGAAATTAGTGACTGCAGTTTATACAGAGATTAGAGAATCCATGTTTATATAGACTGTAACTCCAAGAGTTTCTTCAGTTGAAATGCTTCTAGTTATGACTGATGTGGAGCTGAACTTCCCAAGATCACACACAGGAGTAGAAGTGTTATTAGAACTATGGTTTCCGAGCACAGTTTACAACTATTGTACCTAATCGCTTTTGATCTCTCCAGTGCGGTTCCAATTGGCATGAGGTGAAGGGCATGATGGGTGTGGGGCGCAAAGGGCATGTTCTTCCTTTTTACCCTCCTACCTTGATTTGCTTGGTGCATGAAGATGCAAGGTTAATCAACATGTTATTTTCACATTTGAGCTAATTACTTTGTGAATATAAATAACAATAAAAGATACTTTTAGACTGTGTAAACATGCCTTCCTTTCTCCCTATTTCACTTCCAATATATATGACTGTGTATATTTATCGGAGCCTGCAGTTCGTAAACAACGAGCGATTTGTATAGGGTTGATTGAAAGTCCCCAAGGCTGTCCCTGTCCCCCCCAGAAATGTATTGTCTCCTACGCCCCTGAGAGGTCCTATGTTTCTTTCACAGCCTCATACTCAAATGTATTTCTAGATTTTAAAACAAGCCTTAATAAGAGCAACTAACATATCTAATACCACCAGTTGGGGCTAGGTGATGCATCTGCAGCCTAATCTCGCGGACTACAGGTTAAGAACAACTGCTTTAAGTTACACCACTAGGAATACAAGAAAGCGCAACAGCAAAACCAATGCCATGTTGACAGATAATGAAGTCAGCCCATGCCCTTTTAAGATTCAAGACGAAGTACTTACATTGAATTGTTTTCAACTAATGAAGGGTATGAGGGTAAAAGTGACCCAATCTTCACTGTTTAATTTGCTGGTTTTGCATAATGGGAAGAGCAACAAATGCACCTTTCTCCTGTTTTCAATTCTCAAAGGTGGAACTATGTTTTGAGGTAATTCTGTTTGACAAACTTTTTCTAACACATATGGTCCTTGTGCCAGGGTTTCATTGTTACCATTTTTTGCACATAAGTAATCATTCATAAACTATAGGCCTCTCAAGAAAAAGGTTCATCTGTTTTCCCTGTTGCAAAAATAATGTTCCTGGACTTGAGCTACAACTGCTTTCTTCATTTCCTGGTACATGCGCATTCAGCATTCGCCCACATCTGTTCACAGTTGGTCGATGAATCAGCAAGGCTCAGTTCACCAAGCATGTTTTTTATGGCTGTTAGCCCTGACATCCTTGTATTACTCCAAACGTTTTACCTTTACACCTCCTCTTTGCTGAATTTGTTTTTGTTGGCTTTGGGACTCTGCACTTTATCACTGTGAACCAGGGGTCTCTCCTTCAAACATGGAAAATGAGGCCTACACCTAATTGGCACACTTAATTTACTTGTGAGTCCCTAGTAAATTGAACTACATGTACCCAGAACGTGTAAATTAAATGCTACTAGTGGACCTGCTGCACTTGCTGTACTACACGACAAAGTAGTATTTTAAATATATGTCTCAGGCCTGCCACAGAAACCTGTGTGTGCAGTGTTAAACTTCCTTTTCAAACTGGAAAAATAAACGTTTTGCCAAGCCTAAACCTTCCTTTTTAATACATATGTCACTCCTAACGAGGCCCTAAAGGCTCACAGGGCAGTGTGCACAGTATTCAGAAAGTAGGACAAGTGTACTTAAAGTTTTACATGTCCTGGCAGTGGAAAACATTTAAAGTCTTTTTTCACTGTTGTGAGGCTTATTTCTCCCATTGACTAACACCCGATTACCTTATTACACGCGATAAGTGCTAACTTTAAATTGGGAGCAGATAGAGATCTGCTGTTTAAACTCAAATGCATTGTAATTTACATTACTCTTTAATGTTAAAGTCAGTTTTTAAGTCACACTTCTGAAAATGCCACTTTTAGAAAATGACTTGTACTAACCAACTGAGCCTTCAGTCCGTGTCCTAGGTGGGTATTAATTTCACACAGTAGCACAAAGGCGGCTTATGGGTGAACGGGATGGGCCATCCTGGCCGGATGAGTGGAAAAGGAATGTACCCAGTCCCACTTACACTTCAAAAGACTTTGCCTACAGCACACTCAAAGGCACCTGACACCGGACCTGCGTCGCCTTTTGTCACCCAAGACTGTTTGGAGTCTAAACAAGAGAAAGAGGAAGAACTTTGCAGAACCACTGTTGGGAGTACATAAGGCAGTCTCCCACATAAAGGGTGGCACCAGGAATAAATACTGGATATTCAGAGTCACTTATCAGATCACTGCTGAACCTGTGGAAGATTCAGAAGGACTGACTGGATGTCAAAAAACTGCCCTGCTGCTTGAATAATTTGCCTTGATGTTTGAAAATTAAAGTCTGGACCTATTTTTCTTGATCTGAGGCTACCCAGAGTGACTCAAGTGTCATTTGGCTGACCTCCTGTGTGAGCTACTGGGACACACCAAGCTTCAAAGGTCTCTCTGCAACTGTCTAGCTGACCCAATGTAATTGGACCTCTTCTACCTGCTCAAGCCCGGCTGCGGGCCTCTAATGGAGTAAATCCTGATCTACAAGAGGTGCCCCAGGTTCAGGACCTCACTGGATGCTCCTCCAAAGTAAAAGATGAAAATCCTGAAGTTTCAGCTCCTTGCGACTGCAAAAGGGCTAATTCATGTCGAAACAAAATGCAAGATCTATAATTCGCACTACAGCAATGACAGCCCACGACGAATGCCAATGCCAACCTCCAGCAATGGCCAGATGGTGGTGGTACAGCAATGACTGTCCTCGACGCTCGATCTGCTCTTCATGTTGGAAGCCACTTTCACACGGCCTCCTCTACACAAATGTAACTTTACAGTTTTGAACCAAATATTTTTGCCAGTCCCACAAAGTAGAAAGCTTCATTAAAGCTGACATTAACATGGGAAGATTGGTTAACATGCGATGGCAGTATGACGATAAATGACCCTCTTTAGGTCCTTGAACACCAAATTGAAAAACTACTGCAGTCAGTTGGCTATATGAGTGAGAGTTTGAATACCACACAAAATATCAACACAAAGATGGATCAATAGAGCTGACTGGGGCAAATTCACCCATGATTTTGTAAGTAATTTAAGGATTCTAGTTAAATATAGAGCCTTGAAAAAGCATATATCTTGTTAAATGTGTGTCAGCTGTCTTTGAATATTCTTGACATATATTACTCGAGGATTGCACAACAAGGGGTATACATGCATATTGGAGGAACCCTCATTGTGCTGGGCATTACACCAGTTATTATTTTTTTACATTTTTGAACATCATTTGATAATCAAGGCATCTTATTGTCTCTTGCCAAGAAAAAAGGTTGCCTTCTCCCAAACTTTTTGCCTGTTTGCCTCACAGTTTTGCTAATTTCTTTTTGCTGACCTTAGGACTCCGGCCACTTTACCACTGCTGACCAGCGCCAAGTGCATGTGCTCTCTTTCCTAAATATGAACTGATTGGTACATCCACAATTGGCATATTTGATTTTCTTATAAGCCTCTAGTGAAGTACACTGCATGTGCCGAGGGCCTGTAAATTAAATGCTACTAGTTGGACTACATCACTGCTTGTGCCACCCCCTCAGGTAGCCCTTCAACATGTCTCAGGCCTGCCATTCAAAATCTGGAAGTGCAGCTTACGCTGCCATGTTGACTTAGCATTTAAATCCCCTTGCCAAGCCTTAAATCTCTCCTTGTATTATATATGTCACCCCTAAGGAAGGTCAGGGATAGCCCATGGAGCAGAAGGCTGAGCAATTAAAAGGCAGGACATATACTTTTAAGTTTTATATGTCCTGGGAGGGAACAATTCCCAAATACCTTTTTCTCTGCTGTGAGGTCTACCCAACTCATAGGTAAAGATTGGGGATTCCTTTTTACATTCAATAAGCTGTAATTCCTAATTGATAAGAAGTAGATATGTCATGGTTAGTCCCTATAGAATTGTAATAATAAACCCTTTTAATGGCAATGCTAGATTTGTTACAATTTTGAAAATTCACTTTTTAAAAGTTGGCATTTTCCTGCTCTTAGTCATGTGTGACTGTAGCCTGTCTCCAATATATGTCTGGGCTGGGTGGCAGCTGGACTTTGTGAATTCCCTGCATTCAACCACACACACAAAGGGAGCATAAGTGTGACTAATATGCCCTCAACTTCCTGATGGCCCATCTTCGGCAGGATTAGAGGAAGGAGCTGACACTTACATCTGAATTGGCAGTGTCTTGCTTCACACAAAGGGCCGGATAACCCCTTGTAGTGAGTCTGGAGCCAGAGCAGCACGAAAGGTTTTCTGTGCACTTCAAAGACCCTTCTTTGAAGTCACCCCCACTTCAAAGGCAAAACTGTGTATAAGTACTGGACCTCTGATCCTACCAAATCAGTACAACACTAGACCTGTGAAGAACTCTTCCAGGAAGAAGGTCTGCTGTGTTGCTTGAGGGACTGCTACTCTAGACTGCTGCTCTGGAAGAACTTCTTTTCTGCTGTGCTGCCCTGATGCCTGCTGCCCTCTGCCCTGCTGAAGAAGGACTGGACACAGTTCACTTGAACCCAGAGTGACCCCAATGGGTTGCCTCCTGTTCTTCTGAAGTCTCAGGGATGCAAAAGACTTCATCATCAGCAGCAGCACCTGGACTTTGCTTGCTGCAAGTCTTACCCTGCCAAGTGGTGCCAATCTAGTCCTAGGTACTCAGAAGTGGGTATAAAGTGCTGCAAATGCCAGAACCTATTGATTGACGCTGCTGCACAGATCAAAACCGATGCATCTTAATCAACACCAATGCATTGCTGTTGCTGCGGGGATTGAGGACATTGCATTGCCATCAACACCAAAGCATCGCCACTGCTGCGAAGTTCAGGAGCATCGCATTGCTGACTGCATGATGCATCACCCATTCCCATGCATATCTGACCTTGCACGGCTCAGAACTGGTTAATCGCCCACTTCTTCAGAACCAACACCAAAGCATCGCCTCCTTTGCTCCTTGCATTTTGTTCTCAACGTTGACACATTTATGGCTCAAGGTACTCATTTAGAGGACTACATCTGGTCCCTGTATCCAACCCATGCTCCATTGCTTTGATGCAATCTAGCACAACCAAATAGCCCCAATTGGCGCTTTATGCTTTTAAGTTTCATTTATTCTTTAAAAATTCAGATCTCTACTTCTACTTATTAATTTTTTTTCTTGTTTTGACCTTGTTTTGTTCATAAAAATATAATATATTTTTCTATCTTGGTGTGGAGTCTTTTTGTAATGTTTTCACTGTTACTGTTTGATGTGTTGAGGAAATACCTTACACATTGCCTCTTACGTTAATCCTGACTGCTCGGTCCAAAGCAATTAGAGGATGAGTTTAGGTTAATTTAGTGTGTGTATCTGATTTACCCTAACTAGGATTGTGGTTCCTGCTTGGACAGGATGAATACCTCTTTCAACCAGAAACCCAACTTCTAACAGTGATAAAACATCAAACCAACACTACTGCCAGTCTGGCTCTGTGGCACCCTTTCTTGCTTCTAAGGATACACACACATCTGGTTGTTGCCTGTACCCCAAAGTGTTACACGATAAGAAGGAAGGTCATGGTCAGACAATCCCACCACAGTGTTGGTATTCTATCCTGTATAATTGCCCTGTGGCAATAGTGAATAATCTGAATTCACAGTATGTTGAATGAATCTAGACCAGAGGTGTTATTTTGAACAATGCGCGCTTCTACAAAAATTGGTTTGTGCATCTGTGCTTTCCATTTGCAGCAGCTATTATGACATTTATATATCTAATCTTCACTTCACACACATGCCCTTTGCTGAGATTAGCACAGATGTTCACATTTTATTAAATTTTTTATCAATCAGTTCATATTTTATGAAGCTGTTCCTAACTGACAACATGGTAAACAAACTATTCTTTTATCAAAGACTTGGTTAGGAGCAACTTCATAAAATGTGCACTGGCTGATTAAAAATGTAATCTGTTATAATTGAAACAGGGCTGGTGATTTGGAGCATATTTTATAGAAACACAGGTGCAACGGAGGCGTGTACAACACATTTTGCACGGTATTGTCCTGGAAAGGCAATAATTTCATGCTCTCTGAATGATGTCATCATGGTGCGCCTGCTGGAAGCTGTCATGTTCTTCTCTTCAATTCTAAGAAGACAGGATTCATGAAAGAGGATAGAATATCACCTTGCACGCAGTGCAGACGAGCTACTTATATCATCTAGTTTTGGGCCAGCTGAGGGATTCAGAATTTAGCAATCCAGATTAATAATGGATTCCATCACTACAAAATGCACCATGTGGATTGATTCAGAGCAGCTACCAACGCATCAATGACATATGTGAGTCTTGAGTAACAGATCTCAAACTCATTTCTGTTGTGGGAGAGACCAGACCAAGCAAGGATCTATAAAATGTACTCTCAGTGATATCTTGATCTTTAGGCTTGGAATTACGAGTACCACACAAAGCACCTCGCCTGAGAAATATATCCATATATGCCTAAATAAATGAACAGGGAGGAACCAACAAATGGTTGATGAAACAGGATAGGTAGTCCATCCCAGCAATTAAGTGATTTTAGATTTCTGGACTTCAACTTACCAACATTTATTATTGAATCTGAAGGACAAATAAACTAAATTAAGGGGCATATTTATAAAGGATTGGCATAGGGCAGCACAATAACTAATTTTGCTGCACTTCCCTATGCCAATTAGAAAGGGCAGGAATGCACCGTATTTCTGAGATACAGAGCATTCCTGTCATTTTAGCCAGCTTCGGCACACAATTTGGTATCTAGTGCCAATGCAGCACTCAAAAAGAGGAAAAACCAGGAGAAATACAGATATTTCTCTTTGTTACGCCTCCCCGGGTGGGGTTTTGTTGCATTCCCAGGTTTCCAGATTCAAGTATATCTGGGAATGTGTCAAAACGCATGAGTGTTGCATGGGAAAAACCCACCGAAATGCCCATGGAACGCCCCCCCCGATGCAGTGTCAGGCAACGCAGCAACTTGCGCAGTGTTGCCTTACACCATATCTACGAGGTCATGAAAAGTCACACAAAGTGGCTTTGCATGGCCTCGTAGATATGGGTCTGCACTCTGCGTCGCCGGTGCATCATAAAAAGTGATGCATCAGCTGCGCAAAGGGCTTTTAAATATGCCCTTAAGTGCCTGAGTGTTCTTCTGGAGTATTGGTACATTGCCCATATATGGCAACTGTGTGTAGGTGAGCCGTTTATAGCCCACACTATACGGCCCTGACCCGCCCTCATAGTAATGGTAAAGTCTGGATAGGAAAGACAAACTCCCCTCAGTGTGAAGACCATTGCACAAAGGGATCTGGACCTAGTAGTTGATTTTAGGAATTTTAAAGTGAGTATTTAAAAAAGGTTTTAATCCATATATATTTCACTTGGGCTTCTGAACAACAGCTTAATATATGGAAAACGGAATACAACAGCCAATGCACATTTTCGATGTAGTCAAGCGCCACCTTGGTCAAGATGTGTCAGTGAGTGATTCTGTTTGTGTGTGTGCGTGCGTGTGTGTTTTTTTACCGTGTGCCTGTGTGCATGTCTGTCTGGCTTTGCGTGGGGACTAGGGTGTTCTGGTGGGTTTCTCTCCCTTACGATGCTTTGTCAGCCTTTCCCCTTTAAACCCACATTGCAAGTTGAGTGGAGAGGACATTCGGGACATAGACTCTGACACCCTTGTTTAGTGTAAAAGGCCATTTATTAGGACAGGCTTGCAAATCATAATAAAACATCAATGTAACCAGAACTTAAATGACATATTTTTAACCTTGTAACTCCCCTTCTTCCATCCTCACTTAAATCCACCACTTATCCTTCGCTCACCGAATTTCCACTTCCATTACCACACATGCCCCCTTTTTTTTGTATCCCCTGCCTGACTCGGGCCTCCCCTAGTCTGTCATCCTTCAGCTGCTTTTTTTTCCCCCCTGGAAGGGTGGACAAGCCCGCATCTGACTCTCCACCCTCCCCCATCTACTGCCCGCACCAAGCAACCTGTCCTCAAACTGGCAATGAAAGTCCCCCATCCCTCTCATACACTCTCACACTGGACCCATCCTTCTCGTCTTCCTACATGTAGGGCGGGCTGGTGGCCAATCTCTGCGCAGCGTGACTTGGTGGCACAGAAGAGCCCGATTCTCCAGCCCCCACCCCCCTTTGTACCCTCCCCGAGAACCCTCCCACGTCCTCTCCCTAGCCTACCCTCACTTTGGCCGTCTACATCTGGCCAGATAGCTCCTGTAAAGAGACTGGACTGCGTCCTGCTCTTCCCTACAAAAAGAAAATCATCCAGATAGTGTGACACCATCGGATGTCCACTCACCTGAACAAAAATCCCTTGCAGGAAAGTACTAAAAGCCTGAAACAACGCACAGGAAATCGCACACCCGACAAGCAGCACTCTGTTCACGTATATGGCCCCACCCAACTGCATACCCAGCTGAGAAAAATAATAGGGGTGAATGGGGAGCAGCTGAAAAGCTGCCTTGATATCACACTAGGCCAGCTCCGCACCTTTTCCATATCCCCGTATGAGCCGAATGGCGTTATCCACCATGGCGTATACCACCCTTGTATCTTCAGGCCATGACAAATGGTGTATCATCCAAAAAATCCCCTCTGCTCATTTTTTGGTACCACACCCAAAGGTGAGATTATGAAATTCTCCATGGGCCAATCGTAGAAGGGGCCCAAAATCCTACCCCCTGCCACCTCCTTGCTTACTTTTATCCCTACCACCTCTGGCATGGCCTTAGCTAACTTTAATTTATCCACCCATCTCATCACTCGTGGACCCTGATATCTAACCTGGAAACCCTCTCTGAAACCCCATTCCAATTTTAGCGCTGTGTCCATATCCGGGTACACACGCAACCAAGGCAGTAACCTCTCCAATCTAATTGGAGTAGGCGCACTATGGCCCAGGAGCGCCTTGGCCCCCTCTGCCCTTGGTAGACCTCCACTGCTTGGCCAGACTGGCGAGTGAAAAACATTGCATGACTTGGTGTTTACCCCCACACTTGGAACACTCATGTTTAAATTTACAGGGGTGCTGGGAGCAAAACCCCTTGTTGAAGTTCCAGCACGCTCCTGAGCTAGGTACCTGCTCCCTCTGAGGCATACCCCCCCTCCCTGAGTGGGATGCTGATGAAAAGGCTTGTAAACTACCGGGAGACCACTAGCTGTGTGGGTGGATGCTGCCGAATGTGAAGATGCCATCCATTGCATCCACAGTTCCGAATCCACATCCCTCCATGGCTTCTCGGGGTTAATGCTAACTCTGCTCTGAACTCTTCATCATAGTTCAGCCATGCAAAACCCCGAAGTGCATTTGGGCTTTCCGAATAATGTCCATGTATTTAAACATGGCAATGGCCCTATCAAGGTATTTCTCACAGTAGATACTGGCGTGAATGAAGAAAGCAGACGTCCAATTGCTCTTGGTTATTGGAACCCTAGGCCTACGTGCCAATTCCCACTCTTCTTCCTTAGAACCTTCCTCACCTGAATATCCCTGTGAAAAAGCTTGACAACGCAAACCTACCCATGCTTCCATATCCTCGCTTTTGCCTTCTGCCACATGTGACCCCGAAGGCATAGCGAGTCCCATGTATGGGAGTCTCGTCTTGTGTCCCGCCCCCCCTTTTCTTAATCCTCTTTACCGCCACTTACGACTGTGTCACTGCCCCCACTTTGCGCCGGCAGCACCCCATCTCCCCCTTTCTCCTTACTGCCTGCAACTACTGTACCTGTATCAGGCTACAGGTGTATCAAATCGTCCCCCACATTGTGCCGTGCCAGCCTTGCCCCTCCCTCATCCCATGGTGCCCACCACCAGTCGTTCCAGTGTCCAGCAGGGAGACCTCATGTCAAGGTGCAGTAGATGTTGATGCCTGCAAAACAGAAGTAGAAAAGGGGGTTGCGCAGCTCCTGTTCCCCTGCCCTTTCCCTTGTACCCCGCTCACCTATTTTTCTTGAATCTCCCCTTCTTCCCAGTCATCCAGATCCTCCTCATAATCCAATTCAATCACCTCCTCTTCATCCACACCCATTCCTTCATCAGCGCCAGTAGCATCCACCACATTGTATTCATCATCCAACCTGAAACCCCGTGGAGTAAGCCAAGCGTGTTTCTCATGCATTCCCACGGTGTAGAGAAGGATGCCGAAGACCCCTCTAACGCTTCCAACCAACACCCTGGGGCCGTGTTGTGCCCCGTTGGCTTTGTCACCTTTCTGCCAGCCTCTGACACTGGCATTGACTCTTCTCGCCGCGCATGGCCGTATGCGCCAGGCGCTGCTGCCATGCTGCCAGTCCCACCAGCCACACCGGCCTCCTGAGCTATCCCCTGCTCCTCAAGTAGAATCCACACACAACTGCCCTTCTCCAACCTGTGCCCTTCGTCCTGGCCCCAACTAACCCCCACTGACTTCCTTTTCTCCTTCCTAGACCCACTTCCTTTTTGCCTTCCTAGACCTCCCCTCTGCCTCCCTCTCTCTTTGCATAGCTTGGCCCACCTGATCTCCTTTCCTGCCACCAGTTTACTCTTTTCCTGAATCCTGGCCTCTATATCCACTGCCGACCAGTCAGATGAAATGTGGTGTTGTGCTTTCCCTGCCTCCTGCACTTGGCTGCCCTCATCTACCTGCCCCATTGCCAGCTGTCACGCCACTGGTGGCGTCCAATCCACCCCCAGGGCCCCCTGCAGCAGTCCTACCTGTCTTCCCTTTTCTTTTGGTGCCCCTGCCCTGTGCCTGATCCTTGACTCTGAATGTGGCTCAAGATGAGGTCTAATGGCTGCTCTACGACCACTGGCTCCACGAGCTCCTGAAATGCCTGCCCCCTGTGCCACGCCCGGCCCCAGAGGGCCTGCTGAGTCACCAGATGACTCCTCTCGCCTCAGCTCCTCCCCCCATGTCCTGCATCCTTCTGAGGCTCCCCCTGTGGCCCACCTGCAATGTTAGTGGGTGAGGGGTGGACGCACTGTGCCCCGCACCTTTTTTGGCTTTTTTCTAGACCCCTTAACTGGGAAGAGGCAAGCGCGGTCACCGCCGCCACTGCCTGTGCTGTCGTGCGCTGCGCGCACATCATGCCTACACAGGGCTGGTCGAGAACGCCAGGCCTGAGCAGGTCTCCGCTACCCACTTCGCCCAGCATGCAAAGCGCAGCCCGAATAGCATTTATATCATGTCCCGCGGCCATGATTTCTTTCTTTCCTGCCTTGTGTTTATTTATTATTATAAATATACTTTCCTATATATTTCCCTACAACCCAACTGCAAACAAAAACTCCCTACTCCTACCTGGATCAGCCAACCTCTGCGCATCGTGATTTGCTGGCGCCGAAGAGGCCAATCCTCCAGCCCCCATCCACCTTTGTACTCTCCCCAAAAACCTTCCCACACCCACTCCCCAGTCTATCCTCACCTTGGCCGTCTACATCCAGTCCGAGAGCTCCCGTGAAGAGACTGGATTGCGTCCTGCTCTTTACGGCGCCCTATCTGCATGTTTGTGGAATTAAAACTCCACACATTTACAAGTTTTCCCAGGTGTTTATTTGCACTCTGTAATACCAGTTGCTTTTACGCAACATTTTCAACCAGCAGAAAACAGGTGTGAAATGTGTGCCGGAAAGTGTCCGCAATCCAGAAACCATACATGATAGAAGGCCCAGTAATTCCGGAACCCATATGTTAGTCCCCATTCTGGACCGGAAACTTGTAATAGCCGGTAATTAACATTTAATTAAGTCAATGACAGCTCCTCACAGTGATGTTTACATTTCCTCCTATTTTGCTTCATACATGCTTGCTTGAGAAAAATGTATTTTGACACTTCTAAAAAATCGTGTTGGCATCGGAAATATCTCTGAGGCAGTGTGGAGTGTGTAAGAACTCATATTCTGCACACCAGTTACATTTGCAGAATATTATGTTTTCTTTGTGAAAACAGCACTGGGGATTGATAAACTTGATAAATTGTAATAACAATTTAGAACCTATTTGGGTGTCTTTTTGTGCATTACTATCTTGGGAGCTCAGTGCCCCTATGTTACGGCATTATAGGTTATGATGCTGTCATCAGACTTTTATAATCTGGACTTGATATTGATTTGCAAACGCACCAGTCTCAGTTTCCAGTAGGCGATCTGAGTGATGTATTAGTGAGTCTCGCTGACATTACTATGTACTTTTGCACTTTATTTTATTGCTTTGTAAAATCTATTCTTTAGCATCTACAGAATGGACTTATTTATATTTGTGTGTGTTTTTGTAACTATCTCTACATTGCGATAGTAATAGGAAGACTTTACTCATACCCCATAATGAAAAAGCAAAAAACAACATGGTATGCTCAAGAAGTAAAAACGATTGACTGCTTTTTAAAGAGTGTAATTTGTGTTGGATAGTAGTACTCTAGGGACCCACATATAAAGATACTCAGACTCCAATTCGGAGGGGTCTAAGTAGAGAAGGTGTCATGACGCTGGGGGGCGTGTGACCTCCTACTATTAGGCTAAGATGATACGTAATAGGGCAGTGACATCTACTACCCTCAGAGGACGACTCACATCTTTTGACTCAGACAGGAGTAATAAGATCATCAAATCAAACAGTGAGAACAAATAGCCATCAACAACAACAATATGTAATACTGAGTCAGTAATTTATACGCACCATGTCCTTTGTGGTCATGAATCACCCCACCAACTTAGTAAAGTTTAAAAAAAATGTGATCTTATATTAACAATGCTAAGGTCAAGTAAATGATGTGCAAAACCAAATGGCATCAGTTTGGAAACAACACAGACTGACCAAAGTGTCTGAAGAATCTTAGGGCCTCATTCTGACCCTGGCGGACGGCGGAGGCCGTCCGCCAGGGTACCGCCGCTGAATGACCGCACCGTGGTCAAAAGACCGTGGCGGCCATTCAGACATTTCCTCTGGGCCGGCGGGCGCTCTCCAAAAGAGCGCCCGCCGGCCCAGAGGAAATGCCCCTGCAACGAGGACGCCGGCTCAGAATTGAGCCGGCGTAGTTGCAGGGGTGCGACGGGTGCAGTTGCACCCGTCGCGTATTTCAGTGTCTGCTTAGCAGACACTGAAATACTTTTCAGGGCCCTCTTACGGGGGCCCCTGCCGTGCCCATGCCATTGGCATGGGCACGGCAAGGGCCCCCAGGGGCCCCACGGCACCCCCTACCGCCATCCTGTTCCTGGCGGGCGAACCGCCAGGAACAGGATGGCGGTAGGGGGTGTCAGAATCCCCCATGGCGGCGCAGCAAGCTGCGCCGCCATGGGGGATTCTAAGGGCAGCGGTAAACCAGCGGGAGACCGCCGGTTTGCCTCTTCTGACCGCGGCCGAACCGCCGCGGTCAGAATGCCCTGCGGGGCACCGCCGGCCTGTCGGCGGTGCTCCCGCCGACCCTGGCCCCGGCGGTCTCAGACCGCCGGGGTCAGAATGACCCCCTTAGACTAATTAGTGAATTTACTATTGAACACTTTAAAAGAATTACACAGAATAACAACAGTAATATATGAAAAATAGAAACAGTTTTCATTAGTTGTTCAGTTGAATCATTCATAATCAATTAATACATATTTAAATCAATTATTGGATCAGACATCCAAACTACCAAACTCTAATTCGGAAAGCATGTGTGGGACTGGGCTTTGCACATGCAAAAATTAAAATAAGACAAAAATTACTTTGGAAAAACATCTAACTATGGTGCAAACAAAAATATGCAGTTGGATTTCTAAAGGGGAGAAACCTGAAAAGGAAAAACAAATGCCCATTGGTTATGCCTCTCCTAAATGAGACAGCAGCTTGCAGAGTCTCCATCAGAAGAGCACAGGAACAGCAGGTCTTCAGCAATCAGCATCAGGAACATGGAAAGGGGTAACAGTTCAGTAATTTTGGGCCTAATGTATCTGAACTGTTAGAATCATAACTTACTGGACATAAGAGCTACACAGAATTGAAATTGCAAAGAACTGAGCAGAGATGAACTGAACAGAAGACTTAATGAAATCTCACTTACACCACCGAAAACTTTGCTGAATTGAAGACCCAAAATCACTAGCTAAGCTTCTACTGGACAAGACTATGGCGGTCATTCTGACCCTGGCGGTCAAAGACCGCCAGGGCGGAGGACCGCGGGAGCACCGCCGACAGGCCGGCGGTGCTCCAATGGGGATTCCGACCGCGGCGGTAAAGCCGCGGTCGGACCGGCAACACTGGCGGTCTCCCGCCAGTGTACCGCCGCCCCATTGAATCCTCCAAGGCGGCGCAGCTTGCTGCGCCGCCGAGGGGATTCCGACCCCCCTACCGCCATCCAGATCCCGGCGGTCCGACCGCCGGGATCCGGATGGCGGTAGGGGGGGTCGCGGGGCCCCTGGGGGCCCCTGCAGTGCCCATGCCACTGGCATGGGCATTGCAGGGGCCCCCGTAAGAGGGCCCCTAAATGTATTTCACTGTCTGCTGCGCAGACAGTGAAATACGCGACGGGTGCAACTGCACCCGTCGCACAGCTTCCACTCCGCCGGCTCGATTCCGAGCCGGCTTCATCGTGGAAGCCTCTTTCCCGCTGGGCTGGCGGGCGGCCTGAAGGCGACCGCCCGCCAGCCCAGCGGGAAAGTCAGAATTACCGCCGCGGTCTTTCGACCGTGGAACGGTAACCTGACGGCGGGACTTTGGCGGGCGGCCTCCGCCGCCCGCCAAGGTCAGAATGAGGGCCTATGTGTGATAGTGAGCAACCAATTGGATTTCATCTGAGCTTTAATTGTATCTTTCTTCGTTCCTTCTTTAAGATAGGCCCATGTTCACTCCTCTGGTCGGCAGTTTCTGCATAATAATAACATTGTAAATTTAGCTAACGTTACTTCCTACCAGAAACTAAGGCACTTATTGATAACCAAGAGTTATCAAAAAGAAGTACAGCATGAGCAGAAAGGAGTAGATATCCACTGCAAGCTTTCAATCGGATGTCTAATAAACACTGTTTGCAAAAGCATTTAGTAACGTCAGCATTACATTTTAACATTGTGCTTGTGGAAAAATACTAAAATGTAGGCCTTTTTACTTATGCTAATACATGAAGAATAAAACTATTCTAATTAAAATTTCAAACAAATAGTTTTGTAGTACATTAAAATTGTAGACCAGCACTTCTGGTACTGCTAGATTTCTATATATGCCAGTATGACTCTGTCCTTGGACTATTTAAGGGATATAGGGACAAAGGATGAACTGGTTAGATGAAAGGTAGTCTGATTATTGCAGACACAAATCCGTACAGGAGTATGGTATGAACAACAAAAGAGGCATGGGACGACTGGTCTACCTCCCACTTTCGAGAGCAGGAGGTAAACCAGTGATTGCCGGACAGAAAGGGGATTTGGAAGCATAAGACTTACTGCAAGAAACTGAGTTATTAGCTTAGAGGGGTGAGAGCCCCATTCAATTAGTAAACAAAAACCTTGCCTGGATAAACCACAAAAGTCCACAAACAAACCTGTGCTTAACGCTCTGATAGCTTGATACGAAGCAGTCAGGCTTAACTTAGAGGCAATGTGTATAGTATTCATGAAGCAAACTCAAACAGTAATAACGTGAAAACACAAGATGAACCCCAAACAAGGAAAAATATAGAATATAGCAATAAATAAAATAACATCAAAATGGTTAAACTCAGTAGAACATGAGTTTTTGAAGTTTAAGGAATAAATAGCGCCAGGAGGTGTGAAGCACAAACTGCAGGTACCTGGTCACCTGGAAAGGGTCAAAGTGACAAGTTCAGGCTGACTGTGATGGAGCTCAGGCTGGGTACAGGATGAGTTTGATCTGCTGGGATTTTTACCAGCTGTCCTAGATGCAAGGTCTGTGCAGCATTATGTTGCAAGGCTGTGCACTGCTTGGCTTTGGGTCTGGTGAAACCTTTCAGGTATGCAGTGAGGGATTGCGGGGTTTCACCCACTCAGAGTCAGATCTAATGAAGCATTTTGGGTAAGAACTGTGAAGCACTGCAGGTTCAGTGCAGCTCTGCATTGGATCCAGTACATCTTTCAGATGGCATCTGCATGGCTCTGTAAGAGGCTTTGTGTCACTGGCCATCCGATCCGGGGAAGCCTTCAGTTCAGAGCTGTGCAGGTTTGTGGGCTCTTCCATCTCTTTGTGTTGGATCTGATGGAGTCTTTAGTTAGACTGAGAGAAGTGGCTCCAGTCAAGGATCCAGCACCTGGAGGGGTTGGAGCTCACTCCCTGAGAGACCAGCAGAGGGGATCAAGTCAAGTCCAGTGGGATCTGGTCAGCTGAAAACCCGGAAAGGCCTCTGGAAGTTTGTTGAGTCCTTATAACTCAAGCAGGAGGTCAGCCAACTGACCCTTGGGGTCACTTCTGGTGTCTTGGGTTCAAGGCAAGCAGGTCCCATCTTCCTTCTTCAGACAGCAGTGCGGTCCTTACTCTGAATGTTTCACAGGTCCAGGAGTGTTCTTCTGAGGGATTCTGAGGGTGCTATTCTTATAACCAGTGCCAGTCTTTATGTGGGGGGAAATCCTTGGCCAACTCCCATACTAGTTCTGGACAGCTCTCCCCTCTTCCCTTGGTTTGGCTCCAGTCTGGCTAGGTAGACGAGGCAAGGGCAGGCCTGGTGGCAGGTTCCTTTGTGTGGCTGCAGGTAGGATCTTTTTAAGTGTAATCAGGGCAGGGCCTATTCCCGCCCCACCCACTCCCTTTACACCCAGGCCTTTTATGTCCCCATGTCTGGAAGGAAACGCAATATACCACAGGAGGGCCATTCACAGTCATATGTCCCTGGACACTGGCAGAAAGGCACACTTGGTTTAGGCAGAAAAATGCCAACTTTCTAAAAGTCACATTTTTAGAATAGTTACGTAAAATCTGACTTTACCATTAAAGAGGATTTTAAATTACAATTCAAATAAGTGGAAACGTTTTTCTCTATCTGCTCCCAAACAGGAGGTATCACTTATTTATTGTAATAGGGTAACCCAGTGTTGGTCTATGGTAGAGTAGCCTTTTTACAGTGAAAATTACTTTAGGAGTTTTTCCTGTCATGACCTGTAAAACTTTAGTACACGTCCTAATTTTTAACTACCATGCACCCCGCAATATGAACCTTTAGGGCCTACGTTAGGGGTGACTTACAAGTATTAAAAAGGAAGGTTGAGGCCTTGCAAAATGTTTATTTTACCAAGTAAAAATGGCAGTTTAAAAGTAAAACTACTGGGGTACTGGCAGGATTCCGACATTTACATCGTGGCTTCATAAGCTGTGGTTCATTCTCGCTATGGAAAAGCTGACCCTGCTGACCAGCAGCGTGGTGGCGAGTTCAGGGACCCATGGCAACCATTCTTACAGATCGTATCCTCTGAGTTCACGGAACTGACATGTCCGGCTTACCTGAGAGTGCTGGGTCTGACCTGAGCTTTCGGGGAGTGTGCTTGCGGGAGAGACTCATGGAAGTACTGGGACCATGCAGGGAGGGGGCCGGGAGTTGAGTGATTGCTGTATGGCGGGCCAGTTCAGGAAAGCAATGTTGGTGTTTTATTAAACGATTCTGTGTTGTATATTTCCAAACATGAAGTTCGCTTCACAGTGCAGCACAGGATAGTGGGTGACCCCGCATGGGGTGGGAGCACGCACAGGAGTAGAGGAGGTGATCTAATGGGACGTGGTTGACTTGGAGTGGAGTGTTATCTACCACCTCCCACACTTCCAGACTGATACTGCTGCATTGTGGTTGTCTTATTTTGAAGAGTTGTACTTGACATGTTTAATAATTTGAAAATAATCAACAGATTTGATCCATAAAAGTAAAACTACACTACAGGCTAAAGTGGTAGGCATGAGACATGTTTTACAGTGCTTCTTTACTTGGTGGCACAATGAGGGCTGCAGCTCACTGGAAGCACTGAATTCACAATCTCTGGGTACAGGTAGTAATCAATAAAGTCATGTGAAAATTAGGAGCATACCAATGTTACAATCTTTAGGGGAGAGATCACAAGCACTTTACCACTGCTTAACAAGGGCAAAGTGTGCATAATCCTAATGAAAACAAAAATGGGTTCAGTAAAAACATGTGGTTCACAGAGGTGGTGGAGGAAAGGAATGCCATGGAGACCCAAAGCAAGTACCACCCCCGCTAACCATAACTGACCTCTACTAACAAAAATGTCTCTGGACTCACTTATCAATTTGTTTGACGCCTGATTAGCCACAATCATCAACAAAATAAAGTAAAAGAGAAACTGAAGGCACCATACCACAGTTTGTTTATAGCACAGAATCGTCATCCCTCACTACCTCATCAAGCAACAGCCTTTCCAAACGTCTTCGCAGCCTCAGTGAACAGTGGGAACTTTCAGATGAGCAGAGAACAAGACAAAGGTGGCAGACCTCATGTTTATGCTTCTTGAATCAGTTCCAGAGTATTTTGCCACCAAGTGGTAGTCGTCACATTTAGATGGGGTAACACAGTATTTGGTTTACCTGGTTACAGGATTGTTTTGCTTCACTTTAGGAATCTTTTCACTTACGTGAACCTTCGCCAAGATCATGCCTCTGAAGTAGTCTATTTTCACTTTTTTCTAGTGCTTTTAGTTCAATCTCATCTCCTTCCTGGCCTTCATAGGAAAATCATCCATATCAGAAAAAAATTATTTTCTAAAAAATGATCTACAAGACTTACACAAAGTCTGAGTCGCACTCCCCTCTCAGTTGGCCATCCAGCACTCTCTGGTCGTTGTAGCTCTATAATTGCCAGGACTTATACCTGGTCCTCGAACTGACTGATAGAGTTTATGACACAATACTAGAATTCAGAGGAGCATGGCAAGTTGTCCTAAAGCTGGTGGACCATTGTTTTAGCTCTCATAATCTTATGCTTAGCAACGGTGGTTTAATTTTCTTTCTCCATCAGCCTTGACTCAACCTGCAACAGCTGGGACTTATGGATCACCATTCTCTTCTCCATGATGTTACGTTACTCATGCACCTTTCCTCTGGAGGCCTTTAATATCTTATTCTCCCTCATAATAGTGGATAGGTCCTGGCTAGGGAAGTTGCATTTTCGTCACTAAAAAAAAAGGATGTGTGGAGTCAGTGCATTTTTACATGCTGTTGGGTCGAAGCTTGATCTCTGTATCTGCTTTCCAATACAACTGGTGAAAGTCAACTAATGTTTTCCTTGAACCATTTAATAAATAAAACTACATTGGAGATATGTCAAAGTGCAGTGCACGATTAAACTGACTGTGCAATGTATTTTTAAGCACTTTGCGGTCAGCCCAGACACTTGCTCTTTCGAGGGATATCATTTACACCCAGTTGATGAACTTTTGCGCACAAAAGACGAAACACCCTTGTGCAGTAGTAAGATGTAAGGCTCCTTTAATTGTGTGCAACTTTGGCCCTTGCTCCATGACCCTACAACAAAAAGTTATATTTGAATTAACTGTTAACCTTACACAATTTTGTGAATATTCAATATTTACTACTTGTGGCCAGCTGAATGCATCCTATAGCATATAGGGAGAAGGTGTTGGCCCTGGGGCCTAAAGGGCCTCCATCATAGTGCTGATTCATAAACAAATGGAGAAGAGAAGATCCCGCCAATTATCAGCCAATTCTCTCTGCTTGATGGCTCGGGCAAGATCTTTGGTAAGCTGTTACTATCCCAGCTGGAGTTCCGGAGGACACTTGCATGATACCTCACATACAGGCAAGGTTCTGTAAAGGGCAGAGCACAGTCAATCAAGTATCAGGATTATGGCCCTCATTTTGACTTTGGCGGTCTTTTTCCAAGACCGCCAAAGCTGCCGGCGCTAGAAGTCCGCCCACCAGATCATGAGTACTGAAGGATTTCAGCCACATTTTGGGCAGAGATCTTCCAGTAGTCGTGCTGGCGTCTGAGGCGCATGGACGGTTCCACCACTGGCCCGACCCGCCAAAAGGACTCCACCATCCATATTACAAGCAGTAATACGGCCTGGTAGTGTCCTGATGGCGGGGCGCTGCCGGCAGTGGAAGCGCCTGTTCCCTGCCAGGCGACCTCCTCACCGGACAAGGTAAGTCAGACGTCCGACAGGGGAGGGGGTGAGAGGGGAAGGGGTGTGTGTGTGTGTGTGTACATGGGTGTGTGTATGTATGTGTGTATGGGTGTGTGTATGCGTGTGTATGTGTTGTTAAATGTGTGTATGTTGAGGTGAGTGCGTGTATGAATGTTGAAGTGAGTACATGTATGAATGTTGAGTTGAGTGCGGGTATGGCTGTTTGTCAGTGTATGCATGTATGGATGCTTGTGAGTGTATGCGTGTATGGATACTTGTGACTGAATGCGTGTATGTCAGTGCTGGTGTATGAGTGTATGCGAAGTGCGTGCATGAGTATATGCGGAGTGCATGTGGGTGTCTGCGTGCGTAGATGCAGGGGGGGGTACTTCACTAGAAGGTAGGGTGAAGGATGGAGGAGGGAGGTGCTGTTCTCGTGGGGGATTCTAGCATGGAGGGGGGTGGGGAGTATTGGGCTTGCAGGGGGGGAGTCGTCTGCCAGTGACAGGAAATTTCTTTTGTGTCACCGGTAGCCTTTTCACCAGGGTTTCCGTGGCGGTGATACCGCCGCAGAAACCCTGGTGGAAACCTGGCTCCAAATACCGCCGGCGGTCTTCATTTGTCCGCCGGGTCGGAGATGCTGATCTCCGGCCTGGCTGGTCCAACTGCCCTGGCTGTACAGGATGGGGATGTGGTGGGTCAGACTCATAATGTGGCAGTCTTCACCGCCAGCCCGTCGGCGGTGAAATCGCCACCGTGGCCCTCATAATGAGGGCCGATATATGATCTGCCTGAAGTATGTAATTTTGCAAATATCTCCATGCGATTTGTTCTTTATAGATGTAAAGACAGCTTTTGAAAGTGTCGACCGATCATTTCTCTCTAGAAACAAGAAGTCCTGAACTATCCTCAGAAGATATTAATGGATTGCACAAAGCCAGTGTAGCAACAGTAAAATATTGCAGCAAGGGTGAATGTACAGAAATGTTCAATATTCAAACAGGGGTGAGCAGGGCTGTGTACTAGCCCAAGCCCTTTTTAACATCAATTTCAACAGTTGTGGAAACTTCCATTTCTACAGGGTCATCCCCAGACTTTTTTTTCCTTCTTCTTCCCCTTTTTTTGGTGGCTTTAGGACTCTGCACACTTTACCACTGCTGACCAGTGCTAATGTGCTTGTGCTCTTTTCCTAATCATGACAACATTGGATTATTCCCAATTGGCATATTTAATTTACTTATAAGTCCCTAGTAAAGTGCACTATCTGTGCCCCATGCCTGTAAGTTAAATGCTACTAGTTGGCTTGTAGCACTGATTTTGCCACTAACTGAAGTAGCCCTCTAACCATGTCTCAGGCTTGCTATTGTAGAGCCTGTGTGTGAAGTTTTACACTGCCATGTCGACCTGGCAAAATAAACCTTTTGCTAGGCCTAAACTGTCCCTTTTCATATATGTAAGTTACCCATAGGGTAGGCCCTGGACAGCCCAGAGGGCAGGGTGCAATATATGCAAAAGGTAGGATATGTACTTTTAGGTGTAACATGTCCTGATAGTCAAAAACTCCCAAAATAATGTTTCAGTACTGCAAGCCTATCTCTCCAATAGGATAGCACTGGGATTAACTTAGTACATTTTATAACTGTAATTCACAATTTGGAAGAGATAAACTTCAAGTTTAGTGTCTCTGGAATCACAATATTAAATCACAACTTATGGTGAAATCAGATTTTAGAAAGTTGTCATTGTATTACTTTAGCCATTTGGTGCCTGCTGCCTCTTTTATGATCATACGTTTGGGGTGGGTGACAGCTGGACTTTGTGTATTCCCCTAGAAGGACAAACACAATGGGAGCTTAGGTGTGACTTGATGGTCCATTCTGGGAGGATATGAGGGAGGAGTTGGGCACAGCCTCACTTACACCTGAATATGCTGTGTCCTGTCCTCACACAAAAGGCTGCATAAACCACTGTAGTGAGTCTGGAGCCAGGGCAGGAAGTACAGGGACTCTGTGCACTTCAAAGGCTTGTCTTTGAAGTCTTCCTCACTTCAAAGGCACAACTGGGTATAAGTACTGGACCCCTGACAACACAACTTCAGTACACTTCTGGACCTGTGGATACTCTGCCAGGAAGAAGAAGTGCTGTGCTGCTACCAGGACTGCCAATCGGATGGACTCTTGCTTTGCTGTGCTGACCTGCTGACTGCTGCACTCTTGCCTGGGAATGAGAAGGAGTGGACCTGCATCTCTATAACTTAAAAATCAAAGTGACTCCAAGGGCTAGCTGGCTGGCTTCCTATTCTGAAGTCTCCGGGTCATAAAAGACTTCCAACCAACCTGCTTCCACGCCTGGACTCAGCCACCTGTGAGTCTATCCTGCCAAGTGCTGCCCGCCCAGTCCTTGTAAGTGGACCTAAAGTGTTTGCTCCATGAGAAAATCAACACAACCTCTGCAGAGTGGACATAATCGGCAAATCCCCGCTATTGGATGGAACAGAACTGGAGCATCGCTTTTGGAGTCAATTCTGCTGTGCCTTCCTCGGAGCAAGGTCCTCGAATCTCCGATGATGGCAGCCTTGACGGTGATGCCACCACTCTGCATTGCAGCCTCTGTGCCCATCGGAATTGAAGCATCATCTTGCCTACACAACTCATCATCCTCGAACCCAGACTTCACATTACAAGCCCCAGCACCTGGGTCCCCGTCATTAACACAGTAGAAACTTGCACCTGAACTCCACCACATCTAGACACTGGCACATTGCCATTGCTGCATGGAGAACATGAACACATTTTCTCTAGTGTGTGGAGAAAGTGGACACATTACCCCGACTACGTGGTTCAGAACCAACACAATGCTATGGAACCAGGATTTAAGGTACTTTGGTTCAGCATACCTAATCGATTCCTTCTAGCTGGCCCACGCTCCATCGCAGTCGGCCAGAACCTTTGACTTTGTACAGGTCTGGCGTAACCAGATAATGCATTTTAGTGGTTTGTGCTTCGTTGTGCTAGTTTTAATTTAAACCTTTAAAAATCAATATCTCAAGTTCTAGTTATTAGATTTTTGTCATTTTGGTTTTGTTTTATTTATTACAGTTTAATCTATGTTTCTAACCAGGTGTGGTATCTTTTTGTGTGGTGTTTTCACTGTTTTACTGTGTGAAGTGCTGCATACATACCTTACACATTGACTTTAAGTTAAGCCTGACTGCTCTGTGCCAATCTACGAGAAGGTGAGCAAACGTTAGTTTAGGGTTTGCATGACCGTTACCATGACAAGGATTGTGGTTCCTGATTGATCAGGGTGCACACTTCTGTCAACCGGAAATCCAATTTCTAACAGCGGTATAGGGAAGTGCTTTATCAACCTTGGCCTTGATGTAAAATAAGTCCATTCCAATTCTAATATTTGCAGATGATGTTGTCACTCTAGCCTGTGCAGCACTTTCCATGCATTGACTCTTGATAGGCTTCATATCCCTGTGTAAAAATTTATATAGAGAAGACAAAATTTATGATAATAAAATCCAAATGCAAATTAAAGTTGTCATTCAGGATTTATGGGAAGCCCATATATCAAGTAAACATGTATCATTACCCAGATATCAGGATCGATTACAAAATCCATTGGGGAGCACATGTAACCAAGGCATGTGACCATACTAAAACCCAACACACATGAGTGATAAGTTGATTCATAAACAGCACTAACGACATATAAAACAAAAGTTGTGACAGCCAGCTCCAATGGTGCCGAAATCTGGGGGCAGACAAATGTGCAGGCATTGCCAAAATTGGAAAATGCCTTTTTGAGATCTTTATTGTATCTAGGTCCTGGCACACTAATGGTGATACAGAGTGCAGACCAGGGGATGACTACCGTGAAGGATTCTACCATCTTTCACCCTGTAAGTTACTAGATCTGAGTCCGGATCTCCCCGACTCTTGGGGCATATCAGACGTTCCTGCGGGACCTACTTAGAAGTCAGAACTGTAGTAGTCTACCTTGGTTCAGAAACATGGAGAACACCCTGGAGTCAATAAACGGTGCACACTTTTGGCTTAATCCAGATATGATGAATCAAGACACATTGCAACTGGTAAAAAAGAAAATCAGGAACAGTGTGTAGTGCAAGCACGAGGCTAAGAACAGCTCCCTCAATTCAATATTTCCTCCTGAGAAAAGGGCTCTATACCCTATGTTCAGACTAGAAAAATTGCAGGTGCAGTCCTTTACTAAATCATGGACCAGGACCCCAGGATCTTAAACTGGAAGGGTGGTTGTTCTTTGGGTGGCACTAAAACAGTTAATACTTTATGCTCATTGTGCAACAACTCTGAGACTTCCAAAGCTTTACCTTTGCCCCCTGTTTCTAAAATATAAGATGAGGAAGTCCAAGGCTGCTCTAACTTTCTATTTTAGAACAAGGTGGCCAGAAATTTACCAAGCAGTAGCATCCTACATATGCTACTGCTCCAGGTTTCCAGATCTGCCCAAACCTAGAAGTGTGCCATCATTGTCCGAGGCAACATAGGCTGCCATTGATTTAGTCTGGCTGATGTTGATATTAATATGGACCAACTTATTCGGACTGGCTTGTCACTTGACCAAGGGCCACCTCATCGGAATGATGCCTGTCATAAATTGTGCTGTAGGCAAATTGGTAAAAACACACACTTTTAAGCCTGTGTACTATTGAAGAATGTCAAGATAGTTCTTCATTCTTAAGGATACCTGGCCAGTGGTCCGTCAACTACTAACATGCAAACCCAGTTACTGTCCTCCCCTTTTAAGAATTGCTGACTCTAACTTGCAACCATGTAATAGTTCTACTTCTAGTACTATTTGAGGCTGTATCATTACCATGTGTTTTGAATATTGGGACCCCCAAATAGCTGCTTCGCTACATTTATCTTAACTTGCAAAACTCCATAGTCAGAGAATTGGAATTGCTCGACCTCACTAAGGCCCAGATTTAATCCTAGCACCATCTAATGACACATTAGCCTCACATCATTTTTTTTACGCTAATGTGGTGTTAGATGGCCAAAAGCACAGCGCCATGTTTACAAAGTAGTGCAGTGCATGCGTTGTGCCACTTTGTAACCCCTTGTGCCACATTATGCCTGCACCAGGCATAATGTATGCAAGTGGGGTGTTCCTGGTAAGGGGGGCTGCAAAAATGGTGCAAAGAAATCGGAGAGATTTCTTTTTTTCCTGTATTTTTAACATCTGCTCAAAGCAGGCGTTAAAATGGGGCCACCCCATTGATTACAATGGGCCCCAATTCACTGTTCAGGGTTAGCACCAAACATTTGGCTCTAACCCTTAACAGTACATCAATAGTGTCCAAACTTTTCACGCAATTGCCTCCTACCCTGCACCATGTTGTGCTGTATTTTAAATCCAGTGCACACATGGTAGCAGTACAGGGGTGCTAAGGGGTGCAAGGAAAGTGGCACTGTACTGGTTGCAGTGCCACTTTTCTTAAATATGCCCCCTAACAGTCAGCTTAGCTGATGTAGGCATCATGTTCTACAAGCAGCCCTTTTAATTGCTTCACAGTTTAATATAATTATTTGAATTAATTGAGGATGTATTGTATATATGTGACATGATCAATTGATGTTTCAAAACGTTTTAGCCATTCTATATAAGGAACAGGGTTTAATTGTTATGACATATTTGCTGATACAATAAAGCATATATGCATGCAGAATTTTGTCTGTAATCACATCTCTTTTGGAACTTCTGGAAAGCTGGGCCTACCATCTGGTACTAGAAAGGGCGGGTGCAAGGAAGGGCGGGAGCAAAAATCTCTGGGAGTTGCCTATTGCGTCATTTGGGTTTGAACACATCCCCTCAACACCTTCACTATTCTGAAGACGGGTTCTCTCATCTTTACTGCAGTCAGGTACTACAGTAGTCCTAAACTAATGGCTAGTTGAGGGGAAATTTCAATGAACATCCTCTGGGCTAGAATGAGAGTGGCAAGGTTGGGGTTGTGGAAAACGAGAGAGATCCACAGAGCTGAGACAGGAGGTGCTATTTGTAAGTGTGTGTGGTTCTCATTCTGTCCTTGCAGATCTGTTTGTGCAGAAAGCTGCAACCATTTGGTGGTAGTCTGCTACTTGTAGGTTTCGAGGTTGGGTTTATCCAAGTCTGAGCAGGAAAGAGAAGGCCACGGTGTCTGCTATAAAGCAAAGCTTAGATGACAGCACAGTCAGTGATTGCAGATCTGAAGTTTGTTAGAGCACATTTTAATTGTGTAGTTGCAGGCAGTTTGGGCAGATCTTTGGCCCAGTTGATGTCTTTGAGATGCTCTCCCTGTTTGCAGGCATTAGTGACTACTTTCTAGGAAGAATGGGCCAGTTTGTCATGAGTAAAAGAGCAGTAGGTTGGTAAAGCAGACCCCACTTGCTGATGTTTCTTTGGATGTGGTCATAGCCGTGTTTGCTGTTTTGAAGATACTGAGGGGTAAAGGAGGCTTCCATTTCTCTCTAAACAATACATTTAATATGACCAGTGCAATCTGATGTTTATTACATTTGATTCCATATGATTTACGTCTGACCTGTCTCTCCCTTTTCCCTGGATTTAGAGGATGCATTGGGTGCAAAAGGTTTCCAAACAGAGTTGGAATTTGGCTATAGCTGTAAGAGACCTGGATAGGGGCTGATCCCCAACGAACGAATAAACCATTTAAATATTTTCTGAATGTTTTTAGCTCAAGTGTGACTAGGCAGTTCAGAATCTATGAGGCATATTTACAAGAAAGTGGCTCATCGGTCCCGATGCACCACATTTCTTGCATCGCCCCTGCCCCACCTAACGACATCATGGTTGCGTCGTATTTGCAATACGGTGCACCACGGAGGTCATTAGGACCATAGCGTCACAATGTTTGATACTATCGCAGCACTTTGCTGCACTAGCATCAAAAAGGTTGACACTAGTGCAGCAAAGCACAGGGAGGCCCATTGATTAAAACGGGTGTCTCATTTTAACACTTGCTATCAGCAGGCGTTAAAAAAGACAGAAAAAATGGTGCAGTAAAACATACATTTCACTGTGCCATTTTTTCTGGCCTTCGGGCGTCAAAACGCTCCCCTTGCATGCATTAAGCCTGGTGCAGGCATAATGTGGCACAAGGGGTTGCAATGTGGCGCAATGCAAAAATTGTGCCACTTTGTAAATACGGTGCGGGAGAAAGGCCTCCTTAACGTCGCCTTAGTGTAAAGAAAACAAGGATGCTAGGGCGGAGTCAAAGTGGTGCTCGGGGCTTGTACATAAACCTCTAAGTGCTTCACGAGAGCATAGGGACTGGTGTATGGTGGAAGTGAAACTGGAAGAGACCTGTGAGAGCTCTGTGGATGTCTTGTTAGTGGGATAGTAGTGCATGATGAAGGCCATGATATAGGTTTCATCGCAGGAGGCCTGTGAATCTATTAGTGAAACACAAATAGTACATTGTGCATGTTCCTGTAGAGGTTTTTCATAAGCGCTGACCAAATGTGCATGATGCAAGTCTTTGTAGAGGTGTACGGTGTGAGCCAAGTGAATATCTCAGTACTGGAAAATCACTGCATTGTGTTTCATGTCAGACTATTCAATGCAGAAATATCACACACCATAAATATTCTGCCCTGCAAATCATTTACAAAAAATGTAGTTCTCTTGGCTCTAGATTCTTTATTGCTAACTCCATATTTTTGTAAAGGATATGTAGAACACAATATTTTTGTGAGATATAAATGATAAAGTACCCCATGACAAACATCATAAGGATTTTGCAAGTCACTGAGGATTTCCATAACCATAGAGAGGGAGGAAACTGAAGGCCAAGTGCCTTCATAAGGTTATGCAACTCCGAGGTGACTTGTAAAATCATTATCAAGTACAGCCAGCTGGGGGTGCTTTTTCCCATAAAATACACTGTCACAACATCACCTTTCTCACAAACCACTTGAAACGTTGTTGTGTAGCTCTTTCAGAAAGGAAGAGCATGTTTGCATACAGGAAGTATATAAATAGAACATATAGTGCAGAATGTAAACACATCATAAACTTGTTAGATATTTGTTGCAACAAGATATCAGAAGCAATTCATTACAAGTTAGGTTTCTTTTTGTTAAAAAACCACAGCACCTCAAAATGTTCAGAATTATTTGAATCATTTGAAAAATAATCATGTTCTATCTGCTAGTCACTGTAAGCCGCAAAAATAGAGCAGAAGAACGAAATGTAATGTTTTCTTTTTGTTGCTATAAACAGCTGCCATATGACCTGACCTGCCTAGATGCCAGGCATTGTGACATCAGAACTCAACCACAATAACTTATTACAGTCGAGGTCTGAGTCTTTTCTTTATAATTGGTGATGGAGTGCATCACTAGGCGCCGATTATAAAGAAATTAGAGATGTGCATATATACAGGGATTGCAGGACCACAAGTATAATAATATTCTTATGTTGATGTGTTGGTGCCACATCTCTCCACTATGCAAACCAAATAAAAGGTGCACTGTGAGAGGTCAGTGGATGTCCCAGTGCTGATAAACCAATTTAGACAGAGATGCATTGTGACAGATTGGTGGATCAGTAAAGGTCACACTAGAAGTGCTTTGTAAGAGCTGTGTGAATGGGTCAGTACTGATAAAGCAGTGAATGATGGTCCGCTAAGAGGTGACTTTATAGAACTCACAATATATATCAGTCGTAGAAAAGCGAAAGCAAAGCATGATGCCAGTCAAAAACTGTGAATGTCTCAGATTTATAGAGTGATATCATGAGAGGCTTTTGAATGCCTCACTGTTGTGATAGCCATGAAGGGTGCAAATCAGATACTTCCTTAGTCTGGCTCCCAAGTGTACCCCACACAGCGCCGGCTCCTCTGCGAAGGCGGAGGAGCATCCCCCCACTGCTTTATGCAGTGGACGAAAGGGAACCATGAAATGATAATAACATAATGTTATTATCATTTTATTTTTCCTCTGGAGCAGGGTTAGGGTGGGGCTGGGCTGTGCTGGAGGAGGGCTATGTGCACGTAAGTACTCATGGCACTTTGGCTGGCGGTATTGGGCTGGCCAAACAGTCATGCGCACTTTACATTTCCACCCGGCTGTACTGAACAGCTGGGAGGAGAGAGTGCACAGGGCCCTGCTCTCTGTCTGAGCGCCGAAGCAGGCCGCCCAGACTAATCTGCTGTCATGCTGTGCACTGCAGCGTCATGATTGGGGGGAGTCTGGAAGCCTTGTGTTTCCGGGAGCCCAAGGAGGAAGGAGAGACATAACCGTCTCTCCCGACATAAATGTACGTTTTTTATTTATTTATTTATTTTTAATGGCCACCACACCCATTGACAAGTGTCCGCCACTGACCCCACTGTTTGTCAGAGCGCCTCAACCTTGAACTATGAAGACATCAATCAATGCCAAATGAATGCACCTGTATATGATAGACATTTTTTTGCCGCAAAATTAACTATTACCTCGGAAACCGTGAAGCTACTTCAAATACTGAATGCAAAAACGTGGCAAATCGAACAAGAGCCAGTAGGAAGCTCAATGTCTAAATTTCAACAAGCAAACAGCTCAAGTACATGAAAACTACATGGACTGGGTTATGCTGGATGCAACTGTAGAACTAGAGAGAATCATGCGAAAGAAAATGAAAAGAAACTTCAAGAAAACTGCGCATTTACTCAACAATTCAAATCGTTTGAGCCACACTCAACTGTCAAACTGCTGTGGGATGTACAATGACTCCTGTTGGACCTGCCCGTTTTTGCAGGGTCATCCCCAAACTTTTTGCCTCCTTCCTCCTGTTTTACATGACCTGTTTTTGTTGGCTTTAGAACTCTAAGCACTTTACCACTGCTAACCAGTGCTAAAGTGCATATGCTCTCTTTGTAAATTGTACTGTTGATTGGTTTATCCATGATTGGCATATTTGATTTACTAGTAAGCCCCTAGTAAAGTGCACTAGAGGTCCCCAGGGCCTGTAAAGCAAATGCTTCTAGTGGGCCTGCAGCACTGGTTGTGCCACCCACATAAGTAGCCCTGTAGTCATGTCTCAGACCTGCCACTGCAGTGTCTGTGTGTGCAGTTTTAAACTGTAAATTCGACTTGGCAAGTGTACCCACTTGCCAGGCCTAAACCTTCCATTTTCTTACATGTAAGACACCCCTAAGGTAGGCCCTAGGTAGCCTAGGGCAGGGTGCAGTGTATGGTTAAGGTAGGACATATAGCAATGTGTTATATATGTCCTGACAGCGAAATACTGTTACATTCGTTTTTCACTGTTGCAAGGCCTGTCCCTCTCATAGGGTAACATGGGGGCTACCTTTAAATATGATTAAAGTGTGGATTCCCTTTGGGGGCGGATAGACATGTGGAGTTTGGGGTCTCTGAGCTCACAATTTAAAAATGCATCTTCTAGTAAAGTTGATTTTAAGATTGTGTGGAGGAGTGGTCAATCACACCTGAAAGGGCTGGGCCTGCCGTCACACAAGATTTCACATTCAAAAGAGACTTTACTTTGAAGTAGGCCTAATTAGAAATTGGGTATAAGAAGGGCACCCAAAACCACAGACTTTAGAACACTTCTGGAAACAAGAGGAACCTCTTCCTGGAGAAGAGCTGAGGAGAAGTGCTGTGCTAGGAGGGAGGGGAGGAGTGGTCATTCACACCTGAAAGGGCTGTGCCTGACCTCACACAATGCAGTCTCCAACCCCCTGGTGAGTGTCTGGGGCCTGGCTTGGGCAAGGCAGGATTTCACAAACAAGAGAGACTTTCCTTTGAAGTACACCTACTTCAAAGAGCAAAATGGGTATAAGAAGGGCAACCAAAACCACAGACTTTAGAACACTTCTGGAAAACAAGAGGATCCTCTGCCTGGAGAAGACCTGAAGAGATGAGGAAGAAGAGCTGCCCTGCCTGTGACTGTGCTTTATGGAGCTATCCTGCAGTTGCTGCTTTTGCCTGTGCTAGAGGACAGAGGCTGACCTTTGTATGGCCTTCCTTCTTGTGAAGAACTCTCCAAGGGCTTGATTTAGAGCTTGCCTCCTGTTTTTTGAAGTCTCAGGGACAGCAAAGACTTCTCTCTGCCAGCACCTGGAGCCTCTGCTGAGACTCCTACTCTGCCAAGTGGTGCCCATCCAGTTCCTGGGACCCTGAAAGGAGAAGCTGGCAGGCCAAGAGTGAGAAATCCACGCACCGACCGCTGTGCATGGAAAAGATTGATGCGACTCCGATCTGTGGCTCAAAAATCAATGCGCCGCCGGCTTCACGGCTGAAAATCAACGCTCACCTGCAACACGACCGGAAGATCGACGCCCGTGGCTAGAGAAACGACACGCAGCATCGCTGACGGAGGCTGGTGAGATCACAGCCTGCGCTACATGGTTTTTGGATCATCGTGCTGCAGGATTTCCGACGCAAACATCATGGGCGTGTAAAAACAAGGCAAGTCCTGCTCGGACCCGAGAGGGTTGAATCGATGCATCGCTCTCCTTCGGAGAGAAGAAACGATGCACGCCAACTCGACTGAAGGAGAAACAACACATGGTCTCGTGAGTGAGTGATATTGACTCATCACAAGCCCTTTTTGACACACCGTGCAGGGTTATTTTTGACACACCCAGGTACACTTCCACGCAAACAGCGTTAGCGTTGTGTTTAAAATTACGTGAAGACTCTTTTTGTTTTTTAATTGATATTTTGACTTGTGTATTGTGGATTTTTGTTGTTTTGGTCTTGTTTTGTTTAGATAAATATTTTCTATTTTTTTAAACCTGTGTTGTGTCATTTTGTAGTGTTTTCATTAAGTTACTGTGTGTGATGGTACATATACTTTAAACCTAGCACTCTGAAGTTAAGCCTGCCTGCTCGTGCCAAGCTACCAAGTGGGTGAGCAGGGGTTAGCTGAGGGTGATTCTCTTTTATCCTGACTTGAGTGAGGGTCCTTTCTTGGACAGGGGGTAACCTGACTGCCAACCAAAGACCTCATTTCTAACAACTCCTATGGAATATTTTCGGAACATTTGACACTTCTACAAAATAAGAACGTTTCCTCTCATATTCATCCCATGTATGCCACAAAAATCATTCAAAACTAGCTTATTTAAGTCATCCCTTTAAGTTGAATTATTTCAGTTTTGTACAGTTCACTGACCTAGCATGATAGGTGAATCATCCAGCTGTTGCTGCCATGAACAACTTGCAGTGCTCATGCAATCCCTCATCTCTCTCCCGCAGATTATAAAACAGAATTGTGCATAATGATTCTACTGCAAAGGGAGTTGTTGTAGGTAGACCTCCAAATCAGAAAGCCTTTGCTTACTGCTCATGGTTACAGTGTCAGAATAACACTTTAGAATATCATCTGACATAAATATCATATCCTACAAATCACTTGCCAAAATATTGCGCTATTGTAGTCAAAAATAGAAAATCTTCATACATGACAATATCTTTGTAAGCATTATTTAGAACACAATATTTATGCTAGACAATATATCTGTGAACGATAGTCTGACATACAGTTACTGCCAGGAAGGTCAGGGACATCCTAAGGATTTTGGGGACACTTAGTCCAACATATTTTGGGAACCCTGTTAGGAACAACTTTGAATTTATGATCCGAATTCAGATTCTTCATGCCCTCTGAGGCCATGTCACTGACACTGCACAGGCAGATTGGTCAAAATTCTAAAAGTATATCCATATAATATTCATGGATAGTGATTTGTGTTTTCAATATTGTAATATAGCAATAACTCATTAATATTGCAAATAATCTTTGCAGCTACTGCCATTTCTCATAAAAGGAACTCTTTTATGGATGTTGCATGGTATTGAAAAAATAAACACAACCTTTCTCTGCACAATGTCTGAAATAGACTCCCACACACTGCCATACAGAAAAATTGTATCTAAAACAATCTATGTTCAAAAATATTTTAAGGTCCTCAATGGCTGTGTGAAGAACAGAGCCTGTCTACAGGTGGCCCCCAGAAAGGCTAGGGCCCTGGGCCAGAGTCCACTTTGACCATGCCTTAAAACATCTCTGATGATTGTGCTGTATTGATGAAAGGGGTGAACAAGAGAGTACTGGATCATGTATAGGAACTGGTCCAGAAAGATGAACCGTATGTGCACTGTAATGACCACTGCTTGGACCTGGTACTAGTGGATACGATGAAGTTTACAAGTGTTGTAATACCCTGAAACCTCATTTACCTTATACTTCATGTACCTTATACCTTTACTGCTGGCTATCACCATTGCATTCTGGGAAATGTACTGGAAAACCATGGGCTGCCACATCCATTATTAAGAAACTGACTAATAGACAATGGTCATGGAGGATGGAGACAGTCAAAGATGCTACAACCAGAAGAAAGTGAGTTCAAAAAGCCACTTCAGTAAACACTGCATCCTTTTCATTTTCTCTCTCTGCACCTCAACTCCTCTCCATAATTCCACTGATGGAGTGAGTGTGCAGTTTCAGACTGCCAGAGTCTTTGTTCTGCTAATCATGCTACACTAATTTCACTCATTTAGGTAAATGCAGGGTGCCTGTGTCTGTATGTATTAGTATAGCATGAACCTAGTCCTATGGCATTAGAGCGTTGTACAATAGGTGAGGGATTGGAAGCCACTCTACAAGCTGGTGTACATCAAATGGGAATTACACAAACAAACGGTACCCATGTTTTTAGGAACAGTGAGATTAAGTGAATTGCTCAGAACTACAGGATGTTGAGTCAAACACCTAGACAGGATTCAAAACGTGGTCCCCAAATCAGTGCAGGATTACTAAAAAGGCAAAGTAGGCACCGGGCTTTGGGACCCACTCCTTTTAGGGGCATCTGCGGCAACGGATCAAAATAATATTGATTTGGTCTTGAAAGAAAATTACAATCAAGCTTTCTTTAAATGTTTTCAAAAGATAGATAAAAATGAATCAACTCAAAGAAACAAACACAACTTAAAGTACATAAACCATAGACATCAGATTCACATAACAGTTTGTCTCTTAAAAGCTCATCTTCTGTCAGCTGTTAGTTTGTAAAAAAAAAAAAAACGATGCAAACTACATACGTGTAATGTTTAGTTCTGTGTAATAAAATGTCTTTATTAAAATTGCTGGTTGGTAAAATTAAAAACGTATAGGAAATAATTTCCGAGTGGGGCGAAATTTCGACTGCCTAGAGACCTCCACAGAGTTTAATCCAACACTGCCCCAGATTCAAAAGGCAGCAGCTCTAGCTCCTGGGTGACATTCCCTCCATGACATGATTCCTTCCCAGATCTCCTCTCTCTGATGCTTCAGTTACAGACCTTGGGAAACATTGTGGAGAGGCAGCAATCCCAGTACCCGGAATCAGTGAAAAGGGAATAAATGTAGAAGGCCCAAGTGATAAACATGCCTTTCCTAAGCTAAAGGAACGAGTACTGAAGGAATTTCATGAAGTGCTTCAGAATTCTGTCAGGGCTCCTTCAGAGGTTCTTGCAGTTTTTTGTATCTCTTCTACCATCATTTGCAAATCGTTGTCTAAAGAGTTATGCATCTGGATGACACATACGCGACGTTTCTCGTGATGGAACAGCAACAGAATTCATGTTATTTTAAGAATAATAACACTGTCCATTACCCAACTCATAATTCAGTGGAGAACTTTGACACATGCACCAACCACCAGAATGCCGCATGCCCGACTACAGCGCCTTTAGATCATGTATGTGGGACACACCTTCTGCAGGTCTGTGGGTTTAATGAATACATTGATATCTGTCAGATGAAAGATGACCGTTTTGTGGTATTTAGTTGTGAAAAGATGCAGAACAAAGTTTTTGGGGTCATTTAAATATTGCTGCAGGAGTTTGTGATGTATTGAAGATTATTACTTACAGCCGTAAACCTATAAGGTCAGTGTGTAGTAGAGCAATCCAGACACCAGCATAACTACACGGTAGTAGGACAAATTTGTCAACTTCCTTGAGGAGGGTTTGTGCATGCATAAAGTCCTATGATCCTGGCCTTCGGCTCTGCCTGTGTAATATATTGATGCGACCACACCCTGATCCATCACCAGTGGCCCACGGGTGGAATCCTTCCCATGATTCACTGCTATAGAGCCAAGAGCCTTCACAGAAAAACAATATATACATCTGTACTTCTTTATACGACCTATACTGTTGTTTTCTAAAGTTCACATTGTTTTAGGACCTTATTGCAGCTGGCGCCAGGCGGAAGAGTCTCTAGCGGCCCAAAGTGCTGTCCCCTGTGTTTAATGTGCCAGTGGTTGCAGGTTGGGGACACTAGATCTCATTTTTTGGGACCTGGGGTTTATTTTTCATCATCAGACTTTGGTTCAGATAAAAGCAGACAGGGGCGAAGCAAGGAGAAAGGTAGTGAAACAGTAAGGGTACTGTGCTGAGGGGGACACCTGGAGCTCGCCCCCATCTCCCCCGCACCGCGGGGGCTTTGTTACGCCACTGGGGCTCCGAGTCCTCAGAAATACTTCCCATCCCTACAAATTAAGCACTGCTGGTGTTGCGTAGGGGTACCACAGAACGGTGTAGTTCAACCATACTTGGGAAATGTCGTGAATAAATTAACCAGTGTCAGTGTTGAATAAAGTAACAGTAGCGCCTTGGCCTAATGCAAGCGAAGACAAAGGACGCCATTTCCTGTTGGTTTGGTACAATAGAGCACAGCAGCACTGCAAACAATCTCTACGGCTTGAAGCTTGAGATTATTTTTGATCTGGAGGGTAAATGAGGACACCAGCACTGGGATGAGTTGCGAGTGTAATACCTACAAATGCGTATTTTAAACAATCTAAATAGCGAACAATAAATATTGTGTGCCGCAATATATTATTATCCTGACAAAGAATTTGAAATCAATGACTCCCTGTCCTTTGTTAAATGTTGTTCCCCTCGGGGATGTATAAACATATCTGAATAAATGCTTTTCATTAATGACTACAAAAAAAAGTAAGATTCACTCACAATTCGCCAGATGGATCAAGACCTGTGTAAAATCCGCCTGCGACACCTGGTGGAAGAACTGTGAAGGGCAGCCTAAAACGGCGCTGATACCAGGTGCAGTAAAGTGGTTCGCACTGCAAAACACACCGAGTTAAGAAGCTGATCTGCTGCTACAGAGGTTTCACCGTCTGTCGCATTTTTTGATAGTGCTTCTGTCATGAGCCCGAAAATCTCAAAATCTACAGATGATTTTCAAACGTGTGCAAAATGTGACATGAAAGCTAATAAATACATATAAGGCAATGAAAATGTCAGTGCATGTTTTAACCTGTGTTTGCAGCTGGCGGGCCTGGCATTAATTTCTGAAGACCAAGGAGCCATATTTCTTAGTGTGCCCCGGGTGGTGGGGGGGAGGGGTGCCCCGGGCGGGGGGCGTTGGGGAGGGGTGAGGCTGAGTTAACAAGGATATGCGCCTGCTTTCTGTGCCTCTGGTTTTACAAAAGGGGCAGCAGATACTTTCATAGCATGTTCTGTAAAATATATAGTCCAAACAAAGGGTTTCTCCGCCCTTGACAGCTGAAGCTGCCCTGCAGGGTAGGGCGCCCCCGACTGGAGGTCGTTGTGGGAATATATATATATATATATATATATATATATATATATATATGTAAACGCTACCATTAGCGTGATTCTAAGTGGGATTTCCGTGATTAGCATCATGGCCACATGCTATTGAGGGGAACATTTTGCACCATATTACAGAAATGGGCACAGAGTAGGGTGACCAGAATTTTAAGGCAAAAACGGGGACATTTCACAAAAAAAAGAGAAGGACTACAATTTTACTTCAACCGAGTGCAAAGAATGGCAGCGCTCATCAGCACAGAATTACAGAACAGGCACTAAGAACATAAATAAAATGCAATTTTTAAAGCCAGTGAATGCCTGTTAAATAAATTGCTTTCTTATAACATCTGCTATCTCTTCATTAGAAACAAAAATATCACATCCTACAGTTTACAGGTGATCCATCTAAAAACCGGGCATGAGCTAAATTTCCAGAAATCAGCCAGCACAGATGGTGAAAATCAGGACTGTCCCGGCAAACCTGGGACACCTGGTCACCCTAGCACAGAGACTGTCAGCAGGCTCACTGACTGCTCCACAAAGATGTGGTACACATTCAGCGCACCCCTTAGGGCAGAGGTCTCCAAACTTTTTAATGCCACGCCCCCTCAGTTGAAAAATAAAAATTATTGGGCCCCCCCTGAGAAATTTTCACAATTATGTTATAAACATGGCAATGTTTAAATATGTCTAAACCTATTTAAACATTGCAGTTAAGTACTGTTGCCTTTTTAAAACTGCAATAACATGCTTCTGCTTAAAACAAAGGCCTGTTATCTGTATAATATTTATTTTGGCCAGAGTCTGGGGCCCCCCCTGGGATCACTTCAGGCCCCCGAGGGGGCCCGCCCCCCAGTTTGAAGACCTCTGCCTTAGGGTGACCCTTTCAAAGAAGGAAACGGGTTTCATAAAACCCCTCAGAGATCCCTCTATAGCAGAGGTCTTTAAACTGGGGGGCGCCCCCCCCTAAGGGGGCTTCAAATGATCCCATGGGGGGCCCAGACTCTGTCCAAAAGAAGCAATTATACAGATAACAGGCCTTTGTTTTAAGCAGAAGCATGTTATTGCATTTAAAAAAAAGTAACAATACTTAACTGCAATGTTTAAATGGGTCTAGACATATTTAAACATTGCCATCTTTATAAAATAATTGTGAAAAATTCTGAGGAGGTCCCAATGATTTTTATTTTACAGCTGGGGGGGAGCACGGTATTAAAAGGTTTGGAGACCACTGCTCTATAGGCAGGTGAAGTTACTCATTGTCCTCGCCTGTGGGGAATCTCTGCCCTCATTTCAAAAGCAGGCCAGATTTCACCTGCAGTGTGAAAAATGGATCGCAACAGCTTCAAACAGAAGGTCCACTTCTCACTAATGAGCTGCACCGACAGCAGGGGTGAGTTTGCAGCTGTCCTGGGGCAGAGTATTATCTGTAATAGGATGCACTGTCCCTGTTTGCACCGAGTGCACCTAGTTAAATGCACCGCAGCACATATAGGGATAGTGAGCCCTTTGCATAGTATGACCACTGGGCTTATTTTTTATCATCAGACTGTGACCCAAGGAAAGAGAGAGACAAAGGAGAAAAAGAAATAAAGAAAAATAGCATCAAAGGGAGAAGGCAGGGATGAAAAAGGATCTGCAAGAATCAGATATAGAGAAAGATCATGAAGGGTGATGTGAGAATGAGACATGACTTGCAATCTACACAAGACAGACTAGATTTTCTACAACCCAGGAATAGAGCAATGCAGCAGGTGGCTTCTAGGGAAATCTTTGGACCCCTGTACTTATATTTTGCAAATCAGGAACTAGGAAATTTGCATAAATATTTCATTGGTAAAGTACATTCACGATTAATCCATAATTCATGGACATTTGCATAAGGAACTTATTTAAAATATTTAGACCTGGATGTCGATTCACCAAAATGGCGGCCTTGCTGTAACTGACATGTTATGACAGGCCTGAACCAAACTCCCATCCTTAGCCCTTCAAAAGCCTCTCATTGGAAACTGAGCATCTGCTAAAACTCCAACAAGGGCCAGATGTAGCATGCATTTTTGCGATTGCAAACGGCCCGATTGGGCCGTTTGCAATCACAAAAATGCATTTTGGTATGAATGAATTCCAATTTTAGATTTAGTAACTTGTTACCGAATCACAAATTGGAATTGTGACTACATACCGATTCGGTATTAGGAAGGGGACTGTCAAGGGCATCCCTTCATAGTACCAAATCTAAGCGATATATAGGAATGTTTTGTAACCACAATGAGGTCACAAAACATTTGCATTTTACCAACTACTTCAAGTAGGTGGTAACTCATTCGCAAAAGGGAAAGGTTCCCCAAGGGGCGCCTTCCCATTTGTGAATGCATGCGAAAACATTTTTTAAGAGTAGACAGTGGTCCCATTTTCATTTTTCTTTTTTAAACGCATCCTGATTTCCTTTAAGGAAAATGGACTGCATTTAAAAAAAAAAACATTGCTTTATTTAAAAGCAATCACAGACAAGGTGGTTGGCTGAGCCCAGCAGGCCCCCATCCCTGTGATTATGGCCATTCACAATGGGTCGCAAATTGCGACCTCCCTCATGAATATTAATAAGGTAGTTTGATTTGCGAGCCCTTAGGAATTGCTAAATGAAACTCCTGGAGTTTCATTTATTCAGATAGCAATTACGTAATTGCGATTCGTAGATAATCACAATTAGGTAATTGCTATTTGGATAAATGATACATCTGGCCCCAAGAGTAGAAACCATAGAATTTAAGCAAGGGGCCCAAAGCCCTGTTTACTTTATGTTCTTGTCTCTACTTCATGACTGATCTGACATGCTGCAATAAGACAATGTCACTATTGCTACTCCTTTCTATCCCCAAATGATATACATGTATTTAAGGTCCTTTACAAACTCATAAACATCTCTCCTCAATCCCAGGCTGTGCATCCTGATGTCGAGGTCTCTTTTCTACTTAAGTACATCTGTCCCCGTTCCTCAGGGGCTTAGCTGTCTACAGTACAACAGGCGCCATGGCAGAAGAGACCAGGGCATTAGGGACCCTCTTTCCCTCAGTTATATCTGCATTTTACTATCCAGCCTTTGGATAGAAGACCCATTGTCCTTGTTTGCATCAAATGGCAAGTTACCTGTGCTACACAATGTGGCCCATTCACCTGCAACCAGAGGTCAGCAAAGAAACAATGACAGATAACAGAAACCCTCATGGCGATAAAAGGTGGGCATAATTGAAATATCCTCTTCTTCTCTGACCTACCACTGATCTAGACCACCAATGACATCCTCTAAACAACCCTACTAAATTCTCCCTCACTTATCTCACCTTTGACTCATCCAAAACCCTTTATGCAAGTATGCGCCTCGTCAGGGGTAATAAGCGCTATATAAATACAATTACAATTACTTTCCTCAACTGGGAGACCTTGATCATCACTGTCCCTTCACCAGTCTTGAGGGAAAGGATATCTTGCTGCGTTGCCCCCTCCACACCCTCTTTTCAGCACTACTGTACCAAGGTACAGCCTCCTCCCATTATCAGCTGAAGCACTCACAAACATTTAGGACAGGTCATTTCTCTCATTGCATCTGAGAGGATTAGCAGGAGGTGCCAGATTTTCTCATAAACGTATTGGAACCCACCAGATTTCTTCCCATATTTAGTATCCCTCATAAGGAGTAAAACCAGGATCGGTGGTCTGAGATAATGTCCTTGCCCCATATAGCCATCTAACATGTTTCGTTACACAGAGGTCTAAGGACCACTTTGGTGGGAAACCTATTGATTTGCATATTGAATATGGTGTCAATGTTGTCCAGAACTTCCCTCCAGTATTTAGTCAGCTTTGGCTATCGCCAAATCAGGTGAAGCAAGGTATCTGTGGCTCAGCAATCACACCAGCAGAGATCTGATTGTTCAGATCCCATGCGTGTACCTTCTCTGGGGTATAATACCAGCATGAGATGATCTTCGTGAGAAGCCCTGCATTGTGTGTACATCAGGTTGCTAGCAGGCGCGGCCCGTCCTTTAGGGCGGAGGGGCCACGCCCCCCCACCTTTTGCCCCTCATGAAGAGTGTCTGTCAGGCTGAAAAAAGGTCAGCCTGACTGACACTCTTCATTTTCAGCTCAGACAGCCAGGAGTGAGACATGCACGATGTACGCAGACTCCTGGCTGCCTGAGCTGAATTTGACCTCCTTGGCTCAGCAAAGGTGCCTCGAGGCCCTCCCCTTGGTGACAAGGAAAGCGTCACCCATTGACTTCGACCTGGGCACTTCATGTTTAAGCCCTGAAGCGCCCAGGGCCAGTGTCAATCAGTGACACTTCGTCACAGAGTGAGGTGGGGTCAGCAGTCTCACTGACCCCATCCCACTCTGTGACGAGGTGACTGCTGCCTTCCCTCCTGGGACCTCGAGGCTGAAGGTAAATGTGTGTGTGTATGTGATGTTTTAAAATGAATGTTTGGTGCGTGCGTGCATGTTTGAATGTTATAATTAATGGATGTGCAAGCGTGTGTGTGTGAAAGAATGAGTGTGTGTGATATTTTAAAATTAATGTTTGGTGTGTGCGTGCATCTTTGAATGTTATGAGTGTTAATGGATGTGCGGGCGTGTGTGAAAGAATGAGTGTGTGTGATGTTTTAAAATGAATGTTTGGTGCGTGCGTGCGTGCATGTTTGAATGTCATGAGTGTTGTTAATGGATGTGCATGCGTGTGTGTGTGAAAGAATGAGTGTGTGTGAACTTTTAAAATGAATGGTGCGTGCGTACATGTTTGAATGTTATGAGTGGTGTTAATGGATGTGTGTGCGTGCGTGTCTGTGTGTGAAAGAATGAGTGTGTGTGAGTGTGTGCTTCCCCCCCGCCCCTCTCTCTCCTAAAGCTGCCGGCCGCCACTGGTTGCTAGTCTTACTCTGAACTCTATATTTCTCCATTTCGCATGTGTAAAAGACCATCCTGTTTCTTTCTCTCATCTTCTCTGCTCAGGTGATTTGTCTGTCATGTGTGTCTGGAGGAGAACTTGGTGGGTTTCAAAAGTGTCTGCTTATCCTCCTCCTGTTTGTTGTGTGGCTCACGGCCATGGGTTTAACTCGTGCCCCTGCATTACCCAGTGCCGAATCTGATACTACTGCATTCTATTCCTTTCTGGGATATCAATTTACCTTTTTTTTATTTGGTTTAAGGTCTTAATTCAGTTTCCATCAAATACAGCTGCCATGGGTTGGTAGCCTTGCTTCTGCCAAATTGAGCATTCTTGACCTTGGATGGCCAGTGACAATACTGGATTGTCACCTATAGGTGTGAGGGGGGTGAAGAAGGTGGTTAACCCTCCTTGCATTACTATCATGTCCCAGAACGCCAGTGTGTTCCTTGTCACTAGTAAGGAACATAAGCCCCTAGGACGGTGTTTCCACAATCGCCAGGGTGAATTCCAGATGTAGATTCCCATAATTAGCTGGTCGATGAAGCACCAGTGTTTCTCCTTCTTACGCCATTCCACCATGTAGTGGAGCTGTGCCCCTTGATAGTACTTGGTAAGATCTGGGATACTGAGCCCTCCTCATATGGGTGTCTACGCGCCATTTGCGTGGACATCCTTGTTTTTTCCTAGTCCATTTGAAACAGTCTACGATGTGCTGTTGCTTCTGGAGGTTCTGTGGTGGGAGTTGATTTGGTAGCATCTGAAACAGGAACAGGATCCTGGATAGGATGCTCATTTTAATTGCTGCAGCAGCAGAACCATGCATATCCAAATGGTAAATATCTCGAGATTCACGCTGAAGCCTGAGGTTTCTGCAAAGGCCTGAATTTCCCCATGGAGCAGCTAACGGGGCCTCACAGGGTCTACCACGGTGGCGAGGACATCATTGGCATATGTGTTAAGTGTGTGTGGATCTGGGCTAATTTTGACTCCTTAAGTGCCCTCTCCATTATTTGACATGGCCTTTATTGAGGTAGGTGCAATGGGCACAGTCAAAAGCATTTTCGGCATCCCCTGGGAGGAGTATGACCGTCTGAGAGCTCTGCTAATCTTATCTATGATATGGAAGATTCTCTTTGTATGATTGGTACAATTCCAGTGGGTAATAAATACTGACTGGCACGGTTTCAAAACGCATGTGTGAGGAGTTTAGGACAGATTCTGGAAAATACCTGGAAAATAATTTGGCACTTATGTTAATTAACGTGATGATGAGCCCGTAGAAGGGGCACGGCGAGAGGTCTTTCCCCTGTCACTGCAAAACTATTGTAAGCCTTGTTCAAGATGGGGGGCCAACTCCTGAATGAAAAGTTTGCAAAATGGCGACATGAAGCCATCGGTTCTCGACTCCTTGTCGTTTTTCAGTCACGAGCCACTGGAGGTGACTTCTCAGATTTTCTTGGAATGGTCTAGAGAGTCTGCTCACTCTTGTTGACTGCTGTAGATAACCTGCTACAGTGGTATTCAGTGTGTGGTCTACTTTAAATAACTGGGCTTTGAAATCGGGGAATGCCTTTGCTAGATTAACATTCTGTATCAATGCTGCTCTGTCTCTGTTTATTCTGGCCCTTAGCTTGCAAGCCAACATGCGGCCTGTTTTCCCCGACTTAATATCGCTGCCTTGTGGAGAGGAGAATGTGTTTTGCTTTGTCTGTGTCCGCATCTTCTCCTGTGCCCTCCCTGCTGTCAGCCAACTCCCCACCTTCCGGGGTTCTGTCCCTTTGTGAATCTGTTTCAGTTATTTTACCTGAAGGGACCCTGCCTCCCTCTTGCCCGTCCTAGCCATATTTAGTCTGGCTGCTATGACTATGCAGGGCCCTCTCACCTTAATCTTCCTTGGGTCCTAGAGTGTGGCCAGGGAAACCCTCTGTTGCCACTGTGTGAGGTATAATCCTGGATTGCTGTGTACATTTCTGCCTTGTGTTGTGAGGCCTCCAAGTGGGGGCCCTGCAAGAGCGAGCCCCTTAGAGATATTGGAGCGGGATCAAAGCGTGACGGTGTGCCTAGGTCTTAAGTGGTGAGTCTATAGGCTATTTAGGCAGACACCAGGAAGTTATCCTGGTGTGCAAATGTTCTAGATGCCACATAAAAATAAGTGCAGTCCCTCTTGTCAGGGTGCTGGTTCTCCAGATGTCGAGCAGGCAGGAAAACTCAGCCACTTAGTGCCTCCCACTCACCCGTGCTTCTGAGATAGATCCACACTCACACAGGCCTGATCTCAAGGTGGAGCAGTCAAGTGAGTTATGCATCACCAAATTCAGATTTCCTCCAATAATCACCACACTGTCGGGTGCGTAAAATCTCAGGGATAATGCTGGTCAAAAAGACCTTCTGACCTATGTTTGGTCCATTTGTGTAAGCAAGGGTGAGATTGATGGGGCCCATACTAAAGCAGAAGAACCAGCACCCTACCAATCTACTCCCACATCATTTCAGTGACTGTCCCCTGGAGCTATTTCCTAGACCAACACTTCAATCTGAGTGGGAAGCTATCCTTCCTCAATAAATGGATTTCTTGGATTTGGGCTATATCACATTTTGGTCCTCATTTACAAGTAACTGGCACATCAGCTCCGATGCACCGGTTTCCTTGCGTCACCCTGCGCCCCCCTAAAGACACCATAATAGCCCTGTATTTTTAATAGGCGCTCGTTAGCACAACTGTGTCCAACTTTTTGACGCAGTTGTGGTGCTTTGCTGGACTAGCAGTAAAAATGTTGACGCACGTCCAGCAATGCTCGGGGAGGCCCATTGAAAAGAGCCTAGCTTCAGTTTAATGCTGGGTTTGATGCTAGAATGGCACAGTGAAAACTTGTACATTTCACTGCGACATTTTTTGGGGCATCCCTGCGGAGGGGGGTATAATGTGACGCAAGGATTTCACAAACTGGTGCCACGGTGACATTGCGCCAGTTTGCAAATATGACACGGGGGGGACTGTTTTGTGGCACCGTAGTGTCGGAAAAAATGATGCAACGGCTGCGCAAGGGGCTTGTAAATGAGGCCCTTTGTCTCATGCAGCACGGACAGAATGGCTGTGCAATTCACCGGAGTTTTGAGGCCTCCCACATTGAGGATGATGATTTTCAAAGATGGGGTAATTGGTTAGTATTGGTGCGGTCTGAGGGCAACTCCCACCTCTCTCTCTGGGTCTTCCTTCCCCAGGTGCTTTACCGAGATCGCATCTCATTGGCAGACAGATGGAAACCTGATGTGTTACCAAAACTTAATTTAGAACCTATGTAACCTGCGCTTGAACTAGACACGTTCTTGACTCCAATTGTACCTACGTTCCTTAGGGGCGCACTATCCTAGCCCAGGTCTAGAGCCTCCTTTCAAGCCTCCTGTTGCCCCCATCCACCTGCCCAGGCCCTCAGTCCCAGGGCTGGATACTGCTGGCCTTGTACTGAAGGCCACTCCCAGCAGCGCGTTTGCCCTCCACATCACGCCCCGCACATCCTTTCGCAGGCAATGTTAGAAAATGTATATATAAAGAATCGATATATTACAGATGATAGAGCGGTCCGTAGTAATAATTTACCTGTGTTCGGACGCTCTTTAGGCCGATGAATCTTTTGACTAAGTGGGAACTCTCTGTACTCTTAATCGATCAGTCGCATCAAATCAATAATCAATAACGAACATAAGCAACCCCTTGAACGACATAACACTTTACAATTAATCCAGAATACATTTCGGCGAACCCTGACCTTTCAGTCAGGAATAACCACACCAGTTTATTGCAAAGTTAGTGAATTTATTTCCCTATATTAACAAAGCTAGCACAATATAGATGTGTCTCAACACTAAATGATAAACATAAATGAACATTAATAGCTGTCCATATCGTCGAAACAAGTGTAATCTATGTAGCATTTGAATCACAAGGCATTCGATAATGGCAATGCAAAGCACTAATACGATAATCTGTAATGAACTAATTGCATACATTTAGTCAGCATAACAAGATCTCAAATTGCATCGTGCAACATATGGAATCCTCATCTAACCTCAAATTAGCATCGGCATGTGGGACTTCATGCAAAAACAATTTAGCAACATTAATTTAGAAAACTCCTAACTAGGGCTCTTACAAAATCAGCAGTTGGTTACCTAAAAGAAACACAATGCAATTTTACAATTTCCTTTCATATTTACCAATTACGATCAGCATACAAGGGAGTCTTCGTCTCACAGGTACCGTTCTTCGGTCATCATGGGTACCGTTTCTCGATCAGTATGGGACGGGACAAAGGGGCAGGGTGAACGGGGCAATTGCCTCACGGCAGCAAGATAAAACTACTACTTCATGCAAAGGGATCAAATCAAAGTTACAGTCTCTAGGGCAAGAATCATTTAAAGTCTCTTTCTCTCGACTAGAGAAAGCATCAAAGTCTCTCAAAATGGCGTCGCAGCAAAGTGGGCCATAATAGCTACGAAGTCTGCAAAATGGCGGGTTGTCCAAAATGGAGAGAGCTTTCCTCTCGTGCACCTGGGTTTTATAGACAATGGTTCAAGTCCAGTAGGGTCTCCATTGGAGGGTTCATAGGTTAGCTTCAAATTGTCCAATCAAAAACGACAGTTCTCAAGCTTTTACATTATCCTTGGAGATGGGTACGCAAATCGCAACATTGTCTCCCAATTAGCTCACTTTCAGAGCCTCCATTGTCCGCACCTGCAAGTCGACCTTGAATTAAAGAGAAAATATGCCAGGCTGGCACTGACTTTAAGATAAGCATGTGAACAGTTTCTGTGGAAAAGTACAGCTTCAAGCAAGAATACACGTTTATTAGCACAGTGGAAAAATACGAGCATCTAAACCGTGAGACCAGGCAACTAGGCCAAAGCCTCCGCTAAAGTAATGCTAAGCTAAAACATTTCAAACAAGCAAATCGTAGCACACGTTTATGATTATGTCGGATTAGTGCAATTCTAATTCACCACGTTACATAAAGCACGCGTATAAATGATGGCAAACTACTCTGAGGGCACATTTTGTCCCCGTACAATCTTTATTAGTTCGGTTAATGTCACACATGATTATTTCAGCACTACGTTTAAGCGTTAATAAACCAAAACCTTCATTTTCTGCTTCATCAATCCCTCCTCTGATGACTACTTGTCATCACACAAATCATGCCCACAAATTTTATTCCATTAAAATTCTGTCAGTTCCCTTTTCCTTTTAGTACCCCTAGTTTGCGCTTTGTATTCTTCTGCCATTCTTTTCATAATTTTCTCCTCCTTTCTTCTTTTAATTCTTTCCATAATCATTATTATTCCCCTTTTTATTCCCCAAATTCCAAATACACAAATTATTACTATTAATATTCCTTTTATTATTTTCAATAATATTCCATTCCAAATTCCCCCAATCCAATGTCCCACTGAAGCTATTCCCTTTCCAACCTTCTCCCACACTCCTGGTTCTTTCTTTCAGTTCTTTCAAATCTGCACTTTCTTTTGTTAGATTAGCAAGCATAGTTTTAATCTTCACACTATTATCCGGTATATAGGTACAACAGTGACGTGCACCAATCATTTTGCAAACGCCTCCATCCTTTGCTAAAAGAATGTCTAAAGCAAGCCTATTTTGAAGAGTCATAGCTCTTTCCGCTGCAAGCTCAGCATCTATCAGGATTATAGCACCTGAAAACTTTGTCAGCATGTTATCCACTATAGTAGACAACTTTCTTATTTTGATGGAATTCAGCACAACTCCCAATGAAGGAATCATGGCTCCAAATATATCACCTACCACAGCAGCTGCGGTCTCTCTTTTCTGGATACAATGGGATCCAGATGTCTTTTGAATCATCGATACGTCATCCAGCTGATAAACCTTTGGGAACACTATACCCAAATAACATCTTCCCCACCATCCCTTTGGAAGACGATAATAGGCATTATGCCCACAAATGTAATATACACCTGGAATGACAGGGTCAAGTCCGTTCATCATGAATGTCCATTTGGCCTTAAAAATAAACGTATGTTTGCACTCACTCGCTCCTACAAAAATATTGTCATAATAAGATTCTCCTCGATATATACAAAACTTCCCTACATGCCAAGCATCTAAAGCAATTTTCCCTTGTGTCTTTATAGCAGCAAAATCATAATTATCTACTGAAGTCCTCTTATGTAACTCCTTTTCAAATTTCGCCTTCATTTGAGCCCTTCTATCATCTGTGCGATCTAAAAAGCTTATTTCTACAGCAGAGACTGAGCAAGTAAGGTTCTCCCTATGAGCATGAGCCGTCTCAAAAGGTAGCATTGGCTCGAAAAATTCCCTCATAATTTTAAAATCCCAATCTTTTGCAGTCTGGCTTAGCTGCGCTATTATAGGAACATAAGCAAAGGTAACATCATAATTCGAGTAAAAATACTGTATGTTAGTTTGACCATAAAACCTAGACATTACTATACTACATGTAATCCCATATGTAAGAGGCATGTGGTGATAAGTTACCCCTTCCTTTACTGATGTCGGTATCTGGGTACACACATAACAATCTTTCGCATCCATAGTCTCAACATACTCTGTTAGTAAGCGATAGAAAACGTTATACGAAAGCTCTTTCTTATCATGCAAGAGCCTCTCATCCAATGCTAGTCTTTTCAATGGTGTTAGTTCAGTGACAGTAACAGGAGCAATAGTAGAAGCAGCAATAGTCTCATTCTCACCCTTTCCATGCATTCCAAACACAATTGCCATTATTATTAGTACACATGTTACTACCAAGCCTATACACACGTATTTACAATATCTCTTTCTATTATTTTGCGTAGCGTACCTAGTCATGATCTGTATAGAATCAGAGAGCTAGAAGCACTTATAAATGAAACTACTTAGCAATCCAGTTACAAAGCTGAACAAGCGCAATGTTCACACCGTCTTCTTCAAAAGGCCAGTCACTTATCGGTTAGCAGCATTTGTCTCAATTCGGCAATAACTCAGTCTTTATCAGTTTAGCAAATGTCTCATCCGGTTTAACAATGTCTCAGCTGGTTGTTTCTTTCACGTTATATTGTAGCAAGCAATATCATTTACTCTTTCAATCGACAGAGTCTATGAAACTTTTCTTTTCTATTGGTATCTCTTCTTCTTCTTCGTTCTCGATGCTTAGAGATACAAACTCGTCAGTCCAATCGTCATTGACTGCGTATGCCCATTCAGGACCGGAATACCTCCTGTTTGGTATCCTTTTCCTTTTCAATTTTGCTTCACTTTTCGATTCTGCTTCGCTGGTACTCTCCTCTTTTGTCAAGTCTTTTTCTTCACTTGACGATTGTTCCACAACAGTCACTTCCTTTCTTTTCTCTTTCACTTTCGGCCTTCCTCCTTCGTTCAAACTTTCTTTACCCCTTTCTTTTATTGGTGAGATACTTAGGGGGTCATTCTGACCCTGGCGGTCAAAGACCGCCAGGGCGGAGGACCGCGGGAGCACCGCCGACAGGCCGGCGGTGCTCCAATGGGGATTCCGACCGCGGCGGTAAAGCCGCGGTCGGACCGGCACCACTGGCGGGCTCCCGCCAGTGTACCGCCGCCCCATTGAATCCTCCACGGCGGCGCAGCTTGCTGCACCGCCGCGGGGATTCCGACCCCCCCTACCGCCATCCAGATCCCGGCGGTCCGACCGCCGGGATCCGGATGGCGGTAGGGGGGGTCGCGGGGCCCCTGGGGGCCCCTGCAGTGCCCATGCCACTGGCATGGGCATTGCAGGGGCCCCCGTAAGAGGGCCCCTACATGTATTTCACTGTCTGCTGTGCAGACAGTGAAATACGCGACGGGTGCAACTGCACCCGTCGCACAGCTTCCACTCCGCCGGCTCGATTCCGAGCCGGCTTCATCGTGGAAGCCTCTTTCCCGCTGGGCTGGCGGGCGGTCTGAAGGCGACCGCCCGCCAGCCCAGCGGGAAAGTCAGAATTACCGCCGCGGTCTTTCGACCGCGGAACGGTAACCTGACGGCGGGACTTTGGCGGGCGGCCTCCGCCGCCCGCCAAGGTCAGAATGACCGCCTTAGTCTTCTTTTTGCACCGTGTCCGTTTGATGGACCTGCGATCTTTTCTGTAGAGGTTTGAATTCTTTCGTTCTTGTCTTCCTTGTCCCCACCTTCAGGGGAATCGGTCACGTTTTCTTTTTCTTTTTCTGTATCGTCTATTTCTGGGAAAGCCCCCTTCTGATCAGGCTCTCCTGCCTTTTCACCTTTTTCGAGCCCTTCGTCACCGTTACTTTCTTCAGGCTCTGTATCACTTTCAGCTGCTTCAGGTTCTTTGTCACCTTCAGCTGCTTCAGGCTTTTTGCTACCCTCAGCTGCTTCAGGTTCTTTGTCGCCTGCAGCTTCTTCGTCGCTGTCTGAACTTTCTCCTTGGTCTCCCCCAAGTGAGTCAGACTCTTCGCCCTCCAATAATATTTCCTTCTCTCCTACTTCTGCTTGTTCGCTTTCAGTTCGCTTCTGTTCTTTCTCAGCACGCGGCACTGTTTTGTCAGGCACTGGTATTTTCAGCGCTTCAACTTCCTCATCTGTGGGACACAACACCTTCTTTGTGTGACTGGCGTGAATCCAGTTGGGAACCCCCGCACACTTCACAGCGGTAGTTGTCGTCAGGATCACTTGGAAAGGGCCTTTCCAACGGGGTTCCAGACACGATTTTCTCACGTGCTTCTTTATCATGACCCAGTCACCTGCTTTCAGTGCGTGTCCTGGACCTTGGATCGGTGGCAAGGTGGTCGCTTCCACCTGGTGAGAGAAAGAGCGAACCACGTCAGCCAGTCCTTTGCAGTAGTCTAACACCATATCATCTGTAATATTCAAAAGCATGTTTGCGGGAACTGCAGGAAGTCTCATAGCCCTGCCCATGAGAATTTCGTGCGGAGACAATCCAGTTTTTCTATCAGGAGTGTTTCTCATTGACATTAGCACTAAGGGCAATGCGTCAGGCCATTTCAAATTTGTCGATGCGCATATTTTTGCCATTCTCGATTTCAGCGTACCATTCATCTGCTCCACCAGTCCTGATGCTTCAGGGCGATAGCTACAGTGCAGCTTTTGCTCAATGTTCAGCGCTTCGCAAAGTAACTTTATCACCTCGTTATTGAAGTGACTTCCCCTATCTGATTCTAAAGAGATCGGGAATCCGAAACGTGGTATTAACTCCCTCAACAATAGCTTGGCAACTGTAAGGCTGTCATTTCTACGTGTAGGGTATGCCTCAATCCAGTGACTAAAAATGCACACAATCACCAACACATATTTCAGACCCCCATGCACAGGCATCTCAATGAAGTCCATCTGCATTCGACTAAAAGGTCCGCTTGCCCTACCAATGTGACTCGCGTTCACAACGGTTCCCTTTCCTGGGTTCATCTGCTGGCAAGTGACACATCGATGGCAAACTGCTTCTGCAGCTTGACGAAATCTGGGGTTAAACCAATCAATTTTGAACAATCTTATCATGGCATCTCTCCCTAGGTGAGCCTGCCCATGATAGAACCGCGCAAGCTGCGATAAGAGACTATTTGGCAAAACAAATTTTCCCTCATGTGAAACCCATAGCTCGTCTTGCCTCTTTATACATTGTGATTTAATCCAGGATTCTCTTTCATCCTCCCTGACATTATTCTGTAGTGCTTTTAGTTCCTCTATTGTATCTACGACCTTCAAGGCAAATGCTTCAGCTGGTTCGAGTTCTGGTTCACTTATTGTATTCCAATCATCCCTTAGCAATATACAGTTCAAAGCACAAAATCTTGCGACTTGATCTGCATATGCATTTCCCAGAGACACATAGTCCTGTCCTTTCGTGTGAGCACTGCACTTTACCACTGCAACTTCAGCTGGCACTTGAATGGCATGTAACAATTCCCTTATTCTTTCCCCGTTCTTCACTGGGGATCCTGAAGAAGTCAGGAAACCTCTCTGTGACCGTAGTTGTCCAAAGTCATGCACAATCCCAAACCCGTATTGACTATCAGTATAAATGGTGACTTTCATCAATGCAGACAATTGACATGCTCTAGTAAGGGCTACAAGTTCTGCTACTTGTGCAGAATAGACTCCTTGAAGCCATCCCGCTTCCAAGACCCCTGTTACAGTACATACAGCATATCCTGCTTTCAAAATCCCCATCCCATCTCTTAGACATGAACCATCAACAAAAACAATTTGCTCATTTTCATCAATTTTAGTATCCTTGATGTCCGGTCGGGGTTTTGTGCAAAATTCAGTCACCTGAAGGCAGTCATGCTCGACGTCTTCAGCTTTCTCAATTTCAGCATTTTCTCCAGGAAGCAAGGTAGCTGGATTCAACGTAGTGCACCTTTTCAGCTGCACATTCGGTGAGCCCAGAATAATCGTTTCATACCTTGTGAGTCTTGCTCCAGTCATGTGCTGCGTTCGGGAGCGGGTCAAAAGTATCTCAACTGAGTGAGGGACCATGACTGTTACTGGGTGTCCCATCACTATTCCTTCACTCTGAGTGAGGCTGATACCAACTGCTGCTACGGCGCGCAAACACCCTGGGAGTGCTGCTGCGACCGGATCCAAAGTAGCTGAAAAATATGCTACTGGTCTGTTTACGCCACCATGGGCTTGGGTCAAGACAGACAAAGAACATGCATCACGTTCATGACAAAACAATGTGAAAGGCTTCGTGTAGTCAGGCATACCTAAAGCTGGAGCCCTGCACATGCATTCTTTCAGTTCAACAAAAGCATCCATCTCGTCTCCTTTCAGCTCAACTTCATCCAAGGCATCCTTTTGGGTCAATTTCAGTAGGGGCTTCGCTAGAGACGAAAAGTTGGGAATCCACTGGCGACAATATCCCACCATTCCCAAAAACTTCCTCACCTCCTTCCTTGTCTTAGGTGGACTCATTTGGAGTATACTTGTAATTCTTTCCTTCATTATTCTCCGTGACCCTTTCTCTATTTGGTGACCCAAGTATTTCACTTTCTTCTGACAGAACTGTAATTTGGAAGGGGACACTTTATGTCCATTCCTTCCCAAATGATTCAACAGAGCAATGGTATCGGCTGTGCAGCCATTTTCCGTTTTGGATGCAACCAGTAAGTCATCAATGTACTGTACTAGAATTGACTCGTATGGCAATTCTAATTCTTCCAAATCTTTCTTTAGAACTTGATTGAATATTGACGGTGACTCAGAAAACCCTTGAGGAATTCGACACCAACTGTACACTCTGTCTAGGAATTTGAAACAAAAGAGGAATTGGCTGTCCTCATGAAGAGGCACAGAAAAGAATGCCTGTGACAAATCGATGACTGAGAACCATTCAGCATCGCAAGGGACTTGAAACATTATCACAGCTGGATTCGGCACGACAGGGCAGCACTTTATTATGATGTCATTTATTTTCCTCAAATCCTGCACGAGTCGGACTTTCCCACTTGGCTTTATTAGTCCCATAATCGGTGAATTACATGGGCTGCTTAACACTTCTTTCAGTACTCCCTGCTTTACGAATTCGTCAATGAGTTGGGCAACTTTCATGAGAGTATCTTGTGGCATGTGGTATTGTGGGGTCTGGGGAAAGATCGCATTGGGCTTTACCATCACTTTTACTGGTTCCACTCCTTTCATCAATCCCACCTCTTTCCCTGTCATGTCCCACACTTCCTTTCCGACTGTTTCCCGTAATTCTGCTGGGATATCTTCTTCAGTTATCATCGGGAAAAGACAAATCAGAGGATACTCTTCGTCGACTGTTTCCATCTCATCCCCCTCTACACTGTCCTCTTCTTCCCCATCATTGCTCGTCTGTATTGTTATTCCTTCGTTTGAACACATTATCGAACAACCCAATTTACACAATAGGTCTCTTCCTAACAGTGCTATCGGGCTTGAGTCACACACCACAAACTGATGTACCCCTTGATAGTTACCAATGTTGACTGGTACCGGATCTGTAATTGGGTTCGTCAGATGCCTGTTTGCTACCCCCACCACTTGAACTGTCCTCCCTGAGAGTGGCAAATTTGGTACTTCACTGCTCTTAACAGTTGAACATGTGGCTCCCGTGTCAACCAAGAATGAAACACGATGACCCATTACTCTTCCCTCTACGTACGGACCCCTTTGATCAACTTCCAAGGATGCCGCAAGCACACAATCTCCTTCTTCTCCTGAACTTTCACTCTCCCATACGTTATTTATTCCACTCTCACTGTGTAATGGGAACTGTTGTACTGTGCCGTTTGTACTCATTACCTGACCCGTTACCTGTGGAGGAACCATCACTTGCTGCTGACTCATTGGTGCCAAAGGTATTTGCATTTGCTGATTAGGTACCATAGGTAACTGCTGTTGCATCGGCTGCATCTGCGTCATCTGCATACGGGGCATCTGCATCTGCTGCGGCTGCATAGGTTGTAATCCCTGTAATTTATTTACGGTCTGAAAATTTGGGCTTGGACCTCTCATTTTCAGTCCCCTCATTGTCTGAAATGCATTGACATCATTGTTTTGCTGACCAACACCTGCACCTGCACCTGCACCTTCCTGCACCACCATCGGGCACTCGCGTTTCCAATGACCGACGATTCCGCACACGTGACACGGCATCACTTTCTTCATTGCCTGCACACCCGTCACAACAGTGTTCAAATCCGGACCATTATTCACAAAACCTCCTCGACCTCTGCCTCTGGCCTGTGGCTGAAACGTCATGTTTCCCTGCAACTGCTGTTGCGGTACCTGCTGTGGGAACCCTTGCATCCCTTGCAAACCTTGCAAACCTTGCAGACCTTGCAAACCTTGCAAACCTGTTTGAGCTGCCTTAAGCTGCATCATCATCACCTTTTCTTTCAACTTTTTCTGTTTCACCTCAATTTCGTCGCTACAGTATTTCGCATAAGTCAAGACTTCGTCAATCGGTTTAGACTGCCAACAAATCAAATGTGACTTTATCATCTGACTTATCTCTGGCCTCAGCCCTTCCACAAATCTGAACACAAAATGGAGCATGTCCTTCGCCTCTATTGTTTCCGTGCCACTGTAATTCTTGAACGCCTTCAACAACCTCTCATAGTAACTATGAATCGATTCTTTGGCCTCTTGGGCAGTTCGATCAATCTTCTGCCAATCCACATTCTTCGCTGGTACCTTAGTCTTCAAATGCTCAATCACCTTATAGTACAAGCTCATCACCATAGGTGATGGTGCACCTGTCTCCCTGTCTCTCTCTGGTTCACTTGTCGGCCAACCTACAGCTCTTTTGCAATCCTCCCACAAATCTGCCGGAACCACAATCTCGAATAGAGTGTTCAGGTCTTCCCAGAGACATTTCGCAAGCTTCACAAACCTATCAGTCTGTTGATACCATTCAATCGGCTTCTCTCTCAGTTTGGGAAAATCATTCGTAAAGGACTGAATGTCGCTTCTGTGCCATGGTACATGTACTAATTTTCTCCCTGCTGTCTCCCTCATTGGTAACATAGTTACTGTATCACTACTCTGCGGTCTTTTCTCATTGTGCTCTGTAGCACTGTCCCTCCTCTTGTCCTTCCTCTTTACCCACCTGCTTTCCCATTTGTCTAAGCACCTCCACACTTGTGCACTCTGCAGCAATTCTCTAAGGTGTGCCTTCATGCCTGCTGATCTCATGTGTTCAAAATCCAACCTATAGCTCCTGCTCAAGTGTTTCGTCTTGCCTATGTCAATCCCATTTCTGTCCGCTACTTCCTGCAAACTTTTATGTACCTTGTTTACTTCTTTCGTGATCTTTGGACATAGATACCTCAGCTCCTCTTCTGTGTAGGACTCTAACCTGTTCACACCCATATTCCCTTCCACCAATTCTTGTGCTTCCATGTTCAGCCTCATCCTATTCAGGTAATCTTCTCCTTTCCCACTGTCTGAACTTTGTGTGGAATTTAGACTGTTGAACCACTGGGTTAACTGTTGCGCATTTACTCCCATCAGTGTAGCATTCACATCGACTGCCATCGATGGTTGCAGCAACTTTTCAGTGTTCGATGTTAATGGTATTATCAGTGGGGGACTCGACCTCACCAGTGTTGACTGAGCACATATGGGACTAAACTCCATCAAGGACCCAGACCCAGTTGGCTGAGCCGCTATCGGAGTTATCCCTGGAGTGTTTTCTATGCACCTTCTTTCTGTCCCATTCTGCAGCATTGATCCCTGACTGCTCAGACCCGAATTAGGCTGACTATACAGAGGTACCGCTGGACCTACGGTAATGGGTAAGGATATCGCGTCTGGGTTCTGTCCATTCCCCATGTTCTGTGGCATGTTCATTCCCACACCATGGGTCGTCATTGCCGGCATGCCCATCTGGCTCCCCGTCATTTGAGCATGTGCGTTTCCTCCCTGCATCTGCTTTTGAGGCATCAAAAACTGAGTTGATTCAGCTTGTGCCATTGTTGGGTTGTAACCATTCTGTACTCCCCTTACGGTTGGATCTAGAATCATTCCTGCACTGTTATCACTGTCATAGTACCCAGGCATCTGCGGCTGATAATTTTCTGCTGGTTTCAACACGGGCACATCTGGATATATTCTCCTAACCTGCGGTATCTGCGGGGTGAACAGCAGACTCGGGTCCTTAGATCCCGATGACGCCCCTGAACTCTGGGTTTCACTGTTCTGTACTAGTGCAGGAGGGGCAGAACTGGTACTTGGACCTTGTCCATTCTCTGCATAAGGCGGTGGACGGTCGTTCAGCAATTCCATTATTAACTCCTCATCTTCTAACTCCTCTTCTCTTCTCAACTTTTCCTCGTCCTCTCTATCCTTTGTACACTTTCTGTCTGTCTTACAGGTAGCTTTCTTACCTGTCTCTTCTCCTTCCTTAGTAATCGCGGGGAACAATTTTATCCCCTGCAATACATCTGACCTCCACACCTTCTGTGCATTATCCCACCTAGCATCCGCTAGTGTCTTTTCTACCTTCCTCATTCTGCTCTCAAACTTCTTCTGCTGTTGCTGTCTGGCCATTAGTTCCCAAATTGCTAGAGCCTCAAACTGTGCTGGCCTTGGAGGCACCTTCATGTCGTACATCGTGAATCTCAAATTCTCTAGAATCCTTATATTGAATGTCCCATGTATCGGGAACGCTACGCTCCCATGTTTCTCTGTCAGTTTGTGCCATTGCTTTAGCCAAAGACACGGAGCTACCCCTTTTTCCTCCATTACAATGTAAGCTGGTGTACCTTCGGGTGGCGTCTCCTCTCCTACGCTCGCTTTAATGTAAGACTCCCCCTTCATCGCGCTCCTGAATGCTTTAAAGAATTTCATTTTCTCGTCTTTTATTTAACCAAGTTTATAACCAATAGGTGACTTTAATTCCACAATAATTCGTAATCAATAGGTGACTTTAATTCCACAATAATTCGTAATCAATAGGTGACTTTAATTCCCGGAATACTCTTCACCTGCCTTTCCCCTTCCAATCGAGTCCCACGGACTGCGTCCAATCCGTGCGCGACCCTTCTCTGCAACCAACCTATCCCAGCGCGGCTCTTAGTGACGTCACACTCACACACACTGCGGCTGACAAAGCCTTGCGGCTAGTCTTCCTTCACTCACCTCCTCTCGTAACAGCTTTTGCATATATTGCGAGCTACCAAAAAATAAAACAGATCTGTCGGTTTACTACAGGAAGGGTAACACAGTCGCTTCAGGACCTTAGGGACCTTTCACTAGCCTCGGGACTTTTCACTAGCCTCTGGCCGCTATTCCGTCTTTCTCAGTCCCCACATTCGCAAGCAAATCTGACCCGCAGACCTACTCTCAACTTGTCATTGATCTGTTCTAGTGCACTTAGAATCTTGTCAAAGCCCGAAGTCGAAGTTTCTTTCACTCCCTAACACACGTACCCGACTCGTTGACCACGCCCGATCAACCTACTAAACCGCCCAGACCACAACATGTATCAACATACTCCGGAGTCACTTGACCTCGCAGGGCCCGTCTCAACAACAACAACCACGTGGACCTTTTTATGCACAAAGCGCCACATGCACATGAAGTTCGACGACTTCCCTACTCTCACACTCGGAGCCGCACCTCCGCTATCTCTATGAAGTTCGACGACTTCACTACTTCTACACTCGGAGTCGCACCTCCGCTATCCTTAAAAAAGAAAAAATCCTCGCAACCTTTTCACACACCCTGCGGCAATAAGCTGTGCAAGCGCAAAACCCTAGCTTCACTCATACCATCACTAGTACCGCCAGCGCTGATTCCACACCTCCGTCCTCTCCATTCGCAAGCTCCGAGATCCCGGGAAAGTCGCGGTGGACCTAGCCCATCATCATCTTGTCAATCCGTTTTATCCAAGAAAAATCGAATTCAACTTCTCGAATGGGGTCTCAAAATGCGTAACCGTTAATTCAACACCATGTACTTTAAGAGTACAGGGTCCCAGAAGACGGAACCGTCCTCTGCTACCATCTACTGATAGAGCGGTCCGTAGTAATAATTTACCTGTGTTCGGACGCTCTTTAGGCCGATGAATCTTTTGACTAAGTGGGAACTCTCTGCACTCTTAATCGATCAGTCGCATCAAATCAATAATCAATAACGAACATAAGCAACCCCTTGAACGACATAACACTTTACAATTAATCCAGAATACATTTCGGCGAACCCTGACCTTTCAGTCAGGAATAACCACACCAGTTTATTGCAAAGTTAGTGAATTTATTTCCCTATATTAACAAAGCTAGCACAATATAGATGTGTCTCAACACTAAATGATAAACATAAATGAACATTAATAGCTGTCCATATCGTCGAAACAAGTGTAATCTATGTAGCATTTGAATCACAAGGCATTCGATAATGGCAATGCAAAGCACTAATACGATAATCTGTAATGAACTAATTGCATACATTTAGTCAGCATAACAAGATCTCAAATTGCATCGTGCAACATATGGAATCCTCATCTAACCTCAAATTAGCATCGGCATGTGGGACTTCATGCAAAAACAATTTAGCAACATTAATTTAGAAAACTCCTAACTAGGGCTCTTACAAAATCAGCAGTTGGTTACCTAAAAGAAACACAATGCAATTTTACAATTTCCTTTCATATTTACCAATTACGATCAGCATACAAGGGAGTCTTCGTCTCACAGGTACCGTTCTTCGGTCATCATGGGTACCGTTTCTCGATCAGTATGGGACGGGACAAAGGGGCAGGGTGAACGGGGCAATTGCCTCACGGCGGCAAGATAAAACTACTACTTCATGCAAAGGGATCAAATCAAAGTTACAGTCTCTAGGGCAAGAATCATTTAAAGTCTCTTTCTCTCGACTAGAGAAAGCATCAAAGTCTCTCAAAATGGCGTCGCAGCAAAGTGGGCCATAATAGCTACGAAGTCTGCAAAATGGCGGGTTGTCCAAAATGGAGAGAGCTTTCCTCTCGTGCACCTGGGTTTTATAGACAATGGTTCAAGTCCAGTAGGGTCTCCATTGGAGGGTTCATAGGTTAGCTTCAAATTGTCCAATCAAAAATGACAGTTCTCAAGCTTTTACATTATCCTTGGAGATGGGTACGCAAATCGCAACATTGTCTCCCAATTAGCTCACTTTCAGAGCCTCCATTGTCCGCACCTGCAAGTCGACCTTGAATTAAAGAGAAAATATGCCAGGCTGGCACTAACTTTAAGATAAGCATGTGAACAGTTTCTGTGGAAAAGTACAGCTTCAAGCAAGAATACACGTTTATTAGCACAGTGGAAAAATACGAGCATCTAAACCGTGAGACCAGGCAACTAGGCCAAAGCCTCCGCTAAAGTAATGCTAAGCTAAAACATTTCAAACAAGCAAATCGTAGCACACGTTTATGATTATGTCGGATTAGTGCAATTCTAATTCACCACGTTACATAAAGCACGCGTATAAATGATGGCAAACTACTCTGAGGGCACATTTTGTCCCCGTACAATCTTTATTAGTTCGGTTAATGTCACACATGATTATTTCAGCACTACGTTTAAGCGTTAATAAACCAAAACCTTCATTTTCTGCTTCATCACAGACAACAGATCCCCTGAACAAATATGAATGCAGATATTGGGTGATGGTGGTTATAATGGGTTGCTTTTTTATTAATGCCTTGTATTAGGTGCCACTGCATTTTTGTATGTTACACGTCCTCTTAAAAGGCTTTGGAACCGCCCAGTATGATGTAACTCAATTGAGTGATCTTACACATATAAATCAAAATTGATAAAGAAGGTATGAAAATGGTAGATACACATAATCAACATTATTTCATTTTGAAAAATAACCAACGACGTCTTTGGGGTTTCATTTCAGGTAGTGTCTGCCTGGAGGAGACATGAGTGGCAGGGGACAGAGGCGTAACACAAAATGGTGGGGCCAAGCAAGAGATATTCATTGGAGTTGTGCTGAACCCCACCTTTGATGTGTTGAGGTGTCCTGAATGCAATCCTCCAACCCCCTGCACCACAGAGACCGTAGGGGGCCTGCGTTATGCTCCTGACCGGTGCATACACAGTATGTGAAGTAACGCTTCAAGCAACTGCCTCAAAGGCTTTCCACAGACAGACCACAAAGAGGCGGGGGGTACTGTGAGGCCTTCTGGCCACCTGTGTGTTCCCACATACACCTTTTATGCAAGTTCCGGTTTCACGGTGGTGGACAAGGTTGAGTGTGGGTACCCAGGCCTTGCACTTGCCTGCCTCGCATCCTCTCCCACAACCCCTTGAGGCTGGAGTCTGGTAGGTGGGGCTAGTCCCAGCTCTGAGAAGCCCCACTAAGCGCCTGCAGCAGACTCAAGGCTATTTCTCATTAAAAGTGTGTACATTTTTCGCTACATAAGCGAAATCTCTTCTTATCCCAAGCAACTGGGGTACTCTTATTTCACACGTTTTGCCTTTTTGGTACTGATAGTGATGGTTTTGCTCCCAGGGGAAAGCTAGCATTTGCAATTGAATGGGTCTCGCGTTTGCTCGAGTTAGAGCTGTTAACGTTGTCAATTCCTAACTGGACTTGTCTTGCACATAAATTGAAAACGAAAAGTAAACAGTTGACATAAGCGGGCTGATTCAAAGCATCATGGCCACCATGAGCATGAGCGTGAAGAAGAGACATAAAAGGAAAAAGAAGTCAGCTCGCAGTCAAACATATCAACAAACATGCAATTATCCATGTAACAGGGTCGATAGCCAAGACGGTAACAAAACTGCCCCAAGTTGGGACAAACTTAAAGCATTTACCAATGATAGCCGAGGATTTTTGGAAGGCAAGCCCATGAACGAGTGATGGTGATGGGCGTAAGGTGACGTGGTTAAAAGCCCACAGATAGATTATAACAGGTCAAAGCGCTTGCACGCTCGACCTAAAAAAGACATTTGCTGAGGCCTACTTCCTACATAGTAAGGGGTGCCATGTATGGGAAGAAGGATTTGGAGCAAGGGTGTCATAAACATTGAGACATTTAAAAAAAAAAAAGAACAAATACTTAGTGCAAATGCTATTTTTATTTCAGACACGTCATTTAAGGAAATTAATTTCACAAGCATGCCAAATTCGACACTGACACCTCATTATGTGTGACTTTAAGCCCGGGTTATTTTTACACAGATCTGCATGTCACACCAGAAGCCAGTAGTGCATTACTCACTGAGCCATCGAGCCTCCTTTTCATTTCAAAGACACTGCAAATGGAATTCGGAACCTGCCGGCCTCACTGTGCTCGCGGGCAGCTTGAAACGTCACCTTAGAGGTCTTTTGTCTTCCTTTTATTTTTTGCTATTCACCTTCTGCCATCATTTTATTTTCCGCGAATTTGTTGAGGCATCTCTGGGGAGCACAGTATAATGGCAATGACACTGCATGTAACAATTCGGGAGTGAGATTTAATTCCAGCCTGTAAAAGGGCTGGTTGCTGCTGTATGTGGAAGACGATAGACCAGCACCGGCAACATAAACACAGGAGATTAATGGGCGGCCGGGGACACCTACTGGCTCCCCCGGGGTGGATATGCTTTTTATTAGCCCCTGAATCCATGCTGAATTTCAGCTTATTTACATGACATAAAAAGGCACACAATGGATCCTATCCACAAATGTATTTCCAGCCATAAACATGTTTAGAGCTGAAAAAATACTCCTCAACGCCTACCGTAATTTACCATAGCATTTCTGGAAGGTGTAACTGTGTTTACTTCTGTAGAGAGAGCTCAACAAATGGAAAGAGGTCTTCCGCGGGCATCGTTTGCCTTTAAAGTTTGGGAACCTCCACACACTTGCACGTTTGACGCAGTGCTTAATTTGTGCTTGTTGATTCCGGTGCTGAGCACCGGCACTTATTTGTGAGGGCCGGGGCTTATTCTTATGCCTCAAGCATTTGCTGCGAGCAAAAGACACATATCTGAAAGACGGAAGAAGTAAAAACTAAAAATCGTCATAAAGGGAGAAAGTAGAAAGTTGCAAGATGAGCTGAAGGGGCAGGGGTGGCCGTAAATGGATTGAAGAGGCCCGGGATGGCTTCAGGATTACGCTGCCTAAGTATTCAGTGCTGGCAGATTTAATTACAGCAGGCTCGTGTTTAAGAGAAGGGCTTTGAGCACCCGCACCTCTTAATTTACAAATTAAGCACTGGTTTGACGACAGTCCCAACTCCTACCCAATGTTTTTTACCCTGGAAATGCTAGGAGATTTTGTCCCAGTTTCTAGCAATGCTTTAAAATGGATGAAAACATGAGATATCCCTTAAAGGGGCGTAGCAAAAAAAGGGTAATCAAGAGGCGTCACCTATGTATTTAAGGGCGTGGCTTAAAAGATGCCCTAGACTGCGTGCCACCTGAATATTATTTTGGTGCCTCTCTGTGAGTTTTGTGTTACTGCATCCGGACATATAACTCAACAACAGTCAAATGCCTAAAACAATTCAGGCCTACTGATTTTGCCATTGCTTATTTGCAGTAAAAAGTAACCGAGTAGCAACAATGATTTTGTTGTAAATAAGGAAGATAGAAAATGTTTCATTCTGAAAATATGAAACTGTAAATTAGAGATTACAAAGGAAGATGGAAGCGATAGTGGTCCTCAGTGTCCCAATAACTCCTGTTCACCCCATCACACCAGCTTCCTCTGCAGTATCTATTGCTTTTAAACACTTATGCCTTTTTCCTCCCCGCAGCTTTCTCAAATCCTATAGGTGCATATCTCACACATCATCTGCTCCTCCTTCAGCACTCTTTCCTTTTGTACGTACTTCATTTCCTGTGGCCTTGTCCTTAGTTCAATCGCCTTGTACCTTCTTCACACACTTTTCCACAACACAATTCTCACAAATGTGAACATTTTCTTGTGTGATTTGCAGAGAGGCCAAAGACTGGAAGTGCACGTAGACTGAACACTTTAAGAACCCACTGACAGGCACCTAGAGAAACTCACACTTCCTTTCGCCTCATCCCCAGACTTCTCAATCGTAACCAGTTATAAACATTCACCCTCAACCTGAACTCACCAAGACATCTAAAGGTGACTCAGTTCACAATATGCCCAAAGCAAGAGTCGTGAGTTGCATGAAAAAATCAAATAGAAGAACATCATCTGGAAAAGGATATACTCTTGGCAAACACAAGATGAAATAATACATTAGAAATGTCACCAGCGAATATATTGCTGACATGATATAACTCAAGGAGTTTTACAGTAATTGTTGAGAAATGATGAATATAGCACCTGAAAGGGTCCCGTTTCAAAGTCAGTTTTTAATTGCGGCTGGGCCCATGACCCAGCAGAATTAACCTGTTGCTGGTTACTCTAGGGAGGTCATTAGCAGCACCAGGGAAGGTCTTCTTTCCTTTAGATGTTAGAAGTCACAAACTAGATAAACTCGTGTGAGTTTGTCGCAAAAAAGTATTTATTCACGTTTGTGCACTTTTCACACTTCTTAATAGTGTTTTTCTAAGAGTCCTTTATGTGCTTGTGTTAGTCTTTCTCTTGTCTGTCTCTTCTTGGTAGCCCTTTACATTACTCTCCTTCTTGTGTCTTTCAGATGTGCCTCGCAGTCGTGCCACCGCCACGAAGGAGCATGAGATAAGAACAGAAGATACAGCGGCAAGAGGAGAGTTTATTATTCTGGTGATTGGTATATTTTTACAGTCATCTATAGTGGGGAGGGTAGGTGAGGGTCTAGTGATTAAGGTGATTACTCTGTGTATGCTCTCTTAAGATTGTGCTCACATATAGTGTAGGTGTGTATGTGCTCCAAACAACATGCGTTTTCATATGAATTCAGTTCACTTCGTAGTTGCCCCTTTTATTTTTATTGTAGGGCCCTTTCCCCCCTTCTTTTGTTGCTATTCTCCACTTTCTTTTTTCCCTTTTTAACAGTGCGGTAGCAGAGCCTTGAATACGGGCACGTACCTGGGCTAGCCACGTCCCTCCTGGGATGTGGCAGGCTGCTGGGTCCCGAAATTGGGGTTTTCCGATCTTTTCAGCGCTTTGGTTTCCCTCAACGCCCTCCTTGTACCTCTGGTCCATGTCTTCGACATGCTCAAAAGCGTCCACTTGCTTGATCTCCTTCGGTCAACTCTTCTGCTCTCCTTGGGCGTTCTCCTCGCAGGCTCGGTCTGTGTCTTCTCAGCTGCTATACGTGTGTCCTCCTACTTCCGGGTTTTCGTGCTTTCCGTCAGTCCTCGCAGTGTTCTGTCCATCCTCCTCATACGCGCACCTCTCCTCTCCTCTCACCAGCATTTCTTCTTCTGGATTCTTGTTTTGAATGTGCTGACGTCAGCACGAGATTCCCTCCACTGTGCCCCTGGGGCACAATCCATCGTGTGTCCCGGCAGGGCAGATTACCCTGTTACATTCGCTCCCCCACTGTAAGTCGCTGATTGAGTCCTGAATCTACAGGTTGTCTTGAGAGATAATCCGCAGTTGCCAATTGGGAGCCAGGGAAATGTATCTGAAATACAATACGATTTGTGTCTTTATGGCGAGCTGACCATGTTAGTGGGGCATGGTCTGTGATTAGTGTAAAAGGATGCCCTAATAGATAGTATTTCAAGCTTTCGATGGCCCACTTCATGGCCAGGCCCTCCTCATTTATGGTGGGATAGTGTTTTTCTCTCGGTAAAAGTTTCCTACTAATATATACTAAAGAATGTGCCATTCCCTCCTCACCATTCTGAGAAAGTACAGCCCCCCAGACCCAAATCCGATGCATCCGTTTGTAAGCAGAAAGGCTTCTTAAAATCAGGACAGTGTAGGACGGGCTTTGTTATCAAGAATTCTTTAAGGGTTCGATAACTTGCAATTTGTGGAGCCGTCAATTCACCTATTTTATTTGGTTGCTCTTTCCGTAAAAGGTTAGTCAAAGGTTAGTCAAAGGGGCTGCATAGGTGGAATAATGTTGGATGAAACGGCGGTAGTACCCCACCATTCCCAAAAAGGAACGTATTTCCCTTTTAGTTTTAGGGGGTGGTATCTTATGGATGACGACCTGAGGTCATATATGTCCCTTTTCTATGCTGTATCCAGATAGGCAATAGAGTTTCCATCTATTTTGCATTTCTATGGATTAGCCGTTAATCCGGCTTCTGTTAGGGAATGAAATACCCTAGATGAGTGGTTTATGTGTTGTTCCCAAGTTCCACTATAGATGACTATGTCATCTACATAGACTGCATCATAGCCAACATGTGGTCGTAGTATAATGTCCATCAAACATTGAAAGGTGGCGGGGACTCCATGCAGCCCAAAAGGTAATACCGTAAATTGGTATAATCCTGACCGGGTGGAAAACACTGTTTTCTCTATATCCTGAGTGTTTAGGGGTATTTGCCAGAATCCCTTTCTGAGATCTAACGTGGATAGATATTGTGCCTGTCCTAACTGTTCAATTAACTTGTCTACCCTAGGTATGGGACATGTGTCAAATTTTGAAATGGCGTTCAGTTGTCTGAAATCAATACAAAAACGGATCGTTCCATTTGGTTTTATACTAAAACCACTGGAGAACACCAGGGGCTTGTGGAAGGTTCAATTATACCAGTACCTAACATATTTTGTACTTCTTGCTCAACTATCTGTCTACGGGCCTCGGGAATGCAATAAGGTTTTAATCGGATTATTTTCCCTTCTTCAGTGATGATATTATGTTGGATCAAGGGGGTCTTCCTGGGACTTGTTGAGAAGAGATTCCTCTGTTGTTTTAATATCGCTATAACCTGGGTTCTATTCTTGTCGGGTAGGTCTGGGTTAAGCACGGTATGTGCTATGCAGTATGAACTCACCTGGTTGGGGACATAAAGTAATCTCAAGAGGTTTCATGCCATTTACGAGAAAGACAGAGTCTCCAGTTGGGGTTTGCATATCTCCCTCTTCCCACTTTTTAAGGAGATTCATATGATATATCTGGGTTTTCTTTGGAAAACGGATTCTTGTTTTGAATGTGCTGACGTAGGCACGGGATTCCTTCTACCGTGCCCCTGGGGCACGATCCTATCGGCCCTGATCTATCGTGTGTCCCGGCAGGGCAGATTACCCTGTTACTCCACCCCACTTAAAGGCCGCCTGCAGTCCAGGATGTGAGATAGAAGCAAATTTCCCAAGTATGCTTTCTCCACAAAGAAAATGCTGGCCAAAGAACTAAAAATATGTGCGTTTACACAGAAGGCACTGTTCCCCTTGGCAGGGGGTTTTGTGCTATGCATAAGTGAGCACAGTAGGAACAGCAGTCTGCAGGAGTTGTCAAATGGGTATTTGGACAACATTTTGAGATTTTAATATTGTGTAACATAAATATCATGAAAAACATATAGTTGCTACCAAAACATTGTATGATAGAATATTTTTGGCAACAATAATGTTTTAGGTATATAATATTGTTTCAAGAATATTGCTGTTTTTAATATCATTTTCTTTAATATAGATGTAAAAATATTGTATTTAATAAATGTAATATGTTTTAGTTATTATAATAACTTTTGGAGTTAGTTAAATGTTATTATTTTTTAAAAATACAGTTTGTAATTTTAGGTGTCTTAGTAATTTATTTTTAAATTTAGTTATTTGTAGCATAGTAGCAGATTGCTGCGTTTGTAGGGAAATTGGGTGAGAAGTTAATTGTATTATAGATAATTCATATTTAGTGGTAATTAGTATTTTATTGTAAATTAAGTATTTATGTTATTATTAATTGGGTTAAGTGTTATATTTTTTGGTTTAATTTGCTAGTTTTATGTACATTTTAAGTTTATAATTAGTAACAGTAAGTTATATTTTATAGCAGGTTGTTGGGTTAGTAAGGGAATATGGTGGAAAGTTAATTAAAATAAAATGTATGCAAAGGAAATACTAACTAATGTTTTTGTTAAATAAATATTTGGTTTGAAGAATAATGTATATACATAATATTTTAAATATTGTTTAATGTTTTAAACAATTTATTTTTTAATGTGTATTTAAATTTTTATATCTTTATTATAAATATATTTTTCATATATCGTATTTTTTTAGGCGAATAAGGTGAGAAGATATCTGAGATGTCATTTTCTATATACTTTTCATCATATGTATTGGATTATTTGATAATTATGTACAGTTTTACTGTTGTAGTTTTTGGTTATTTTTTTCTGAATTGTTCATTAATTCAGTTGTAAGTGCTTTGAAAATGTGTCTTTGGAATGATTTGTGTTTTCAAAATTATTTTTGGGGGGATTAATTTAAATCAAATAATTTGGTATTTATTTTAAAAATGCTGCATTTTGTTTGTAGTTATGCAAGTGAAAGTTATTATAATTATTTTTTTTCATTTAAGATGTTTATTTTATATTAATGTTTTTCATATTTTTCTTAAACAATTTAGTATTTATGCTTTCTATATGCTATAAATATATATTTTAGGTATTGAATTATTTTAAATATTTTTAGTAAATGATTAAGACTTGTATTCTTATATACAATCCTTCTGAAGCACAACTCTATCTCTACGGGGAAGCGCTGTCTGCTGCAGGGAGGAGTGTCACGGGGCAGGAGCCCTTTAAACTAACTTTGCGCTCCCGCCGTCGCGGGAAGCGCTGTCTGCTGCTGGGAGGAGTGTCACGGGGCAGGAGCCCTTTAAACTAACTTTGCGCTCCCGCCGTCGCGGGAAGCGCTGTCTGCTGCAGGGAGGAGTGTCACTGGGCAGGAGCCCTTTAAACTAACTTCGCGCTCCCGCCGTCGCGGGAAGCGCTGTCTGCTGCAGGGAGGAGTGTCACGGGGCAGGAGCCCTTTAAACTAACTTCGCGCTCCCGCCGTCGCGGGACGCGCGCGGGTGGTGCCCGGGCGAAGCCCGGGGCAAGGGCTGGCCCGTCCTTGCCCGTCATTGCCAGGAAGAGGCAGGGCAGGGCCACCCCCCTGACATCTACCCAAAGACGTGGTCCAGACAGCTAACTTGTCCATGGCTGCCTGAAGGAGATCTTTAGTTCCTCTTCTCGGTGCATGGGCAGCCCTCCCATAGAGCCCCAGGCCCCATCAAGCACGTGGAAAACTATCAACCTAAACCGGATACTCGCAGGTTTTTCTGTGTACTCAGTTGAATTTACCTCAGTTCATCATATAACTGCTTATTGAATTACGTTTCTTGGAGGGCGGAAGGAGGCGGCACTATTCTTCTTCTCCCAAGGGCAGGAGCCCAAAATTCATTACCCGTTTTGCGCCTGTCTGCGCCCGATAAGTGGTTGGGCCAGGCTATATATATACGCTTTGGGCATCTCACTGTGGTCTTGTCTTTGGGATTTGTGAACAGTAGGGCCTGAGAAGCTCATTAATCACGCTATAGTGACAGAGGCTGGGTCCCAAAGGCCTACACACCCCTGTAAGCCGGGGGCTCACTGAAGGCCCCTGTTTTAAAGAATAATGGGCCGACGACGTGGGGGTGGGTTGGAAGGAAAGCAGCACTCTAACAAAACCCTAGATGGTTTTCTGCAAAAGGCTGTTGGGGAACTTGAAAAGGAAATAGAGTTAGTGCAGCGACGCTTAGCTGCCCCCCCTTCCTCAACCAACAGCCTAGTTCATGATAGCTCAGCCCCACAGCCCCCCGCGAACAGAATTACAGTCTGTACTGACTACCCCTTTCCCCTCCCCCTCTACAATCTCCCAGGAGAATCAGGATGAAACCCCAATTGTAATTACCACCCGTGCTGCACCAATTCTGCTGGCTCAGAGTCCCTCAAATGAAGGCCCCCTTACCTTAGCAGATTCTAATACCAAAGGAAAAAGGAAACGAAGGGAACCCGCTTTTAAAAACAAACGATCCAGGACTTTGAGCCCCTCTAACTTGGCCCAATCTTCTAATAAGGATACGGTATTAATCCACTTACACAACACAAATGAGTGTCATGCTAATGAGTACACCAGGGATTTCATAAGAGATGAGCTTTCAAAACTATTTCTTCCTATTTTAACCCGCCTCCAATCAATTGAGGACAAATTGGAAAGCCTTATTAATGGCCAGCCATCAAAAATGGCTCCACCCGTAGAAATTCAATCCCATCCCCTTGCCAACCATGACCTCATCACTGCCAACAGACCCACTGGCCAAATACCCAAAATCCCTTTTTCCTCTTTAAACCAAGATTGGCCCAGCTCCGTCAAAACAGCTAGTATTTTAATGAATAAGCCCCATATGGTCTCAGTTCCCCTTTCAAAAGGAACCACCCCATGGAATAACTCAGTAACCAATCCGGGAGATGGCAACCCCACTTGGGAGCACCCGCAAACAGAACACCAGAAGAGTGACAAGATCAGGGGTCTGCTAGATCCAAAAGTGCTCCATTTACCACCAGAATCTTGTCATTATGTGCTCATTATATCGAATGTTCCTGAACTCAAACCTCATTCCACTGAATCTTTTACCGAACTTAAAAACAAGGTCATCCATTGGTTGCACGCGAATGCGGGGTTTGCTTTTTCCATGACACCCTCAATGCTGATGGTGAGACGGGTAGGGTGGGTGGGTTCCCTAGCGAAGATCGGTTCAGGGGACTGCATAGTTATCAACTTCAATTCTCCTGACCTTGTCCAACGGCTCTTTTTAAACGCTAATAGACCTTACCCTATAATTGAAAAAGCCTCTCTTTGCAGGTTACAAGTGTTTTATCCACCTCCCATGCCAGCTTGGAGTAGACAATTGCCAACGTTATACGGGGCTCCCCCGGCTATCCACACACAGTCTATCCCTGCACTTGTCCCTAGATGCCCTTCGACATCTCTTTCTGAGACAGACTGACTAGGAGATGACCTTTCGGAAGTGGCTCCGAGCAAGGGTGAGGCTGAGGACATTCACCCTACTGCCCTCAGCATCTCTAACTCTGTTTCCCCTTCGACCTTGGCAGATCCTGTTAATCAGGGACCACCCACAAGCACCACGAGCCAAGCCAGCGAGGAATGTATTCCGTACCTGCCAATTGTTCCACACATTCTGGGGTCCACCCGTATGGCCAACCTACCAAATTTAAATATAGCTGGGGTCACATCCAGCGAGGTTTACAAGGCACATAGCGAGAAAGCTACTGGTCCTAATATACCTAAGGGAAATAGCATGGTTCCTAGCAGTTCCTCCCCCTGTAGGAAATATCCTCAGAATAAAGCAGGGTCCATAAAAATCTCGATAAGGTACTCAGCTGGAATATAGCAGGGTTGGAAAGCAAATTACAAAGCCCAGGATGGGGCAATTTTATTGATGATCACCTGATCTGCCTCTTCCAAGAAACGTGGGCATTAGAACCCAAATATAGACTAGGCTTTAAAAGCTATTGGGTTCCAGCACGCAAGTCATCTTCTGGGAGTCCATCGGGAGGGCTGCTTGTATGGATCAATACTTCTCTTAGGTGCAAGATAGAAGAAATAGATACGGGTTGCCCTGATTTGCAAGTCCTATTAATAATGATTTCTGAAGAGAGACCTTTACTTTTAATTAATATCTATAACAGGAATGTGAGCTCCCACCCTGATTCTGATGTCCTGTCCATTTTGGACAGTTTTCTTAAAAACAATCCCTCCTTCTTTGTTTTGATTGGAGGGGATTTTAATGTCACTTTCAAACCTAATCCTCTAGTCCAAGGAATATGTAAAGAAGAGGATGCCCATTGGGGCATCCCTCAGCTAGTCTCCAACAAAAGACCAAGGCTGAATAAATCTGCGCGCTTACTGGCCGACATCACACTAGCCCATGGCCTCCGAGCCTGCAACGGTCGCTCGCGCTCGGATGTAAATTTGCAAGCTACCTTTAGGTGCGGAGGGCACAGCAGTCGTATTGACTATATATTTCTTGACATCGGACTGTGGAGCCACATGTTCGATATGAGGGTCAAAAAGCAAATTGAGAGCGATCATGACCCGTTGATCTTATCGACCAGAGGACTTTTTCCTTCGTTTAATGTGCCCTACTCTAAGATCCATGCCTCTCAGCTGGCCCTAACTAATAACAGACGCAACCTAAAATGGGAATCTGTTATTTCTTCCCCTAAACACCTGGCATCTATTTACAAACTGCTTGCCAACCAGATGGAGTGTATGATCCGGCTAAACGAGAATGGGGAGGGTGACAGACTCTTAGCAGCCCACAGTGATTTGTTTCAATCTTTAAAGCATCTTTTTACAAAAAAGATTCTTAATAATCCTAACTAAAAGCACTGCGCTCCTTGGTTTGACAATTGTTGCAGAGAAGCACAACTATCTCTCCTGGAAGCAATAAAAGAAGGCCATGTTGGGCTGTTAGGAACAGCCAGAAAGGTTTATAAGAAGGAATGTTCCAAGGCACGCAGAAGCTGGGAAGAGGCCAGATGGGTTATTATTCTGGAGACTGCTAAATCCAATAACACATCTAGGTTCTGGAAACTAATAACTGATGACTGTAGTAATTCCCCTGCCGCACCTGGCTCCTCAATTCTCTCAGCATCATGGGTAGAGCACTTTGGGCAACTATACGAAGGGCCATCTGAACATCTCTGTGGGCCCCTGATGCCTCAATAAACCAAGAGACCACCCGATCACATTCTCTCTAACCGAAACAAGAGCAGCAATAGACTCATTGAAATGGGGAAAGGCCCCTGGCCCAGATAAGATTCCAGGCGATCTATACAAATCAAGACCAGATATATGGGCACCATATCTCAACCTTATCTGCAATGCAATTGCAGCAGGGGCCCCCGCTCCACCCACTTGGAAAGGGGCTGAAATAGTACCCATTTTTAAAAAAGGAAATCCGAATATCCCTGCCAATTATCGTCCGATTAGTCTCCTTGATAACTCCCAAAAAATCTATGCAAAACATCTTCTGCTCCATCTTGAGGAATGGATTATGGAGTCCGAAGCTCTTTCTGACCTACAAGCAGGATTCAGACCTGCAGTGAGTACAGTTGACCAAGCCCTAAGATTCATGTCAATAAAATGGAAGAATGTTGACCTGGGGAGGGGTAATCTCTATGTGGTCTTCATAGACCTCAGAGCCGCATTTGATTTGATCCCCAGGACCCTGCTGTGGTCAACATTATCAAATATGGGAGTGCCATCTGGTCTCCTGAAACTCATTGCTCAACTGCATGAAAATACTTTCGCTCAAATTAGATGTGGCCAGGGGGGCGAGTTGACTGACCCCGTAGCTATTAAAAAAGGAGTTAGACATGGATGTGTCCTGGCACCCACTCTTTTTTTGCTATATATCAATAATTGCATCCACTACTTAGAGAACTGCACAAATGATTCACCTGAATTGGTTGGGAAAAAAATCCTGTGTCTGCTATATGCAGATGTTACAATTTTGATATCAAAATCGCCAATGGGAATCCAAAACCTGATCAACCAATTCTGTGTTTTTTGTAGTGACTATGGTCTGGACGTAAACATTAAGAAAACAAAACTTATGATATATAGTACCTCCAAGAAACGATCGCGCGTTAGTATAGAAATGAACTCGATTCCATTGGAGAAAGTAGAAGAGTTCGACTATTTGGGTTTCAGACTATCGACCACAGGCAAATGGAAGGCAGCCATTGACAAAGGGGCTCTCATTATAAGCCAGAGAGGCGGGGCCCTTGTCCGTAGATCGAGAAAGGCTCCGAGTCCCCCCTTGAACATACTTGCGGAGATTTACAATGTCCAAATCAGAGCAGCGGCCCTTTATGGAGCGGAACTTTGGGGGTCCCACAAAAACCTCGATACTCTGCAAACCAAGGAAAATCATTTCCTTAGACAGATTGCCCGGTTAGGTATGGGCTCACCAATGACCCCTCTAAGGCTTGACCAAGGTTTAAACAGTATTAAAACCACAGCGGCCCTAAGGCCTCTCTCCTATTGGATTCGTTTATGGAAATCTGTTGAACTCGAACCATATAGGCTGGCTATAAGAGAGCTAATAGCCGCCCCCCAGGCACTGGAGAAAATTCCACGGCTGAAGGAGATGAAATCAGCCTGGGTCAAAATAGGTTTTCCTTGCTACTGGAAATATCCGGATCAAATCCCCGATAATGCAAGGAAACTTGTCACAAAAAGATATTGGGAGAAAGTTAATGAAGACTCCTTGCACCAAAAGGGGGCGGGCAGGCTAACAATGGAATTTCTCCAATTCAAGCACGAGCCCTGGGCTGAGAACTTCTTGAACCTTCCCATGCCTCCGTACGCCCGTGCTTTATATCTCCAACTAAGCTATGGTACACTGCCTATTAATGGTTTTACGGCTTTGAAACATCGTTTCAAATGATAGATGTATCTCTTGCCAAACTTGCAAAGAAACAATAGAGCATATACTATTTTTCTGCCCTTTGTATAAGAGTCCCAGAGGGAGGTGGATCATTCCCCTCTGCAAAAACATGTCATTACAGGATAGAGCAAACTCCACCAGAATCTGTACATATGACTCATCCTCCGTGGTAGCTATTACAGTTACCAAATATTTATCGGAGGCCTGGTACATCCGGCGTAGGCTTATTGTATCAAAGGGCATGTGAGCCATCCTGACATTAGTCGACAGAAGGAGACTCAACTGTTATTTTCTAGTAGTATCACTAGGAATTTTTAGCAGGAACTTGTTGCCCTCTATATGAACAATAGAGATTGTATAAGCTTATAGAGCCTTTTTTTTTAGCTGAAATCTAATAGGCTTCTTGTTAAAGTACCCTATATCTAAATGGGAACTCTATTTGTTTTTTGGATTGACGAGGGCCAGGTCTTATGGGAAAATAACTGCACACATTGGTATGTTAGACAAAATTTTATATCCTAGCTTTTATCTCTTTTCTCTTAACATTTTTAGCCATGTCTTATTTATTGTACTTTTTATCTATGATCAAATACTTAGTCCTGTTGATTTTATTGTTATACTGTCCTGATTATTATTGTTTTTTATATTGCTATTACGTTTTTATTTTTATTTTATTTTTTACAAATATTATCTATCATGTATGATTGTTATCTTTGTTACTCTAAATGGTCTAGATTTCTAGACCGAATGAACTCAAATAAATAAATAAATCTCTACTGTCGCTTAGAATGGAGTGGAAATAATTAATCTAACCACTCCGAAGCCCAGCGTTTTCCCTACTGTTCCTTAGATTGGGTGGCAATAGTATATCTACCCCCTCCAAAGTCCAACACTTTCCCTAAGGTTGCTTGGACTGTAGTGGGAATAGGAAATCTAACCCCTCCGAAGTCCAAAGTTTTTCCTACCGTTAATAAGAGTGGATTTTTTTTTTTTTTAATATTAATGTTTATTTATGTTATTTTTACGTATTTTGTGTTTAGAAATGTCTATTTTGTATTTAGAGAAACGTTTTTATGTTTTATATCTACTTCATTAGTTTAGTTAAATATTTTATATATAATTTTTAGTTTTTTTGTTTCTGATATTATTTTTGAAGAATTGTAACATATTAAAATATTAATATATGTTAAACAATTGTTTTTATTTTTAATTTTAGTGTAGAGAACAAATAAATACAACTAATTTTAATATGTGTATTTCAATATTTTAATTAAGTTGAATATTTTTGTTGGTTGTATATGTGTTCATGAATTTGTCATTTATTGTACATTTAATGTTTAAAATTAAAATATTTAATTTAGTGTTAGGAATGTTTTAAATAAATGTTTAAAACAAATATATATACTTCTAAATACCAATACACATAGGAGCTTATTAATAGGAAATTGGCGAGGGCAACGCCTCAAGTCTTCTTGCTGTGCTACTGTACGCCAATGTGAAAAGGCAGGAAAGCACCATATTTATGCAATGTGGTGCATTCCTGTCCTTTCCCCCCTTCACGGGTGCACAATTGGCTGTCTAGCATCAACAAAAGCATCCTTGCACCATTGTGCAATGGTGTCTGCATTGCATGCAGGATTGTTTTTGTGCAAGGAAGGTACTCCTTCACAATCCTGAGAGGCATTTACCTCTTTCTATGTGTGCTGCAGAATGCCACCCACATGGAAAGAGGAAAAAACGAGGAGAAATTAAAATATTTCCCCTCAGTACACCTACTCTGGGGAGGCATAAGGTTTTGGAGCTGCCCCATACTTATCTGATTAAGTAAATGTGGGGCAGAGTCAAAATCCATGGGTGCTGCATGGGAAAACCCACCACACCATGGAATGCCTCCCTGGTTCAGAGTAAGGCAACGCAGTGACTTGCGTTGCTTTGTCTTACTCCATAACTATGAGGCCATTCAAAGCCAAACAAAGAGGCTTTGCGTACCCTGATAGATATGGTTGAGTGGATTGCGCTGACGGAGCATCAAAAAAGTGATGCTCTGGCAGTGCAAGCCTTTCATAAATATGTCCCTCACATTTTAGAAGCTAACTATAAAGACCAAATTAACATTATGGGCCTCATTATGTGTTTGGCGGTTCGTAGACCGACATGTTGGCTAACTGCAATATTATGAGTTTGGTTATGGTTCTCCAAAAGACCGCCAGTGGTCCGCCAGCCCCACCATGCTGACTGTCAGTCAGTATGGCGGGGACTGCCGCAGTCCTTCACCACAGCTGTCAATGTTAGAGATCCTGGCATCAGGACCATCATGGCTATTACAACCTGCCAGACCACCGAGACTTTATTGAAAATTCCACCACCATGGAAAGCTTGGTGGTCCAGCAGGTAAGGGGCTCAAAACGGGGGGATCCAGGGCTTATTTGGGGTTCACAGACTCACTTAGTCACATGCACGGCAGTGTGCATGGGAAGCAGGATGCCCATCATGCTGGTAGGTAGGACAACATGGCCGGCAGTAGCTCCATTGTACTGCCCCATGCCTCCGCCTGCCAGTCACTTCAGCCCCATGTAGAACTCGTAAAACGATGGTCCTAGGGACATAGGGGCACCCATGACAAAATGCTGGCCCTGGCAAATGGAGGTCATTTTTGATATATGTAGTCAACCATAGCACATTTTGAAAAAAATGTGGTGGACTCCTTGAGAGCACCAGGTTTCATTGGTTTAGTATACCATGAAATGATCTGAATATTTAACAAGTGCCCTTTCCGAGTCCCTGGCTTAACTTACTCACTTCAATTTAGGAGAAGTATTATGCCCCACCACCCTCAAAGATCATGTCAGTCCCCCATTATAGGTCATCTCTTCTGCAGACATTTGTGTTGTTATATTAATCATGCAGTTATTATGGAACTTCAACAATGTCAATTATTGTGATGTCATCAGGGTTAAGGTCATGTGGCATCACTTCAGGGAAGAGTCAGGGTCAAAGATTGTATGATATCACTTCCTGTGATGTAATTAAGATCAAAAAGTATATATGAGGTTACTTCCACTACCCCAGCCATTTTGGTGAATTGACATCCATGCACATTAAAGTAAATAATGGGTGTCACTATTACTATAACTCAGTGGTAATCATGTTATCCACCACAGCAGGACTAAAACTTTACATGGCAAAAAAACACTGCAGCAGGACTGTTAACCCACTGTCTCATATTTTTGGCCGCATTTGCTGACCAAGGGTTTCAATTTGTAAGATTGCTCACTTGGTTGGGGTTTAGAACTCTCAGTAGCTCAGTTATTCATTATCATAAAATACTCAGCAGGTTGATGTACTTGCAGCAGAACACTGAATGTGACCTGCCAGTTACATATTGAAATCCTAGTGTGATTGCCCAGAAGGGATAAACTATCTGCATAGATCTGAATGTAACCTGCAGGGCATTAGTTTGAATCTCTACAAAGCTAACTCAAACATTCATTCATCTGATATCAATAACATGAGAGAAAAAATGAATTTGTTAATAACACCTACTATAAAACCTACTATTTAGCTGTAAACCCAACTGGAATCATATTTGTTTACATATTATTTAGTTTCTATATATTTAGCACAAAGAAGGGCCAACCTGGCACCACAGTATAGTAGCTTCACATTTAGAGTGCGCCGGTGATTAATAGAAATATAGAGTAACAAATAATATAATCAATGACAGCACACATACGAGTATCATTGGACAGTCACAACAGCAGCAGACAGAACATATAATATAATATTTGAAAGTTAAGATTGTGCCTTTCAGGGATATGGGAAAGGACAGGCAGTTCATGGTCATCAGGTCCTCCAAAGAGGCAGTGGAGCAAGGGATTAGGACAGTACGTTAATATTGCGTTTAGAGATGGGACTAACTGAATGAATGAATTAATGAACGAATGCAATGTCATTTATAAAGCAAAAACAGATACCCCAAGGGTGTCCTGGCGCTACAAGGAGTTTCAGGCAAAAGGAGAGGGGCAGCGCTGATAGCGCTATGAAAGATGAAAGAGTCAGGTTTTAAATGGCTTTCTAAAAGGAGTGTGATTTTGAGAGTTCCTCGGCTGTAAGGGGAGAGGAATCCACAACTTAACTGATAGATAACTAAAGTCCCTTCCTCATTTCCTTAGAAGGGTTGATTCTCGGTGTTACTAAGAGATGTGAAGTACAGGAGAAGAGAGAGTGCACTGGTTTGCAAGACAGAAACCTTGACCAAATGCATACAGGGCATGAGTTGTTCAGGCTATTGTGTATAAGACAGTGGGCCTTGAACATGAAATGCTTACACATAGGCAGCCAATGTAGGTTTTATAGATGATTAGCTATGGCAGCATTTTAGGGATCTTAACCAGGAGTATGCCAGCTGTGCTTTGCACATCTAAAGGTGTTGTATTAGATGGTGCAAGATGCCAAGATATAGAACATTCCCCTAATCAAGACGAGAGGCTATTATAGTCTGAATTACTGTTTTACATGCCGAGTCAGATAGGGGCAGACACATTTTCAACATCCATTCTTAATATTGGGAAACACAGAGAAGTTACTTTTGTTAATCTGCAATTTGAAAGTTAGCTAGGTGTTAAATATTACATTCATTTATTTTGCTTCATTTATGAGGATAGCTTGAATCCTCAACTCAGTGGGTCAGTATGACGATGATGACCAGTTTGAAGATGGTTTCCCATTGAGGAGGTTCACTGCTTTTTCCATACAGCTTTAAAACATTTTGTTTCATCCACCTGGCTACTCTAGACATACATTTCAGGAATGCCATCCTGGTATATCTGAGCTAATCAGATATTGATACAATAATCCAAGTATTGTCTATGAATGATAAAATCCTGAGCCCAAAGGATCTAACTGTGTCTAACAGTGGAGTGATATAAAGATTAAACATTGTAGTGCCCTATAGCACTCCACAGCTGATGATAAAAGGTTTAAAAGAAGAGTGAGAATACAAGTATGGTCAGTTAATACAAGAGACTAACCACCTGACAGCCTCCTTAAATATCCCAAAAGTAGTTTATCTAGAGTGTAAAGTTGGATGAAAGACCATATCAAAAGCTGTGGAGAGGTCTAAAAGGACACGAACAGCAGAGTCATCCTTGTCCAGATTCATCCTCAAGTCACCCGTTATGACCACTAGAGTTGTTTCCATACTGTACCATAGCCTGCATCCTAGTTCACATTTGTTGTGTGGCTGGTTCAGCTCCTGATAGTTGTTCAACTATGCATTAACTGCTTTCTCGGCTATGTAGGTGGTGGGGGAGCATAGAAATCAGCCTGTAGTTTGAGAGAAATGAAGGATTTGTTGATTTTATTTTTTAAGAGTGGCCTCATAATGTCCATTTTCAGCACTTATGGACTTTAGCTATGAACGAAAAAGGTTACATAAATTGGTGAGGGTGGAAGCAACTTCTTGGCTGGTCAGCTTCAGGATCTGAGGTGGAGATGCCTGAGGCCTGTCTCTGGGTCACCCCACCGGCTGTATTTGACAGTTGGGCTTTGTGTCTTCCTTCTAGACAGTCACACACAATGAGGAGCTCAGGTGTGACTGGATGGGCCCTCACTAGCAGGGTAGGAGAGAAGAGCTTAGCCCAGCCTCACTTACACTTGAATACGCTGTGACCTGTCTCCAAACAAAGGACTGTACATACCCCTGTAGTTAGTCTTGAGCAAGGGCTAGGAAGGCAGGACACCTGTGCACTTCAAAGGCATGCCTCTAGAAGTTTCTCTCTGTTTCAAAGGCACAAATGGATATAAATACTGGACCTCGGACACCACCACTTCAGCACACTTTTTGGATCTGTGGATACTCTGCCTGGAAGAAGAACTGTTGTGCTGCTTAAAGGACACCAGCAATTTAGAGAGTGACCCATTTTTCAAAGGCACTTGGGATACCAGTACAAATGTTTTTTTCCCTGGAATTGTTGCTAAAATTCAATCTTTTGCTTTGAGGATGCTTAATTATCAACCTAAGAACAACAGATATAACTTCAATATAAAGAGTAACCAAATATACTTTAATCACAATATTTAGAATCTCATAAAAACTTAATCAAATACACAGAGGTACTAATCTCATTTGTTAATATAATTCATCATCCATTGGACTAGATACATCATCGAAAACATTTAGTCCAAAAATAACATGAAAAACAACTGTATACAATCAAAGTACTACAAGAGTCCAGGTTCTTCTGAAAGGACTGCCACTCTGCTGGACTGCTGCTCTGAAAGAACTGCTGCCCTGCTGTGCTGACCTGCTGCTGATGTACTCTTGCCTGGATGAGAAGAGAAGTGGACATGCAATCTCACCCTTAATCCCAGGACATCATGGTGACTCCAGGAACTAGTTGGCTGGCCTCCTGATCTGAGTCTCAGGGACATTAAAGACTCCACAACATCCTCCACAGGTCCCTGGACCCAGCTGCAGTGAGCTTCTGACCCTCATGTAGTGTCACTCAGGTCTTAAAACCTTGCTGTGGTTCAGGGAAATGTCTACAACCGTTTGGGCTCTTTGTGATTGCGAAAGGTCCCATTCACATAGAGACCTTTCGACTCACACTGGGATTCAAAATGAAGCTCTGGCAGCTGCCTCTTTGCGCTACAGCATCAACCAACTAGCGGGGGATTGCCAACATGAAGCTCAAGAACACCCTCCTCCTGGCCTGCTGTTTGTGCTATGTTGACGGCTTCATAGGATACTGTCCCTGCTTTTCGCAGCCCCCTCCAGTGCAAATGTGATTCTCTGCATGGATTTGGGAAGGTAAACTACAGCAGGCACAACCTGGTGACTGTAGCTGATCTTCACTCCATCACGGTTGGCCTGCAATGTCACTTTGCCTGGTCCAGAGTGACGCGATATCCGTAGTGGGCGCTTTGTGCTTTTTGGTGCTGTTTCCACAAAAAGCTTTAAAAGTTCATAACTCAGGTTGATTTGGGGTTGACTTGTGCCTCACCCTGACAAGGAATGTGTTTGCTGCGGCTCACATCTCTATGAACACCAATCCAATTTCTGTCAATTATGTTCACTGAGTAGCCATAACCTTATTTGTTTAACCTGAAGACAGTAATGCAGCATATCTTGCAGATACTTATTTCCGTAGTCCTTTTGAACCACATGGGATGCATCCTTTAAAACTGTGTAGTACCAGTACCTCTACCTTGATGGCTACGGCCAGTCATCAGAAATTAAAGTCCTCCACTCTTGCCATGGACATTTCTTTCCACTGAAGTGACTCACGAGAGAACTACTTAGTGCTATGGTTTACCTGGTGGTCCCAGGCACACAGGATGATGGTGACAGGGCGTTAGTGGGCTTCCTTACATTCGTAACCCCACGAGCACCATTGGTTTTGGCATTTATTCTGCCACAACATGGGTCCAAATGGTGGAGCCAGTGGTCGCTCTGCCATCAATAATTCTACATGTCCCCCCACTGTAAGTGACCAGGGGAACAAAGAGGAGGACAGACAGTATATCCTTATTGGTCTCTATAGAAAAGACACTTCCCTTCAGGATCCCACCTTGGTGCCTATGGAGAGGCAACAATGCAGCTCTGCAGTTTACGCATGATGGAGTGGCATCCTTTCAATGCCATCCTGGAGCGGTGTTTAAAAAAATATATATTTTCCTCCCCCTTAGAAAGGAGAAGCTGCCAACCTGAGCCCATCTTCTAGCTCACCAGCACCAAACAGACGACTGCAGAGAGGCCAGAGTCCTCACCCATGTCTCACTCTCGGGAGAGGGACTTTGGATGGAAGCTAAAGAAAGAAGACACGGCTCTCCTTGCCCTATTTTATTTTGGGCCTTCCCTGTGCCCTTTGAATCAATGGTGACAAAGATGTGTTTAGTGCTACCAAGATGAATGTAAATGGTGGCAGCCGCAACCAGCAAAGACCCACAAATGATGCCCGTGTCTTTTCACGACTTACGAATAAAGCAGCTCTTAATTCAGACTTGCTACCTTGGGGGGAAGAAAGAGCCAAAAGGTTCTGATCCGGAGTTCCCAAATGCTGCATTCCAGTAATATTATTTCTTAGAAAATATTTTTTTAATATTTGTTATTTTTCATTTTCTTTGGTGTATTTTTGACAACACACCATCCTTTTCAACCCCTACCTCTTCAACACAAAATGCCAGAGAGTGTGACTTTGACTTGTTCAAAATCTGCACTGAAAGTACAGAGATAACTCTATTAATATCTAAAAAAAAGCTTTAATGAGAAAACAACATGACAGATTAGTATCGGTTCCTTTGTAGAGTTCCTAATGAGCATCATACCTGCTGTTTGCTCGCAGGCCTCTGCTTTTACAGTATAATGTATTCAGCACATGAGACATGTTGTTCTTTTGGTGTATTTTAAGCTCCTCTCTCCCATATGTAGGCCATAAGTGCTAACAATAGACATACGTTCCTTCTTGTTTCAGGGGGCCTAGGATCCACCCAAACACATGCTGCAAGATACACTGGAGAAAAGCGTCATTGCACGACAGTGGCAGAAGGCAATGTGATGAAAACCAGAATAACAAAAAAAGAGGAAGATTTTTTAGTGACGATGAGGAGAATCCATTTAATTTTTGAACTAAATACTTTTTTTGGTTATTAAAGTTTTTTGAACAATGCAAGGTTGGTGGCAGGGTTTTTGATAGATTGGGGGGTAAGGATTAGAGTTGATATTTTGGTTACGAGTTGGGTGGTGATTTTTTGTTTGGGAACTTCTATGTAACATATACTTTCCATCATTACGGGTTGTTCATAGTCAGCTGGTGTAAATGCATTTCCCTCTTTTTCTGACTTAGTTTTATCCTTTGCATTCCAGCAGGCAGCACTGGGTATTGCTGGCCTCATCCTTCTGACTTAGAATTCATCTGTGAGGGAATCTGAATAGCAAACAGGTTTTTGAAAACTGGGACTTAAAACAATCATTGCTAAAACTTTCACTTGGTCTGGTCGTTACTGTGTTTTTAAAACCCTCTCCACACATTAGAACCACGGGAAAACGTTGAAAACGTTACAATAGCTTTTTGCATGAAGCCACCAAGAATTGATGGGTGATCTCTCTTGTTGGTGTGCCAAGGTCCCCTCTAGCGCCTTGAGTACGTACAGAATTTAGGGGCATATTTACAAGAAAGTGGTGCATCGGTCCCCGTGCAGAACTTTTCTTGTGTCACCCCTGTCTCACCTAACGACACCATGGTTGTGTTGTTTTTACAATACAGTGCACCATGGTGGTCATTAGGACAACAGCTTCAACATTTTTGATGCTATTGTGGTGCTTTGCGGCACTAGCGTAACAAATGTTGATGCTAGTGCAGCAAAGCACAGGGAGGCCCATTAATTGAAATGTGTGCATCATTTTAACGTCTGCTCTGAGCAGGCATTAAAAATGACGGACAAAATGGAGCAGTGAAATGTTGTGAATTTCACTGTGCCATTTTTTCAGGCCTCCCTGCGTCAGAACGCCCCCCTTGCATACCTTATGCCTGGCGCAGGCATAATGTGGCGCAAGGGTTTACAAAGTGGCGCAATGCAAGCATTGCACCACTTTTTAAATATGGCGTAGGAGAAAGGCCTCCTTAATGACTCATTAGCATAAAAAATGACACTAGCGAGGCACAAGGTGGAGCTAGAGGCTTGTAAGTATGCCCCGTAATGTCTATTTTTGTCATAGAGAGAGGTCTCTGCCATTCTCCTCTCACTCTTGCTTTCAAGCAGTGGGCCTGCATGGGTACCATGTTTAAAAAGGTGCCATCAGAACCTAAAGGATGAAGCACCACCCGTAGGAAATGAACTGCCCTGTTTGGTCCTTCTAAAAACACACCACAAAGAATTTCCATTGCTTTCCATCACATGTGGTGTACCACAGGATCCAACCGCATGCCCTTTCCTATTTATCTTCTACCTTTGATCTCTGGCTGGTACAATCAACTCCTTTGGACTCATCTACCGAGATCCTGCTCTGGCTCCTCAGGTATCAATAACATTTAGAGCTCCCACTTACTTCCTCTCCCGGAGGCTGTGAACACCTGGGTGCGAGTGTGTGTCAAATGGCTGAAACAGAGTTCTTTCGAAATAGAAGTCCTCCTCCTTGGTGAAGGTCCACATGCCTGGAGTGAGTGTCTGTGGACCTGTCCTTGCCCCCAGCCAATCGCCGAAAGGTCATTGACCAAGTTCAGTCTTAACACAAGTGAGCAATATTATCAAATCTTGTTTTTTTCAACGTAAACTGCTTTGCCAAATACCCCCTTTCCTCTTCCTTTCAGAAATAAGCAGCATTGAAAACAAGAACTGTGGAAGAAGTCGCTACTTATGCTTCCAAATCAGTCTGGTGCAATATCGCTATCATTTCCAAAATTCCATGGTTGACTGCAAAGAACAAACACAGTCATCCTTGACTACTGCCTCCTGGCAGCCTAAGTGTTTAACTATTGCATGGCTTCCCTTAATTAATTGTTGGCAAACACTCTTTGTTTTCCATGTTTTCTGAAATACAGTGTGAGCTTAAACAAGAATATTGGGCCACTACATAAACTTAATAAATCTTGTGGTTCTGCAGGGTCTTCTAGATTTATATACAGCGAGCAAGGCTTGGGGGTCATTTAAACCCAGGTGAGTGGCCCACAAGCACATAAAATTGGCGAAGGCCCTCGTGCCCGTCCTTTATCGAAGGGCCACCTGCTACATTTTAAGATGTCTGCCTACCTTGCTGGTGGTCTGTGAAGAAAGTGCATTCGTGGCATTAGAAGATTCACTTTCTTCACAATTTCATGCCCAGCAGGCTGCATTGTGTTATTTGCAAACTCTGCAAACTTTTTTGTTTTTCAAAAACACACCCCTAAAGTGATTGTTTTCCTGCCCATGTCTGCCATGGTGGAGCTGGATAGGAAAATTCAGTGGCAGTGACCCATCCAAAATACTGTGGGTCACGAGATCTGATGTCCAAAAGCAGACAGGCCACTGGGTCAAGGATTGCCCATAGCAGAGCCAGTGGAGGCCTCTAAAATTAAAATCCTGCTTGCTCCCCTTCCAGCGAATGGAATAGGAATTGCTAATTCAGTGGAGCATAAGTCATACCAGTTAACTGCACAGCTCCCACTCTGCCCAATTCTACATACCCCATTGATCATTGTTACTCAAAATTATGCCATATGCGGTTATGTCACAGTTTCTCAGTACCTTCTCAGCATCCACCTCCTCAACCCATGACACCTTGGTAGCCTACTAATGGTTCACATTATCAATGTAGGATTTGGAAACGGGCTTACCTGAGAGTGGCAGAGGGAAGTTTGAGTATCCCACACCTAACACACTACTACCTAGTAGCCCAGCTATGATGCATGGTGGAGTGTTCCCAACCACTCACAGAAACTCACTGGTGCTTTATGGACCAAAGTATGGCTGAGATCTACGTATGAAAAGTGCCCTGGCTGCTCATATGACACCACTGCCCTGGAGGGTATATCTTCCCTGTTCCGTGGGCCAAAGTGGAGGCCTGGGATAGGGTCCTGGTGTTTAGGGGCCTCTCCACAGCCATCTATCTGCTCACTCCCCAGGTGGCAAATCCAGAATTCATCCAGGCAAAGTCAGTTTCAGCTACTAGGTCTGGCAGGCGGCAGAGTGTAAAAGGATAGGACACCTCTTCTACCACACTAGCCTCAAGGACTTCCAGTGAAAACAAGCTTCTTACGGGCTTCCAGTCAAGGAGATCTAGCACTAAATGGCTGTCACACACTGGATCACACAGCCCCTGTCCATGCTTCAGATAGCAGACCTCTCACCAAATTCAAAAAGTGACTCATTATGAAGAGGGGGACAAAGGCCTGCTTTCGAATATGTACAAGTTCTTAAATCAACCGGCGGGCAGCACCAAATCACCTGCCCAGAGAAGGTGGGAAGACAAACTGGAACACACTTTCACTCCTAAAGAATGGACTGATATTCTCCAGAGGGCACGGATCTTCTCACTCAGTGCAGCGGGCAATACGCTGCTCAAAGTAACTCATTATTGGTACTACACCCAAGCAAGGGTGGCAGAATAGAGGCCAGATAGCAGGGACACATCCTTGCATGACTGCAGCCACACTGACACCCTATCACTCCTCCTCTGGTGCTGCCCCAAACTTAAGCAGTATTGAGACAAGATCCTGAGAGACGTCAACAAGATTTTTTGGACTAAAGTCCCGGCATTTCTCAACTACATCCTACTGGGTCTCCCAAATGTTCTAACCTACCCGATCTACTTCCCCTAAAGGCAAACCTGCCACAATGGCACTGTGTGCAACCAAGCAAGCCATCACTTGTAAGTGGAACACTGTCTCTTCTCCCACACACACACAGATTGGTTGCATAACCTTTGGGATACTGTAGACATGGAAAAACTTACTGTGTCAACCAAGAACAAACTGCCCATCTTTGCTAAAATGTGGGGTCCGTGCCTCTCTTTCCTCTCGCAAGATTTCTGCCAACTGTCATGCGTGAATTACTTGAGGGTCCTCAGGCTTACACAGAAGGAGCCAGTTACTGACCAATGGGATAGAGAAGGACCGGCCTGAATCTGATGCTCTACATTGTCCACTTAACTGACCCCTATGCCTGATAACATATTGCCTGGTCGGAAGAGACACCCCCTCTCCCCTAGTTCTTATTCCATTCCACCTCCCCATCTTATCCCTCTCCCTAGCTGGGCAGACTAACTCCACTTCCTCGTCCTCCCCATTTTTTCCCTGCTCGCCCCCACCCTATTATGCACCTCACCGGCCCACAGATGTAGGTGAGTGTATGTTGTGCTCGTTTATAACAAATAAAAAGACTTAAACCATAAAAAAAACCTTTCAGTATAGTCAACAATATCTCATTCACAGAAAATTAAAAAGAGTAAAAGTATAATTTCTTGATTCCTTGTTGAAAGGTAGAAGAGAAGGGGCAGGTCAGCGGATTAAAAATTGTAAAGTGGAAAGTTGCAACTGAAACAGCTTGTGAGGAATACCAGTTTTAGAAAATGTGTCTCCTTGAAGATGGGCGAGGGCCTCTCACACTTTTTTGCAATTAGCTGCGCAGCGAAATTGAAGTTACCTCTCAAAGGAAAGGGAGTCCTATTGGGGGAATGGAGAAATAATGATCACCCTTGAGAAAGGATTAAATATTTCCTTGTAGGCAGAGATAATATTGTGCAGACTACACCTTCCCTGCAGCATGTCCTTGCAGAGAACATTTGGAGTCGAGCAGGAATCCAAGTGATTTTGCACAGATTACCAAAGAGGCGGAAAATACATCCTTTTCATGAATAGACGAGATATTAGAGAAAGCAGACATGCAGAAAATCTGTTTTTCATTGATTGCACTTCCAAACAAGCTGCCTTCATCTATGCCTCCATTAGAGCAAGGCAAACAGTCGGCCAAGGCCACTTACCTCAGAAAACAGCAGATGACTGTCCTACAGCATTTGTAGAAAGTGCATTTGCGTTTATCAAGACTGACTCTGGGATTTCACTTTACATATAAATCTATATCAATGTGTTCTAGATAGGTTTCCATCCCATATACACAACATTTATCTTTATTTCAAACATCTTTATTTAGTTTTATAAAACAGTTACCAAGGTATGGGACCCCATGATACAAAAATAGCAATTGAGTAAAGTCCCAGTGCATGAGGGGTGTCCATGACAATTGACTGATATATTCATTGCACAAAGTTCATACGTCCAGTCACGCTAGTCAAACTGCACAATCAAACATGGAAAATGATTTAGAGAACTGAACAAACTAAACAAACTTATCAGTTAAGGAGGAATGTCGGAGACAGAGAAAGGAGGGTGAGGTGACATAGAATGGGAGGGAGAAGCTGAAGAGGTAGGTCCAACTAATCAGTAGTGTGACCTGGAGCAGCTGGGAGGTGTTTATGGTAAGTGCTGTGTATAAGGTTCAAGGGCCATAATTGACTTAGGTCTTTTTGGGCCTTTTTGTGGGTGTTTAAGAGATTCAATGCATTTGTCTAGTTTTTTTCAGAGGTTCCTTCCACATCGAGTGCTGGTTAAAACGTTGTTAATTGAGTTATCAGCACCCCTTTTAAATTGAGTCCAGTCCCTCCATCGATGGATTGATAATTGGTTAAGGTCTTTTCACTCCGCTAGAGTAGACATAATTTCAATTGTTAGTAGAAGTATGACGTCTTTATGGAGTCATTCAGCAATGTACAGAAGATTGTTTCCAATGAAATGGAGGCTAAGTCTGGAGACCAACTTATGTTTAGTATTTGGGAGGAGAAGTTACTGATGTCCTTCCAGGTGTTTTTGACTAAACTGCAGTCGAGTAGCATAGGTTTGAGGTTGCCTCAACCTTCCTTACAACACAGGTCTGAGTAAATCAGCCCTAGATTGCAGGGGCGGCTCGTTCGCAAAGGCTATGTTTAGCCTGAGAGCAGCACTAGAATTGCATAGGTAGCCTTTGCTTGTTTCCCAGGAACTGCTGGGACACCAACACAATCGGAAGAGGATCGCAAGTCGACTGACCACAGCAGGAGCAGGTATGTTTATTTTTTTTATTAACCCATTAGTTAACGCATTGCAAAAGCTTCTTTAATGCCTATTCTTGTTTCTCGAAGGAATATTAGGTCCCCTTTTAGCTTATATCACCTGTCTAGTATTTTTGGCATTTGATGAGGTGATTTAGATCCTTAGCTTTCAGGGGCATGACCTTAATATCTGACATTAGATCAATATTTGTCTAGTATTTTGTTAGGGACTACACAGTGACCATTCCGTCTTAGGAGAATGATGTGATGAAAGGTGGTAGACCTAAAAGATCGAGGCATAGCTGGTTTGTAAGCAGCGGCAGCTCTTCCGCTATGGTGGAGGAGCGTTCCCCCCCCCACCAGCTGCAGCCGCTGCAAACCTTTAACAGCGAAAGAATAACAAACTGGGTTTATTATCCTTTCGTTGTTAAAGGTGTGGGGTATTGGGGATGATGGGGACGAGAAGGGTGCACTGTGCAATCCCCTCAGTGCGCATGTGTGATTGGCTGGCCGTCTCGGGCCAACCAAACACACATGCACACTGTGCTCTCTCCAGCCCGGCACTGTGTTGCCAAGCTGGAGAGAGCAGGCACAGGCTCCCAGTCAGCCTGGGAGCACCCTGGCTGGGCGCTCCCAGCCAATCCTAATGCTGCTCTGAGCAGCATCACGATCAGCTGCAGGGCAGGCTGGGAGCCTGTGCTGCCTCCTGAAGAGACAGAGGAGCGGCAGCACGGAGTGCAGGTAAGTGTTTTTTTCTTTATATTTTTATATTATTAATATTCTCCCCCCTGAGCACCGCCTCGCCCCTTGTAATCCCCGCAAGCTGCGACGGTTTGTAAGATCTGATTTTAGTTTTCACTATAAGTTCAGCCCAGGGAAGGGGAACAAGGAAATGCTGAGAGGGGACTGAAGAGGTGAAAGAGAAATGAGGAGGCAAAATAGCGAAGGAATGAAATAGGAAACAAGCAAAAGTACAATCATGACAAAAGTCATTCTCTGATTATTGATGTCCCCCCAACAGTACATGTAAGGCAGCAGAAGTCACAAGTGGCCTACCCCACACAGGTTGTGCAGAGCATCGGTCAATGTTTGATAATCGAGTGGATCACAGCAAGAACATTAAAAGAATAAGAAGTGTTGATGAGTGAATATTTTGATTGGATGTGTGTGTGTGAGTAGGATCGTTGTGAATGGGTGAATGGGAATGAGTGAAAGTCAGTGTAAGAGTGTTTATGTAGTTATGAGTGTAGATGTGTGTGTGATTGGTTGTGTCTCTCTGTGTCTATTAGTTTTCAACGTGATAACACACAAAGGTAGCTAGGTTCCTGATAACATATCATATCACACATTGTATTATGTCATACCATCATATATCATAAACAGATCATGTATTTAAAAAATGTATGTGAATTATCAGGAACATACCTGCTTATACTTGTAGAATAATAATGCCTTTGAGGGCCATGAATGTAATTAGTTTAACTAGCTTTAAGAAAAAATAACATTAACAGTAAAGTCAAGTGCGGTGTTCAGACTGAAAGTTAGTATGATATGTTAATAAATTGTTAATGCCGTATTGTAAAAGGCGATACAATGTTTAGTCTTTCTCCATGGCTTGGCACAGCAAGTATTCAAGATTACAGGTGATGTGGTTATCTTATAGAAATGCACCTGAAGGGATATGGCAGTGAGAGGCAATAAAGGAAATAGTACAAGTTGGTTATAGACTGGTGAGGGGGAAAATTAATAGTGAGAATATTACCTTATAGAGCAAGTAGGAAGGGATTAGGTCTGGCTGGTAGGAAGGAATCAGGGATCTGAACATCAACAATATTGGAGATGAAGTTCTCTAAGTCAGATGGATCATCAAAGACAGTTTGTTTCCTGCTGTACATTATTTTGAGATGTGCGGCCCTGCAAAGGAAAACTGGAAAGACAGGTATCTAAGAGTCATTCTTTGGGACAGGAATATTTTCCTCTTTTTCACGGTTTCCTTTGAGTAGTCTTGATATATTCCAATTTTTGAGCCTTTCCAATTGATGGTTTTTCTTCATCTGTCCAATTATCATCTCTGCATGGGTGTATCTCAATGGTCTATATATGATGGCTTTCGGAGTTGTGAGATATTTTGAGTTTCATGGTGGGTAGTCTGTGTGCTGTGGTGTTTTCAATGGCTTGTTTACATTTATTTCCCAGGTTTTGTGGTAGCCCAGATTCCAATAACGCTATGAAGGATTGTCCCTTATTTTTCACAAAGCCGAAAATTCTCAAGTTTCCTCTTCTGTTTCCTTCTTCTAGTTCACTTCTCAATAACACTTCTCTTTAGTGCTCCAATGCTGTTAGTTAGGCTAGTGCTGCCATTCTTTTTTCAGATTTAAGCTCATTGTCCTGCTGATGCAGGATTCTTCCTCTGTCGTACTCTTGCCCAGGCCATCTGTTATGCCGGAGAGTTCATTCTGCATATTATATGTGCTTCTTTTAGTGGTTTGGACCAGGATGTGTAGAAAGTTGAGTTTTTGCATGATCAGTTTCAGGACTATCCTGCTGTCGTTCTTTCCTTTAACCAGCAGTTAAGAGATAAGTGTGTCTTGTTTTGATCTCTTTTGGCCAACGTACGTATTTGTCTTTTTGTATGTCATATTTTACCACAATAGTGAATAGCAAGAAGGCAGTTACAGGTTCCAAGGGACTATTGTTTCTGTTTATTTCTCATTGGCACATCCTTCATTGAAGATCTTAGGACAGCACCGCAGTTACACTGGTGAGGCATAATATTGAAAAGCAGCTGAAGATACAAGTAGGGCCTTCACCCTACAAGGAAAAGCAGGCAGAGGTATGGTGTTGTGTTAGTACGTTCTTTGTCTTCCTGTGTGAGACTGCGGCTGGAGCTCTGTTTATGATACAATTAAACGCTATCTTTCAAAGGCGACTCACAATGAGTTCAGTTGAAGCCTGCAAGAAAAGGAGTGAATTGGTGTGGGTGCTGGCGGCTGATCAGGTCTGAATAAAGTGTGTACTTACTCTTCAAATCCTGGATGGAGTCTTCTTTTGTACACTATAGATCGGGGACAAGCTCTCAGCCCTGGCAAGTGACCTCACGAACATTGCTGTGAAACCCACAAGCATCGCTGTGCATTTCTGCAGCACCTGGTGCAGCTGATGAGAAACCTCTTTTGCGAAATGTCTATTGGCAGATGATGAAGGCGAAGGCTGCTTGAGGACATCTTGCACCCATTATTGGAAAATCATTGTGAATGGATGGTGGCTGTACAGGTGTGAGCACTTCAGGTGACAAAGCGCATGAGTAATTGATCTCGAGCATATGCATGAACTTGCACCAACGCTACACCAACTGTTGTGTCATGTGACACAGCTGTGTAAGAGTAATTGCCAGGCAATGGATGCTAATGCTCCAAGTTTCCATCTTGGCTAATGTTTTCTCAGCTGTGCGACATGATATTTTGGAGCCAGCAACAGTGTCAGATTTTCTAATGATCTAGATTCTGATTGCAGGTACTGAACATCCTAGTCAATGCTGGAATTGGTAAGCCTTTGTTTTTTTTCTTTATATTTAATGTGAGGCATTTACCTGTTGACGGCATATATTGGCACCTCTTGAAACTTATAATTGACATAATCATCAGCATATAATTGCAACCTTATGTTTAGTTTGTCTTCTGCATTTGGAAAAAAGGTGTGTGCCTTTCAACCTTCCTCAATGACACCTCCACAACCATTCTTGGCAATGCCTGGGGATCCACTGGTACAATGACAGGAATGGAAGGAGTATTTCATAAATTACATAGACACTATTGAGGATGAATTTTTAAGTACAGAAAAGAAAAATTAGATATTTTGAAATTCCCTAGGTCCTCGACGTCTCAAGTTCTATATTAGAAACCAAGACTCCCTGCAAAGGGGGATGCTTTTGTGAAAGCAATAGCAAATCTAGACAATTAGTATTCACTGTGTGTGTGTTTTGCGAGAGACATATTCAATTTTAATTACAGGAAACAAGGAAAAACGGAATCCATAGAAGAATATATGTTTCAGCCTTAAAGAAATTGGCACTTCATTACAGGGTTGGTTCACTGCATGATGAACTTATTGGGGATCAAATAATTATGAACCTTAACAATTACTATGGGCCAGAAAAATTGTGGACACATGGAGAGTTCCCAGTGGGGGAGGTAATTGTTGTGGTGAAGAAAGCAGAAGTTTCAAACAGGCGTGCCAAATCAGCCTTGGAAAGCTTGTGGGTGGAGGATCTTGTGAGGTGGTGCCTAAAGTTAAATCTGGAAAAAAAGACTAAAGAAAGCTAGAAAGCAGTCAAAGAAGGGGGTACTCAACAAAAGTTGGAGGTCAGAGTCAGTATGGGGATAACACTATTCCTAAGAGGTTTTATAGGTATGTAAGTATGGAGCAGTTGGCAAACAGTAAAAATTGCCCTGCAATTAATCAAAAATGCTCCCTATGTGGATTAGAGGGGCTATGCTAAAGTTTGCAAAAGGAAAAATTGGGAACGAAGGATGATTGCCATTAAAGACAACATTAGTTCTGAATCAGATTTGTCCATAACTGATGATAGTACTTAACAGGAGAGAGTGTGTTTTGAGCATAGATGAGATTGACAAAACATCCCTGAGGGTGGTAAGTAGTCCCACTAAGACCTATAGGAATAAACCTGTATGTGAACTTCAACTAGAGGAGATAAACATCTTGATAGTGGTGGATTCAGGATCACCTCACACCACTGTTGATAAGTGTGTGAGGTAGAATTTTTTTAAAGAGGGTTGGAGTTCCCACTTGTTACAATCTGATATTGTGCCACAGAGTTTTAATGGTGAGTCCATACGTATTGTTGACTACAGGCCACTCAATTTTGAGTTTAAAAACAGGAGTGCTATGTGAGCTATGTGAAAACTGCATGTAATGGAGGAAAGCTCCTCAGTGTTGGGGTGGGTGGGTCAAAGGACCCTAGACATAGTTTTGAACCCTAAAAGCTTAGAGCAGGTATTAGTGGTAGGTAGCAGTGTGGAAAATGGGAAAAAGCTTTTAAACGCGTTTTGGAAGTATTTTCTGGAAATGTTGGTATGTTGGAGGGATTTTCACATAGAATTATCTTAAAAAGGAATGCACAACATAAGGTACATACAATGAGAAACCTACCTTGGACTGTGCGAGAGGTGAATGTGGAGATTAAGATGTTTTGAAAGCTGGCAAAATAGCAACGGCTGAGGCCTTGGAGAAGATGGCCCCCTTAGTCATAGCAAGGCAACCAGACTGGAATATTTGTTTATGTGTGGACCTGCAGTACCTTAGTGAAAACATTGTTCTGGAGAAGTTTACATTGCCAAGGATTAATGAAATATTGACCACAATAAGGCAGATTAAATGGTTTTCATCTGTAGACTTATCTTCCACTTATCACCAGATCTACTTTTACCCAGACAGTAATGATCTGGCTGCATTTCTGACATCCACAGGTTTTTATAGGTTTGTAAGGATTCCGTTTCGCTTAGCTTCCAAGGCTGCGGTTTAAAAAAAAAATACACAACGTTTTAAAAGGTATGAAGGAACAATATGTTTTTCAAGATAACATATTGGTGATGGGAAAAGACATAAATCAACATTATCACAGTTAGAGGAAAGTGTTAACCACATGACAGGAAGATGCGTTGTCAGCAGCATTTTCTAAATGCAGGATTGCTGTGCAAACGTTGGCCTATTCAGGGTAAAGTGAAGAAGAAAGGCATGAAACCTAAAAGAAAGTTGGTTATTGCCATACGTGTTGCATCAGTACCATCCAGCAAAGTTGACTTAAAGTCTTTCCTGGGGGTTATTGGAATTTCATTCCACGTTTGCAAAAACAATTTGGAAAAAACATATGGAATAAGACAATTGCTGAAAAACAAGATCAAGTTTGAATGGTCGGATAAAATACAGGAAGAATTTGAGTCTATCAAAATCGAGATAAGTATGGCGAATACCCTACATGGATTTGATCTTAGCAATAAGTGCATAATCACCACCAACTCGATCTGTAAAGTAATTGGAGCTATATTGTCACAAAGGGATAAGTGTGGCAATGAACTGGTTGTGGCTTTTGTGTCTAGGGTGTTGTCACCTGTCGATCAGCGATACTCGGTAATGGAAAGAGAGACATTTTTCTGTGGAATGGGTGCTTAAGCACTTTAGAAACTTTGTGTGGAGCTCTGAAGTACTTCTCAGGTCTGATCATTAGCCTCTTGTAAAATTGTTATCTACTGAAGGTTTATAGACAGCTACACCGAGGATTGCCAGATTATCCATAAAAGTTATGGATTAAAGTTACGAAATGCAGTATGTACTTAGTGTGAAAAAGAAAGTTGCGAACTGTCTAAGTCAGTTACCTCTGCTTTTGTGCGAAGTGCCTGAGAATAGTTGGGAGGAGTTAAGTGTCGCTTGGCCATATGAAGAAGAAAAGAGTGTGATAACTCAAGAGGAGTTGAATGAAGCAGTGAGCAAAGATGTTACATTGGAGCATGTAAAATTGTATGTGTTGGGGAGTTGGACAGAGAAGAAATTTGTTGAGGAAGAGGGTCATCAGTTGCTGACCAAGAATGTCATGGAAGGTTTGTGAGGAATTATAAGGGTTGGGTGGAAATTTGATGAGAGGGGAGAGAATTGTAAGACTGCAAAGTTTAAGGAATAGAGTAGTGGAGTTATGTCATTGAGGTCATTAGGGCATAGGAAAAAAGCAAGAAAAGGATTAAGGAAAGATACTGGTGGTCAAGAATGGATGGTGATGTGAAACAGGTGGCGAGGGAGTGTCCTGAATGTGAAGTTGTAGACGAGTCTAATAGAGACTGCCCGTGGTTCCTGTGGAAGGGCCTGGTATGGCTTTGAAAACTATAGAAGTGGACATTATTGGGCCTGTGCTGGCTGGGAATGGGGAATGTGTTCATGTTTTGGTTGCCATGTTTTTTTTTCAAAGTAACCGGAGGTGGCTTTTTTGGAGGTCACCAATGTGGAGAATGTGCTCACATTTGTGGATGAATTGTACCAGAGAGAAAGTTTACCTAGGAAAGTAATTACTCATAATGGCACTCAATTTACAGCAAATTTGAGAATTATTTTCAGTGCAATGGCGTGGTGCATAAATCTACTTCTGTTTATTATCCTGAAGGGAATGGTGAAGTTGAAAGGTTCAACTATGTTATGAAGGGGACTCTGCAGATGGTCTCTAGCAAACAGAAAAGGTGGATGCTAGAATTGAAGAAAATGGTGTGGCTGATAGAGATTACACCAGGTGTTATTGAGTACAGCCCCCGACAGTCATGCAGGATAGAGACCTGCTCGCTAAGGACTCAGTGGTGGGCGATGAAGCCTACTCAGGTGCAACGGTTGCCAGAAGTGGTGAAAAAATAATATTAATGAAAGCAGGACATGTATAAATTGTATAGCCATAGCAAATCTGGAGCTACTATGGTGCAGCTAGGAGTATGTGAAATGGTACAAGTCACAAAACCAGGGACAGTGAGAAAGGTAGAAAGTACATTTTCTAAACCTTTGAAGGTAGAAGAAGTATATGTGAATGCTGCAAAGTTTAGTGATGGACAAGGGTGGCATATGAACAGACTGGCGAGATGCAAAGGTTTTGTGAGGGAAGTGAAAAGTGATGTGGTGAGGAGGTGTTATGCTTGGTTAAGTGATGTTGAGACTGGATACGAAGGTCGTATGGAAGAAAGTGGTATGGGTGGAGTGAAAGATATATACTACAGTCAAGGTACGAGTAAAACTCACGGGGGTGATCAAGGAAGATGTGAGCAGAGTAAATCTGGTCGTATTGTCAAGAGAACCATGTACTTAAAAGATTATGTTACTTGAACTTGTTTTGTTATTGTTGAATTTATCAATGTTGTGTTGGATTTATATTTTTATACTTTGTTTCAGTTTGGTTTGGGTTTGTTTTTTTATATTGTAAATTTTAGATGCTTTGTTAAGGGAAGGGGATTTGTTGTGTTTTTACTTTCTTTGCCTTCCTGTGTGAGAATTGTGCTGGTGTTCTGTTTCTGATGTAATGGACTCCTATCTTTCAAAGGGGACTTAGAACGAGTTAAGTGGAAGTCGGCGAGAGAAAGAGTCAAGAGGTGTGGGTGCTGATGTCAGACCAGGGCTGATTAAATGTGTACTTATTCCTCAAATCCCGGATGAAGTCTTCTTTTACACAATACATATATTGAGGCCTTTAAGCACCGTATTTCAGTATTTTCACTAATTGTGCCATAGTAGCCACTATTGCATATATTAGCCTAAATATTGTATAAGCGGTAACCTTAATCATGTTATCCTCAATGTAACCACTGTACTCGGCTCAGTGTGCAGGAAAGTTGAGGGGGCAACTGCAGATGATACATATTTATAACATATTCTCGGGGACTAGGGGAGCCTTGGGGGTACTTTGGGGTTATCAGACAGTACAAAGGTCAAAAGTATCTTTGCGAATTGCTGTGATAAAGGAAAAAGAAATTGTCAGTAAGTGGCGGACTGTCTTGATTGCTGCATTATGTCGCCCTCTTCGGAGTGCACACAGAAGTGCAGTCGGGGAAAGCTGGCATCCTGGACTTCAAACACAATGAATGGGCATTGAAGGCTAGAGTGAACCTTTCAGGTATCCAATCATTCCCCCTTTATCAGTGCCACAAAGCACTGTTTGCACTAAATGTTTTGTAGAGGGCGTTTCGTCCTTCATTTGTCTTCATTAAGTCTGGGCTTCCCACGTGAATGAAGTTCCCAATATATGCAGATGATCTGCAGTAGTGTCCGAATACTTGTAAATGCACCCGCAAGACATTTTACAGGTAGAACAAGGTATAGGACAGCTGGGGCGTAGAGGCTGTGAGATGGCTAGTTCAAAGGACACCTGCAGTTAGCGGTATATCCTAGGTTGCCTATCAGGAACTCGGCAGCCATTTTGGGTAACACAAGTCACCAGAGAGAGAGGAGAGGCAAGTTGATGTTGAAACTTCGTTTGGGGATCCTTTTTTCCACCAAGCCAGGCTGCTTTGTGTTTTGGATATGGGTTGCCAGTAAGAAAGAGCAAGTTGTTGAAGGGCGATACAGAGCTCCTTGGTTAGGCAGCCATCTTCTCAGACAGAAGGCCCACACCCCCTTTAACACAACATTTTTTATTTATATACAGTACTTCTAAAGCACACAGTTAACTATTTGAGTACCCTAACGCTAGCAGAGCCAGGACAGGTAAAACAGCTAGCTAGAGAAGACTAGTTTGACTTCTGAGAGATAGAGGTAGAGAATTACAGTATTTGGCTCCTATGGATGAAAAGAAGTGACCTCCCTGGAGAGAGTCGCAAATAGATGCTACAGTGGGAAGACAAACTGAGGATGAACAGAGAGTTGTCGCTGGATGATAAGGAACCAGCAGATTTGGTAGAAAATAGAGGCAATAGTTAACAACTGTGGTAAGGCAGATTCAGAGACTTTTGAACCAAAACCTATTGACAACAGAGAGCCTGTGCTAGTAGCCAAGATGGTTAGAAGTTGAGTCTCCGAAGAGTAATCCATAAATTGACTTTGAAGAATCTTTATAGTAATGTCTTGCTCAAAAAGACCTTGCCATGGAAAGGTGCTACTCTGTCAGCAATACCCCAACTTCGCGGGAAGCAGTGCAGGGACTAGGTGGCTAAAAGGGAGATCTTGCACTTTGCTGATAAGTGTTCCAGGAAATCTAAGGTGTGGGTACAAAAGGAAGACAGGTGCCTATTTCCTGAAGTAATATCTTTGAGGGAGGGGCCCTTTCTGTGCATTAGGACACAAAGGGGGCCAGTTAGAGGGCCCCTCTCAACTTTCAGCTCCTCCACCCTACCTAAAGATGAGAAAAGCACCTGTATCATAGTGGTTGTACCTATCTCAAGATTTTATTGCCACGTTTTCCTATTTGCATAACCGATTAAGCAAATTTTTTCCAAAGTGAGGAAAAGGTAGGGTAGGCATCCTTGAGTGTCCCAAATAGCAGGATCATGAAAATATATATTCTTTTGATCTCTCGGAGAAAAGTTTAAGATCGAAGGCAAGCCAAAACCCAAAAAATAAAATATTGGTTGGTGAAGCACCGCATCTACTAAGAGATGTGAGAAACAGTGAAGATTTGTGGAGCACAATGAGAACAGCAGTCAAAGATAATTAGATTTGCATAAATCTCCATTCACCCTAAAGGAACCCCTCTGTTACAAGATGGCTGCTCATTAAGCTGCTATAATTAGAAGTTTGAAATTAGTTAAGAGCCACTTTAAATCCCCGGCACTGAATTCCATGGAAAAAAACACCCATCAATCTATTTCCACTCTTCAAGCTTGTATTGGGTTCTTTGGAGGAAACAGCTGGAGCATCTTAATGAAGGAAGAGTAAAGCGAGCAAGCGGAAGCTCACAGCAGATCTACATTAAAAAAAACAATATTTTAATCCATTAATTACGCGCTGACATAACCGGGCCAGGATTTAATCAAAGATTTAATTTCACAAATTTAGAAGGGGCTTACCTTGTGTGATCCCCTCTCTAGACATTTTACAATATGATAATCAGAAGAGAAACAAGCAAAGCAAAATGACAAAAAATATTAATAAAAATGTAACAATGAGTCCCAAGTTGTAAACCATATGAAAGGGAAAAAAAAGCTTTGGTCTCTTTCCAACTGATCTGTGTGATAAATTATTGAGAAATTCAGAGTTAATGTCAATTGAGTGAAATTCATGCATGGGATAAGAAAACTGCCAGTAATGGTTCAACATTCAATCACCATGAGCTGAGGCATGGTGCTGGGTACAGAGAGAGTTAACCGGGTGTATTTTAGGGCACCAGGGATGTGCAGTCACACTTTCTTCTCCTAATCGGGATTAGCATATGTTGGTGAAAACACAAAGGGGAAACTCACCTGTTTGATATTTGATGCAAATTGAAGTAGGTAATCAAAGCAAGACACAGGTAAGGAGTTGGGCCCCTAAGGTGCCCATCCATTGAATATATACATAT